>NW_026779082.1:600000-900000 GCF_030144855.1 Hypanus sabinus
GACCGTGTTGAGGAATAATCACTCTGTGTCTGACCCCGGGAGAGATTGATGGGGCCGTGTAGAGGAATAATCACTATGTGTCTGACCCCGGGAGTGTTTGATGGGACCGTGTAGAGGAATAATCACTCTGTGTCTGACCCCGGGAGTGTGTGATGGGACGGTGTTGAAGGAGATTCACACTGTGTCTGACACCGGGAGTGTTTGACGGGACCGTGTAGAGGAATATTCTCTCTGTGTCTGACCCCGGGAGTGTTTGATGGTACCGTGTAGAGAATAATCACTCTGTGTCTGACCCCGGGAGCGTTTGATGGGACCGTGTAGAGAATAATCACTCTGTGTCTGACCCCGGGAGAATATGATGGGGCCGTGTAGAGGAATAATCACTCTGTGTCTGACCCCGGGAGTGTTTGATGCGACCGTGTAGAGGAATAATCACTCTGTGTCTGACCCCGGAAGTGTGTGATGGGACGGTGGTGAAGGAGATTCACACTGTGTCTGACACAGGGAGAGTGTGATGGTACCGTGTAGAGGAATAATCACTCTGTGTCTGAACACGGAAGAGTCTGATGTGACCTTGTTGAGGAATAATGACTCTGTGTCTTACCACCGGAGTGCTTGATGGGACCGTGTAGAGGAATAATCACTCTGGGTCTGACCCCCGGGAGCGTTTGATGGGACCGTTTAGAGGAATAATCACTCTGTGTCTGACCCCGGGAGAGTTTGATGGTACCGCGTAGAGGAATAATCTCTCTGTGTCTGACCCCGGGAGTGTGTGATGGGACGGTGTGGAGGGAGATTCACTCTGGGTCTGAAACCGGGAGTGTGTGATGGGCAGTGTAGAGGAATAATCACTCCGTGTCTGACCCCTGGAATTTGTGACGGGTCGGTGTGGACGGAGATTCACTCTGTGTCTGACCCCGGGAGTGTTTGATGGGACCGTGTAGAGGAATAATCACTCTGAGTCTGACCCCGGGAGTGTGTGTTGGGTCGGTGTGGACGGAGATTCACTCTGTGTCTGACCCCGGGAGTGTTTCATGGGACCCTGTAGAGGAATAATCACTCTGTGTCTGACCCCCGGGAGCGTATGATGGGTCCGTGTAGAGGAATAATCACTCTGTGTCTGAACCCTGGAGAGTTTGATGGGGCCGTGTAGAGGAATAATCACTCTGTGTCTGACCTCGGGATTGTTTGATGGGACGGTGTGGAAGGAGATTCACACTGGTTCTGACCCCGGGAGTATGTGATGGGACGGTGAGGATTGAGATTCACTCTGTGTCTGACCCCGGGAGTGTTTAATCGGAGCGTGTAGAGGAATTATCTCTCTGTGTCTGACCCCGGGATTGTTTGATGGTACCGTGTAGAGGAATAGTCTCTCTGTGTCTCACCCCGGGAGTGTGTGATGGGACGGTGTGGATTGAGATTCACTCTCTGTCTGACCCTGGGAGTGTTTGATGGGACCTTGTAGTGGAATAATCACTCTGTGTCTTACCCCCCGAGTGTTTGATGGGACCGTGTAGAGGAATAATCACACTGTGTCTGACCCCCGGGAGCGTTTGATGGGACCGTGTAGAGGAATAATCACTCAGTGTCTGACCCCGGGAGTGTTTGATGGGACCGTGTAGAGGAAAAATCACTCTGTGTCTGACCCCGGGAGTGTGTGATAGGACGGTGTTGAAGGAGATTCACACAGTCTCTGACCCCGGGAGTGTGTGATGGTACCGTGTAGAGGAATAATCACTCTGTGTCTGACCACGGAAGAGTCTGATGTGACCTTGTAGAGGAATAATCACTCTGCGTCTTACCCCGGTAGTGTTTGATGGTACCGTGTAGAGGAATAATCTCTCTGTCTGACCCCGGGAGTGTGTGATGGAACGGTGTGGAGGAACATTCACTCTGTGTCTGACCCCGGGAGTGTGAGATGGGACCGTGTAGAGGAATAATCACTCAGTGTCTGACCCCGGGAGTGTTTGATGGGACCGTGTAGAGGTATAATCACTCTGTGTCTGACCCCGGGAGTGTGTGATAGGACGGTGTTGAAGGAGATTCACACAGTCTCTGACCCCGGGAGTGTGTGATGGTACCGTGTAGAGGAATAATCACTCTGTGTCTGACCCCGGGAGAGATTGATGGGGCCGTGTAGAGGAATAATCACTATGTGTCTGACCCCGGGAGTGTTTGATGGGACCGTGTAGAGGAATAATCACTCTGTGTCTGACCCCGGGAGTGTGTGATGGGACGGTGTTGAAGGAGATTCACACTGTGTCTGACACCGTGAGTGTTTGACGGGACCGTGTAGAGGAATATTCTCTCTGTGTCTGACCCCGGGAGTGTTTGATGGTACCGTGTACAGGAATAATCTCTCTGTGTCTGACCCCGGGATTGTTTGATGGTACCGTGTAGAGGAATAATCTCTCTGTGTCTGACCCCGAGAGTGTGTGATGGGACTGTGTGGATTGAGATTCACTCTGTGCCTGACCCCCAGGAGCGTTTGATGGGACCGTGTAGAGAATAATCACTCTGTGTCTGACCCCGGGAGAATATGATGGGGCCGTGTAGAGGAATAATCACTCTGTGTCTGACCCCGGGAGTGTTTGATGCGACCGTGTAGAGGAATAATCACTCTGTGTCTGACCCCGGAAGTGTGTGATGGGACGGTGGTGAAGGAGATTCACACTGTGTCTGACACAGGGAGAGTGTGATGGTACCGTGTAGAGGAATAATCACTCTGTGTCTGACCACGGAAGAGTCTGATGTGACCTTGTTGAGGAATAATGACTCTGTGTCTTACCACCGGAGTGCTTGATGGGACCGTGTAGAGGAATAATCACTCTGGGTCTGACCCCCGGGAGCGTTTGATGGGACCGTTTAGAGGAATAATCACTCTGTGTCTGACCCCGGGAGAGTTTGATGGTACCGCGTAGAGGAATAATCTCTCTGTGTCTGACCCCGGGAGTGTGTGATGGGACGGTGTGGAGGGAGATTCACTCTGGGTCTGAAACCGGGAGTGTGTGATGGGCAGTGTAGAGGAATAATCACTCCGTGTCTGACCCCTGGAATTTGTGAAGGGTCGGTGTGGACGGAGATTCACTCTGTGTCTGACCCCGGGAGTGTTTGATGGGACCGTGTAGAGGAATAATCACTCTGAGTCTGACCCCGGGAGTGTGTGTTGGGTCGGTGTGGACGGAGATTCACTCTGTGTCTGACCCCGGGAGTGTTTCATGGGACCCTGTAGAGGAATAATCACTCTGTGTCTGACCCCCGGGAGCGTATGATGGGTCCGTGTAGAGGAATAATCACTCTGTGTCTGAACCCTGGAGAGTTTGATGGGGCCGTGTAGAGGAATAATCACTCTGTGTCTGACCTCGGGATTGTTTGATGGGACGGTGTGGAAGGAGATTCACACTGGTTCTGACCCCGGGAGTATGTGATGGGACGGTGAGGATTGAGATTCACTCTGTGTCTGACCCCGGGAGTGTTTGATCGGAGCGTGTAGAGGAATAATCTCTCTGTGTCTGACCCCGGGAGTGTTTGATGGTACCGTGTAGAGGAATAGTCTCTCTGTGTCTCACCCCGGGAGTGTGTGATGGGACGGTGTGGATTGAGATTCACTCTCTGTCTGACCCTGGGAGTGTTTGATGGGACCTTGTAGTGGAATAATCACTCTGAGTCTTACCCCCCGAGTGTTTGATGGGACCGTGTAGAGGAATAATCACACTGTGTCTGACCCCCGGGAGCGTTTGATGGGACCGTGTAGAGGAATAATCACTCAGTGTCTGACCCCGGGAGTGTTTGATGGGACCGTGTAGAGGAATAATCACTCTGTGTCTGACCCCGGGAGTGTGTGATAGGACGGTGTTGAAGGAGATTCACACAGTCTCTGACCCCGGGAGTGTGTGATGGTACCGTGTCGAGGAATAATCACTCTGTGTCTGACAAAGGAAGAGTCTGATGTGACCTTGTAGAGGAATAATCACTCTGCGTCTTACCCCGGTAGTGTTTGATGGTACCGTGTAGAGGAATAATCTCTCTGTCTGACCCCGGGAGTGTGTGATGGAACGGTGTGGAGGAACATTCACTCTGTGTCTGACCCCGGGAGTGTGAGATGGGACCGTGTAGAGGAATAATCACTCAGTGTCTGACCCCGGGAGTGTTTGATGGGACCGTGTAGAGGAATAATCACTCTGTGTCTGAACCCGGGAGTGTGTGATAGGACGGTGTTGAAGGAGATTCACACAGTCTCTGACCCCGGGAGTGTGTGATGGTACCGTGTAGAGGAATAATCACTCTGTGTCTGACCACGGAAGAGTCTGATGTGACCTTGTAGAGGAATAATCACTCTGCGTCTTACCCCGGTAGTGTTTGATGGTACAGTGTAGAGGAATAATCTCTCTGTCTGACCCCGGGAGTGTGTGATGGAACGGTGTGGAGGGAGATTCACTCTGTGTCTGACCCCGGGAGTGTGTGATGGGCGGTGTAGAGGAATAATCACTCCGTGTCCGACCTAGGGAGTTTGTGACGGGACGGTGTGGAGGGAGATTCACTCTGTGTCTGACCCCGGGAGTGTTTGATGGGACCGAGTAGAGGAATAATCACTCTGAGTCTGACCCCGGGAGTGTGTGATGGGACGGTGTTGAAGGAGATTCACACTGTGTCTGACCCCGGGAGTGTTTGATGGTACCGTGTACAGGAATAATCTCTCTGTGTCTGACCCCGGGAGTGTGTGATGGGACGGTGTGGATTGAGATTCACTCTGTGCCTGACCCCCAGGAGCGTTTGATGGGACCGTGTAGAGAAATAATCACTCTGTGTCTGACCCCGGGAGAGTATGATGGGGCCGTGTAGAGGAATAATCACTCTGTGTCTGACCCCGGGAGTGTTTGATGGGACCGTGTAGAGGAATAATCACTCTGTGTCTGACCCCGGGAGTGTGTGATGGGACGGTGGTGAAGGAGATTCACACTGTGTCTGACACAGGGAGTGTGTGATGGTACCGTGTAGAGGAATAATCACTCTGTGTCTGGCCACGGAAGAGTCTGATGTGACCTTATTGAGGAATAATGACTCTGCGTCTTACCACCGGAGTGCTTGATGGGACCGTGTAGAGGAATAATCACTCTGGGTCTGACCCCCGGGAGCGTTTGATGGGACCGTTTAGAGGAATAATCACTCTGAGTCTGACCCCGGGAGTGTGTGTTGGGACGGTGTGGACGGAGATTCACTTTGTGTCTGACCCCGGGTGTGTTTGATGGGACCGTGTAGAGGAATAATCGCTCTGTGTCTGACCCCCGGGAGTGTTTGATGGGACCGTGTAGAGGAATAATCACTCTGTGTCTGACCCCGGGAGTGTTTGATGGGACCGTGTCGAGGAATAATCACTCTGTTTCTGACCCCGGGAGTGTTTGATGGGACCGTGTCGAGGAATCATCACTCTGTGTCTGACCCCGGGAGTGTTTGATGGGACCGTGTAGAGGAGTAATCACTCTGTGTCTGACCACGGGATTGTTTGATGGGACGGTGTGGAAGGAGATTCACACTGGTTCTGACCCCGGGAGTATGTGATGGGACGGTGAGGATTGAGATTCACTCTGTGTCTGACCCCGGGAGTGTTTGATCGGAGCGTGTAGAGGAATAATCTCTCTGTGTCTGACCCCGGGAGTGTTTGATGGTACCGTGTAGAGGAATAATCTCTCTGTGTCTCACCCCGGGAGTGTGTGATGGGACGGTGTGGATTGAGATTCACTCTCTGTCTGACCCTGGGAGTGTTTGATGGGACCTTGTAGTGGAATAATCACTCTGTGTCTTACCCCCCGAGTGTTTGATGGGACCGTGTAGAGGAATAATCACACTGTGTCTGACCCCCGGGAGCGTTTGATGGGACCGTGTAGAGGAATAATCACTCAGTGTCTGACCCCGGGAGTGTTTGATGGGACCGTGTAGAGGAATAATCACTCTGCGTCTTACCCCGGTAGTGTTTGATGGTACCGTGTAGAGGAATAATCTCTCTGTCTGACCCCGGGAGTGTGTGATGGGACGGTGTGGAGGGAGATTCACTCTGTGTCTGACCCCGGGAGTGTGTGATGGGCGGTGTAGAGGAATAATCACCGTGTCTGACCTACGGAGTTTGTGACGGGACGGTGTGGAGTGAGATTCACTCTGTGTCTGACCCCGGGAGTGTTTGATGGGACCGAGTAGAGGAATAATCACTCTGAGTCTGACCCCGGGAGTGTGTGATGGGACGGTGTTGAAGGAGATTCACACTGTGTCTGACCCCGGGAGTGTTTGATGGTACCGTGTACAGGAATAATCTCTCTGTGTCTGACCCCGGGAGTGTGTGATGGGACGGTGTGGATTGAGATTCACTCTGTGCCTGACCCCCAGGAGCGTTTGATGGGACCGTGTAGAGAAATAATCACTCTGTGTCTGACCCCGGGAGAGTATGATGGTGCCGTGTAGAGGAATAATCACTCTGTGTCTGACCCCGGGAGTGTTTGATGGGACCGTGTAGAGGAATAATCACTCTGTGTCTGACCCAGGGAGTGTGTGATGGGACGGTGGTGAATGAGATTCACTCTGTGCCTGACCCCCAGGAGCGTTTGATGGGACCGTGTAGAGAAATAATCACTCTGTGTCTGGCCACGGAAGAGTCTGATGTGACCTTATTGAGGAATAATGACTCTGCGTCTTACCACCGGAGTGCTTGATGGGACCGTGTAGAGGAATAATCACTCTGGGTCTGACCCCCGGGAGCGTTTGATGGGACCGTTTAGAGGAATAATCACTCTGAGTCTGACCCCGGGAGTGTGTGTTGGGACGGTGTGGACGGAGATTCACTTTGTGTCTGACCCCGGGAGTGTTTGATGGGACCGTGTAGAGGAATAATCGCTCTGTGTCTGACCCCCGGGAGTGTTTGATGGGACCGTGTAGAGGAATAATCACTCTGTGTCTGACCCCGGGAGTGTTTGATGGGACCGTGTCGAGGAATAATCACTCTGTTTCTGACCCCGGGAGTGTTTGATGGGACCGTGTCGAGGAATAATCACTCTGTGTCTGACCCCGGGAGTGTGTGATGGGAGGGTGTGGACGGAGATTCACTCTGTGTCTGACCCCGGGAGTGTTTGATGGGACCGTGTAGAGGAATAATCACTCTGTGTCTGACCACGGGAGTGTGTGATGGGACGGTGTGGACGGAGATTCACTCTGTGACTGACCCAGGGAGTGTGTGATGGGCGGTGTAGAGGAACATTCACACTGTGTCTGATCCCGGGAGTGTGAGATGGGACCGTGTAGAGCAATAATCACTCTGTCTGAACCCGGGAGTGTTTGATGGGACCGTGGAGAAGAATAACCACTCAGTGTCTGAACACGGGAGTGGGTGATGGGACGGTGTGGAGGGAGATTCACTCTGTGTCTGACCCCGGGAGTGTTTGATGGGACCGTGTAGAGGAATAATCACTCTGTGTCTGACCACGGCAGTGTTTGATGGGACGGTGTTGAGGAATAATCCCTCTGTGTATGGCCCTGGGAGTGTGTGATGGACCGTGTGGAGGGAGATTCACTCTGTGTCTGACCCCAGGAGTATGTGATGGGCGGTGTAGAGGAATAATCACTCTTTGTCTGACCCCGGGAGATGGTGACGGGACGGGGTGGAGGGAGATTCACTCTGTGTCTGACCCCGGAAGAGTTTGATGTGACCGTGTAGAGGAATAATGACTCTGTGTCTGACCCCGGGAGTGTGTGATGGGACGGTGAGGGTTGAGATTAACTCTGTGTCTGACCCCGGGAGAGTGTGATGGGACGGTGTGGAAGGAGATTCACTCTGTGTCTGACACCGGGAGTGTGTGATGGTACCGTGTTGAGGAATAATCACTCTGCGTCTGACCCCGGAAGAGTTTGATGTGACACTGCAGAGGAATAATGCCTCTGTTTCAGACCCCGGGAGTGTTTGATGTGACCGGGTAGAGGAATAATCTCTCTGTGTCTGACCCAGGGAGTGTTTGATGGTACAGTGTCGAGGAATAATCTCTCTGTGTCTGACCCCGGGAGTGTGTGATGGGACGGTGAGGATTGAGATTCACTCTGTGTCTGACCCCGGAACAGTTTGATGTGACCGTGTAGAGGAATAATGACTCTGTGTCTGACCCAGGGAGTGTTTGATGGGACGGTGTGGAAGGAGATTCACACTGTGTCTGACACCGGGAGTGTTTGATGGGAGCGTGTAGAGGAATAATCACTCTGTGTCTGACCCCGGGAGAGTGTGATGGGACGGTGTGGAAGTGGATTCACACTGTGTCTGACACCGGGAGTGTTTGATGGGACCGTGTCGAGGAATAATCACTCTGTGTCTGACACCGGGAGTGTGTGATGGTACCGTGTTGAGGAATAATCACTCTCTGTCTGACCCCGGAAGAGTTTGATGTGACCGTGTAGAGGAATAATGACTCTGTTTCTGACACGGGAGTGTTTGATGGGACCGTGTAGAGGAATAATCTCTCAGTGTCTGACCCAGGGAGTGTGTGATGGGACGGTGAGGATTGAAATTCACTCTGTGTCTGACCCCGGGAGTGTTTGATGGTACCGTGTAGAGGAATAAGCTCACTGTGTCTGACCCCGGGAGTGTGTGATGGGACGCTGTGGATTGAGATTCACTCTGTGTCTGACCCCGGGAGTGTTTGATGGGACCTTGTAGTGCAATAATCACTCTGTGTCTTACCCCCGAAGTTTTTGATGGATCCGTGTAGAGGAATAATCACTCTGTGTCTGACCCCCGGGAGCGATTGATGGGACCGGGTAGAGGAATAATCACTCTGTGTCTGACCCCGGGAGAGATTGATGGGGCCGTGTAGAGGAATAATCACTATGTGTCTGAACCCGGGAGTGTTTGATGGTACCGTGTAGAGGAATAATCACTCTGTGTCTGACCCCGGGAGTGTGTGACGGGACCGTGTAGAGGAATATTCTCTCTGTGTCTGACCCCGGGAGTGTTTGATGGTACCGTGTACAGGAATAATCTCTCTGTGTCTGACCCCGGGATTGTTTGATGGTACCGTGTAGAGGAATAATCTCTCTGTGTCTGACCCCGGGAGTGTGTGATGGGACTGTGTGGATTGAGATTCACTCTGTGTCTGACCCAGGGAGTGTGAGATGGGCGGTGTAGAGGAACATTCACACTGTGTCTGAACCCGGGAGTGTTTGATGGGACCGTGGAGAAGAATAATCACACAGTGTCTGAACACGGGAGTGGGTGATGGGACGGTGTGGAGGGAGATTCACTCTGTGTCTGACCCCGGGAGTGTTTGATGGGACCGTGTAGAGGAATAATCACTCTGTGTCTGACCCCGGGAGTGTGTGATGGGACGGTGTGGAGGGAGATTCACTCTGTGTCTGACCACGGCAGTGTTTGATGGGACAGTGTTGAGGAATAATCCCTCTGTGTATGGCCCTGGGAGTGTGTGATGGACCGAGTGGAGGGAGATTCACTCTGTGTCTGACCCCAGGAGTATGTGATGGGCGGTGTTGAGGAATAATCATTCTGTGTCTGACCCCGGGAGAGGGTGACGGGACGGGGTGGAGGGAGATTTTCACTGTGTCTGACCCCGGGAGTGTTTGCTGGATCGTGTAGAGGAATAATCACTCTGTCTGACCCCGGGAGTGTGTGATGGTACCGTGTAGAGGAATAATCTCTCTGTGTCTGACACAGGGAGTGTGTGATGGGACGGTGAGGATTGAAATTCACTCTGTGTCTGACCCCGGGAGTGTTTGATGGTACCGTGTAGAGGAATAATCTCTCTGTGTCTGACCCCGGGAGTGTGTGATGGGACGCTGTGGATTGAGATTCACTCTGTGTCTGACCCCGGGAGTGTTTTTTGGGACCTTGTAGTGGAATAATCACTCTGTGTCTTACCCCCGAAGTTTTTGATGGATCCGTGTAGAGGAATAATCACTCTGTGTCTGACCCCCGGGAGCGATTGATGGGACCGGGTAGAGGAATAATCACTCTGTGTCTGACCCCGGGAGAGATTGATGGGGTCGTGTAGAGGAATAATCACTATGTGTCTGAACCCGGGAGTGTTTGATGGTACCGTGTAGAGGAATAATCACTCTGTGTCTGACCCCGGGAGTGTGTGACGGGACCGTGTAGAGGAATATTCTCTCTGTGTCTGACCCCGGGATTGTTTGATGGTACCGTGTACAGGAATAATCTCTCTGTGTCTGACCCCGGGATTGTTTGATGGTACCGTGTAGAGGAATAATCTCTCTGTGTCTGACCCCGGGAGTGTGTGATGGGACTGTGTGGATTGAGATTCACTCTGTGTCTGACCCAGGGAGTGTGTGATGGGCGGTGTAGAGGAACATTCACACTGTGTCTGATCCCGGGAGTGTGAGATGGGACCGTGTAGAGCAATAATCACTCTGTGTCTGAACCCGGGAGTGTTTGTTGGGACCGTGGAGAAGAATAATCACACAGTGTCTGAACACGGGAGTGGGTGATGGGACGGTGTGGAGGGAGATTCACTCTGTGTCTGACCCCGGGAGTGTTTGATGGGACCGTGTAGAGGAATAATCACTCTGTGTCTGACCCCGGGAGTGTGTGATGGGACGGTGTGGAGGGAGATTCACTCTGTGTCTGACCTCGGCAGTGTTTGATGGGACGGTGTTGAGGAATAATCCCTCTGTGTATGGCCCTGGGAGTGTGTGATGGACCGTGTGGAGGGAGATTCACTCTGTGTCTGACCCCAGGAGTATGTGATGGGCGGTGTAGAGGAATAATCACTCTGTGTCTGACCCCGGGAGAGGGTGACGGGACGGGTTGGAGGGAGATTCACTCTGTGTCTGACCCCGGGAGTGTTTGCTGGATCGTGTAGAGGAATAATCACTCTGTCTGACCCCGGGAGTGTGTGATGGTACCGTGTTGAGGAATAATCACTCTGTGTCTGACCCCGGAAGAGTTTGATGTGACCGTGTAGAGGAATAATCTCTCTGTGTTTGACCCAGGGAGTGTTTGATGGTACCGTGTTGAGGAATAATCACTCTGTGTCTGACCCCGGGAGTGTTTGATGGGACCGTGTAGAGGAATAATCACTCTGTGTTTGACCACGGGAGTGTGTGTTGCGAAGCGTGCAGGGGATTAATCACTCTGTGTCTGACCACGGGAGTGTGTGATGGGACGGTGTGGACGGAGATTCACTCTGTGTCTGACCCAGGGCGTGTGTGATGGGCGGTGTAGAGGAACATTCACACTGTGTCTGATCCCGGGAGTGTGAGATGGGACCGTGTAGAGCAATAATCACTCTGTGTCTGAACCCGGGAGTGTGTGATGGGACGGTGAGGGTTGAGATTAACTCTGTGTCTGACCCCGGGAGAGTGTGATGGGACGGTGTGGAAGGAGATTCACTCTGTGTCTGACACCGGGAGTGTGTGATGGTACCGTGTAGAGGAATAATCACTCTGTGTCTGACACCGGGAGTGTGTGATGGTACCGTGTTGAGGAATAATCACTCTGTGTCTGACCCCGGAAGAGTTTGATGTGACCGTGCAGAGGAATAATGCCTCTGTTTCAGACCCCGGGAGTGTTTGATGGGACCGTGTAGAGGAATAATCTCTCTGTGTCTGACCCAGGGAGTGTTTGATGGTACAGTGTCGAGGAATAATCTCTCTGTGTCTGACCCCGGGAGTGTGTGATGGGACGGTGAGGATTGAGATTCACTCAGTGTCTGACCCCGGAACAGTTTGATGTGACCGTGTGGAGGAATAATGACTCTGTGTCTGACCCAGGGAGTGTTTGATGGGACCGTGTAGAGGAATAATGACTCTGTTTCTGACACGGGAGTGTTTGATGGGACCGTGTAGAGGAATAATCTCTCTGTGTCTGACCCAGGGAGTGTGTGATGGGACGGTGAGGATTGAAATTCACTCTGTGTCTGACCCCGGCAGTGTTTGATGGCACCGTGTAGAGGAATAATCTCTCTGTGTCTGACCCCGGGAGTGTGTGATGGGACGCTGTGGATTGAGATTCACTCTGTGTCTGACCCCGGGATTGTTTGATGGGACCTTGTAGAGGAATAATCACTCTGTGTCTTACCCCCGAAGTTTTTGATGTATCCGTGTAGAGGAATAATCACTCTGTGTCTGACCCCCGGGAGCGCTTGATGGGACCGTGTAGAGGAATAATCACTCTGTGTCTGACCCCGGGAGAGATTGATGGGGCCGTGTAGAGGAATAATCACTATGTGTCTGACCCCGGGAGTGTTTGATGGGACCGTGTAGAGGAATAATCACTCTGTGTCTGACCCCGGGAGTGTGTGATGGGACGGTGTGGAAGGAGATTCACACTGTGTCTGACACCGGGAGTGTTTGACGGGACCGTGTAGAGGAATATTCTCTCTGTGTCTGACCCCGGGAGTGTTTGATGGTACCGTGTAGAGAATAATCACTCTGTGTCTGACCCCGGGAGCGTTTGATGGGACCGTGTAGAGAATAATCACTCTGTGTCTGACCCCGGGAGAATATGATGGGGCCGTGTAGAGGAATAATCACTCTGTGTCTGACCCCGGGAGTGTTTGATGCGACCGTGTAGAGGAATAATCACTCTGTGTCTGACCCCGGAAGTGTGTGATGGGACGGTGGTGAAGGAGATTCACACTGTGTCTGACACAGGGAGAGTGTGATGGTACCGTGTAGAGGAATAATCACTCTGTGTCTGACCACGGAAGAGTCTGATGTGACCTTGTTGAGGAATAATGACTCTGTGTCTTACCACCGGAGTGCTTGATGGGACCGTGTAGAGGAATAATCACTCTGGGTCTGACCCCCGGGAGCGTTTGATGGGACCGTTTAGAGGAATAATCACTCTGTGTCTGACCCCGGGAGAGTTTGATGGTACCTCGTAGAGGAATAATCTCTCTGTGTCTGACCCCGGGAGTGTGTGATGGGACGGTGTGGAGGGAGATTCACTCTGGGTCTGAAACCGGGAGTGTGTGATGGGCAGTGTAGAGGAATAATCACTCCGTGTCTGACCCCTGGAATTTGTGACGGGTCGGTGTGGACGGAGATTCACTCTGTGTCTGACCCCGGGAGTGTTTGATGGGACCGTGTAGAGGAATAATCACTCTGAGTCTGACCCCGGGAGTGTGTGTTGGGTCGGTGTGGACGGAGATTCACTCTGTGTCTGACCCCGGGAGTGTTTCATGGGACCCTGTAGAGGAATAATCACTCTGTGTCTGACCCCCGGGAGCGTATGATGGGTCCGTGTAGAGGAATAATCACTCTGTGTCTGAACCCTGGAGAGTTTGATGGGGCCGTGTAGAGGAATAATCACTCTGTGTCTGACCCCGGGAGTGTTTGATGGTACCGTGTAGAGGAATAATCTCTCTGTGTCTGACCCGGGAGTGTGTGATGGGACGCTGTGGATTGAGATTCACTCTGTGTCTGACCCCGGGAGTGTTTGTTGGGACCTTGTAGTGGAATAATCACTCTGTGTCTTACCCCCGAAGTTTTTGATGGATCCGTGTAGAGGAATAATCACTCTGTGTCTGACCCCCGGGAGCGATTGATGGGACCGGGTAGAGGAATAATCACTCTGTGTCTGACCCCGGGAGAGTTTGATGGTACCTCGTAGAGGAATAATCTCTCTGTGTCTGACCCCGGGAGTGTGTGATGGGACGGTGTGGAGGGAGATTCACTCTGGGTCTGAAACCGGGAGTGTGTGATGGGCAGTGTAGAGGAATAATCACTCCGTGTCTGACCCCTGGAATTTGTGACGGGTCGGTGTGGACGGAGATTCACTCTGTGTCTGACCCCGGGAGTGTTTGATGGGACCGTGTAGAGGAATAATCACTCTGAGTCTGACCCCGGGAGTGTGTGTTGGGTCGGTGTGGACGGAGATTCACTCTGTGTCTGACCCCGGGAGTGTTTCATGGGACCCTGTAGAGGAATAATCACTCTGTGTCTGACCCCCGGGAGCGTATGATGGGTCCGTGTAGAGGAATAATCACTCTGTGTCTGAACCCTGGAGAGTTTGATGGGGCCGTGTAGAGGAATAATCACTCTGTGTCTGACCCCGGGAGTGTTTGATGGTACCGTGTAGAGGAATAATCTCTCTGTGTCTGACCCGGGAGTGTGTGATGGGACGCTGTGGATTGAGATTCACTCTGTGTCTGACCCCGGGAGTGTTTGTTGGGACCTTGTAGTGGAATAATCACTCTGTGTCTTACCCCCGAAGTTTTTGATGGATCCGTGTAGAGGAATAATCACTCTGTGTCTGACCCCCGGGAGCGATTGATGGGACCGGGTAGAGGAATAATCACTCTGTGTCTGACCCCGGGAGAGTTTGATGGTACCTCGTAGAGGAATAATCTCTCTGTGTCTGACCCCGGGAGTGTGTGATGGGACGGTGTGGAGGGAGATTCACTCTGGGTCTGAAACCGGGAGTGTGTGATGGGCAGTGTAGAGGAATAATCACTCCGTGTCTGACCCCTGGAATTTGTGACGGGTCGGTGTGGACGGAGATTCACTCTGTGTCTGACCCCGGGAGTGTTTGATGGGACCGTGTAGAGGAATAATCACTCTGAGTCTGACCCCGGGAGTGTGTGTTGGGTCGGTGTGGACGGAGATTCACTCTGTGTCTGACCCCGGGAGTGTTTCATGGGACCCTGTAGAGGAATAATCACTCTGTGTCTGACCCCCGGGAGCGTATGATGGGTCCGTGTAGAGGAATAATCACTCTGTGTCTGAACCCTGGAGAGTTTGATGGGGCCGTGTAGAGGAATAATCACTCTGTGTCTGACCCCGGGAGTGTTTGATGGTACCGTGTAGAGGAATAATCTCTCTGTGTCTGACCCCGGGAGTGTGTGATGGGACGCTGTGGATTGAGATTCACTCTGTGTCTGACCCCGGGAGTGTTTGTTGGGACCTTGTAGTGGAATAATCACTCTGTGTCTTACCCCCGAAGTTTTTGATGGATCCGTGTAGAGGAATAATCACTCTGTGTCTGACCCCCGGGAGCGATTGATGGGACTGGGTAGAGGAATAATCACTCTGTGTCTGACCCCGGGAGAGATTGATGGGGTCGTGTAGAGGAATAATCACTATGTGTCTGAACCCGGGAGTGTTTGATGGTACCGTGTAGAGGAATAATCACTCTGTGTCTGACCCCGGGAGTGTGTGACGGGACCGTGTAGAGGAATATTCTCTCTGTGTCTGACCCCGGGATTGTTTGATGGTACCGTGTACAGGAATAATCTCTCTGTGTCTGACCCCGGGATTGTTTGATGGTACCGGGTAGAGGAATAATCTCTCTGTGTCTGACCCCGGGAGTGTGTGATGGGACTGTGTGGATTGAGATTCACTCTGTGTCTGACCCAGGGAGTGTGTGATGGGCGGTGTAGAGGAACATTCACACTGTGTCTGATCCCGGGAGTGTGAGATGGGACCGTGTAGAGCAATAATCACTCTGTGTCTGAACCCGGGAGTGTTTGTTGGGACCGTGGAGAAGAATAATCACACAGTGTCTGAACACGGGAGTGGGTGATGGGACGGTGTGGAGGGAGATTCACTCTGTGTCTGACCCCGGGAGTGTTTGATGGGACCGTGTAGAGGAATAATCACTCTGTGTCTGACCCCGGGAGTGTGTGATGGGACGGTGTGGAGGGAGATTCACTCTGTGTCTGACCTCGGCAGTGTTTGATGGGACGGTGTTGAGGAATAATCCCTCTGTGTATGGCCCTGGGAGTGTGTGATGGAGCGTGTGGAGGGAGATTCACTCTGTGTCTGACCCCAGGAGTATGTGATGGGCGGTGTAGAGGAATAATCACTCTGTGTCTGACCCCGGGAGAGGGTGACGGGACGGGGTGGAGGGAGATTCACTCTGTGTCTGACCCCGGGAGTGTTTGCTGGATCGTGTAGAGGAATAATCACTCTGTCTGACCCCGGGAGTGTGTGATGGTACCGTGTTGAGGAATAATCACTCTGTGTCTGACCCCGGAAGAGTTTGATGTGACCGTGTAGAGGAATAATCTCTCTGTGTTTGACCCAGGGAGTGTTTGATGGTACCGTGTTGAGGAATAATCACTCTGTGTCTGACCCCGGGAGTGTTTGATGGGACCGTGTAGAGGAATAATCACTCTGTGTTTGACCACGGGAGTGTGTGTTGCGAAGCGTGC
Source organism: Hypanus sabinus (assembly GCF_030144855.1). Taxonomy (NCBI): domain Eukaryota; kingdom Metazoa; phylum Chordata; class Chondrichthyes; order Myliobatiformes; family Dasyatidae; genus Hypanus; species Hypanus sabinus. Next base: position 616,158 of record NW_026779082.1, read on the forward strand.
AGGGGATTAATCACTCTGTGTCTGACCACGGGAGTGTGTGATGGGACGGTGTGGACGGAGATTCACTCTGTGTCTGACCCAGGGCGTGTGTGATGGGCGGTGTAGAGGAACATTCACACTGTGTCTGATCCCGGGAGTGTGAGATGGGACCGTGTAGAGCAATAATCACTCTGTGTCTGAACCCGGGAGTGTGTGATGGGACGGTGAGGGTTGAGATTAACTCTGTGTCTGACCCCGGGAGAGTGTGATGGGACGGTGTGGAAGGAGATTCACTCTGTGTCTTACACCGGGAGTGTGTGATGGTACCGTGTTGAGGAATAATCACTCTGTGTCTGACCCCGGAAGAGTTTGATGTGACCGTGCAGAGGAATAATGCCTCTGTTTCAGACCCCGGGAGTGTTTGATGTGACCGTGTAGAGGAATAATCTCTCTGTGTCTGACCCAGGGAGTGTTTGATGGTACAGTGTCGAGGAATAATCTCTCTGTGTCTGACCCCGGGAGTGTGTGATGGGACGGTGAGGATTGAGATTCACTCAGTGTCTGACCCCGGAACAGTTTGATGTGACCGTGTAGAGGAATAATCACTCTGTGTCTGAACCCTGGAGAGTTTGATGGGGCCGTGTAGAGGAATAATCACTCTGTGTCTGAACCCGGGAGTGTGTGATGGGACGGTGAGGGTTGAGATTAACTCTGTGTCTGACCCCGGGAGAGTGTGATGGGACGGTGTGGAAGGAGATTCACTCTGTGTCTGACACCGGGAGTGTGTGATGGTACCGTGTTGAGGAATAATCACTCTGTGTCTGACCCCGGAAGAGTTTGATGTGACCGTGCAGAGGAATAATGCCTCTGTTTCAGACCCCGGGAGTGTTTGATGTGACCGTGTAGAGGAATAATCTCTCTGTGTCTGACCCAGGGAGTGTTTGATGGTACCGTGTAGAGGAATAATCTCTCTGTGTCTGACCCCGGGAGTGTGTGATGGGACGGTGAGGATTGAGATTCACTCAGTGTCTGACCCCGGAACAGTTTGATGTGACCGTGTAGAGGAATAATGACTCTGTGTCTGACCCAGGGAGTGTTTGATGGGACCGTGTAGAGGAATAATCTCTCTGTGTCTGACCCAGGGAGTGTTTGATGGTACCGTGTAGAGGAATAATCTCTCTGTGTCTGACCCCGGGAGTGTGTGATGGGACGGTGAGGATTGAGATTCACTCTGTGTCTGACCCCGGGAGTGTTTGATGGTACAGTGTAGAGGAATAATCTCTCTGTGTCTGACCCCGGGAGAGTGTGATGGGACGGTGTGGAAGAGGATTCACACTGTGTCTGACACCGGGAGTGTTTGATGGGACCGTGTAGAGGAATAATCACTCTGTGTCTGACACCGGGAGTGTGTGATGGTACCGTGTTGAGGAATAATCACTCTGTGTCTGACCCCGGAAGAGTTTGATGTGACCGTGTAGAGGAATAATCTCTCTGTGTCTGACCCAGGGAGTGTGTGATGGGACGGTGAGGATTGAAATTCACTCTGTGTCTGACCCCGGCAGTGTTTGATGGCACCGTGTAGAGGAATAATCTCTCTGTGTCTGACCCCGGGAGTGTGTGATGGGACGCTGTGGATTGAGATTCACTCTGTGTCTGACCCCGGGAGTGTTTGATGGGACCTTGTAGAGGAATAATCACTCTGTGTCTTACCCCCGAAGTTTTTGATGTATCCGTGTAGAGGAATAATCACTCTGTGTCTGACCCCCGGGAGCGTTTGATGGGACCGTGTTGAGGAATAATCACTCTGTGTCTGACCCCGGGAGAGATTGATGGGGCCGTGTAGAGGAATAATCACTATGTGTCTGACCCCGGGAGTGTTTGATGGGAACGTGTAGAGGAATAATCACTCTGTGTCTGACCCCGGGAGTGTGTGATGGGACGGTGTTGAAGGAGATTCACACTGTGTCTGACACCGGGAGTGTTTGACGGGACCGTGTAGAGGAATATTCTCTCTGTGTCTGACCCCGGGAGTGTTTGATGGTACCGTGTAGAGAATAATCACTCTGTGTCTGACCCCGGGAGCGTTTGATGGGACCGTGTAGAGAATAATCACTCTGTGTCTGACCCCGGGAGAATATGATGGGGCCGTGTAGAGGAATAATCACTCTGTGTCTGACCCCGGGAGTGTTTGATGCGACCGTGTAGAGGAATAATCACTCTGTGTCTGACCCCGGAAGTGTGTGATGGGACGGTGGTGAAGGAGATTCACACTGTGTCTGACACAGGGAGAGTGTGATGGTACCGTGTAGAGGAATAATCACTCTGTGTCTGACCACGGAAGAGTCTGATGTGACCTTGTTGAGGAATAATGACTCTGTGTCTTACCACCGGAGTGCTTGATGGGACCGTGTAGAGGAATAATCACTCTGGGTCTGACCCCCGGGAGCGTTTGATGGGACCGTTTAGAGGAATAATCACTCTGTGTCTGACCCCGGGAGAGTTTGATGGTACCGCGTAGAGGAATAATCTCTCTGTGTCTGACCCCGGGAGTGTGTGATGGGACGGTGTGGAGGGAGATTCACTCTGGGTCTGAAACCGGGAGTGTGTGATGGGCAGTGTAGAGGAATAATCACTCCGTGTCTGACCCCTGGAATTTGTGACGGGTCGGTGTGGACGGAGATTCACTCTGTGTCTGACCCCGGGAGTGTTTGATGGGACCGTGTAGAGGAATAATCACTCTGAGTCTGACCCCGGGAGTGTGTGTTGGGTCGGTGTGGACGGAGATTCACTCTGTGTCTGACCCCGGGAGTGTTTCATGGGACCCTGTAGAGGAATAATCACTCTGTGTCTGACCCCCGGGAGCGTATGATGGGTCCGTGTAGAGGAATAATCACTCTGTGTCTGAACCCTGGAGAGTTTGATGGGGCCGTGTAGAGGAATAATCACTCTGTGTCTGACCTCGGGATTGTTTGATGGGACGGTGTGGAAGGAGATTCACACTGGTTCTGACCCCGGGACTATGTGATGGGACGGTGAGGATTGAGATTCACTCTGTGTCTGACCCCGGGAGTGTTTAATCGGAGCGTGTAGAGGAATAATCTCTCTGTGTCTGACCCCGGGATTGTTTGATGGTACCGTGTAGAGGAATAGTCTCTCTGTGTCTCACCCCGGGAGTGTGTGATGGGACGGTGTGGATTGAGATTCACTCTCTGTCTGACCCTGGGAGTGTTTGATGGGACCTTGTAGTGGAATAATCACTCTGTGTCTTACCCCCCGAGTGTTTGATGGGACCGTGTAGAGGAATAATCACACTGTGTCTGACCCCCGGGAGCGTTTGATGGGACCGTGTAGAGGAATAATCACTCAGTGTCTGACCCCGGGAGTGTTTGATGGGACCGTGTAGAGGAATAATCACTCTGTGTCTGACCCCGGGAGTGTGTGATAGGACGGTGTTGAAGGAGATTCACACAGTCTCTGACCCCGGGAGTGTGTGATGGTACCGTGTAGAGGAATAATCACTCTGTGTCTGACCACGGAAGAGTCTGATGTGACCTTGTAGAGGAATAATCACTCTGCGTCTTACCCCGGTAGTGTTTGATGGTACCGTGTAGAGGAATAATCTCTCTGTCTGACCCCGGGAGTGTGTGATGGAACGGTGTGGAGGAACATTCACTCTGTGTCTGACCCCGGGAGTGTGAGATGGGACCGTGTAGAGGAATAATCACTCAGTGTCTGACCCCGGGAGTGTTTGATGGGACCGTGTAGAGGTATAATCACTCTGTGTCTGACCCCGGGAGTGTGTGATAGGACGGTGTTGAAGGAGATTCACACAGTCTCTGACCCCGGGAGTGTGTGATGGTACCGTGTAGAGGAATAATCACTCTGTGTCTGACCCCGGGAGAGATTGATGGGGCCGTGTAGAGGAATAATCACTATGTGTCTGACCCCGGGAGTGTTTGATGGGACCGTGTAGAGGAATAATCACTCTGTGTCTGACCCCGGGAGTGTGTGATGGGACGGTGTTGAAGGAGATTCACACTGTGTCTGACACCGTGAGTGTTTGACGGGACCGTGTAGAGGAATATTCTCTCTGTGTCTGACCCCGGGAGTGTTTGATGGTACCGTGTACAGGAATAATCTCTCTGTGTCTGACCCCGGGATTGTTTGATGGTACCGTGTAGAGGAATAATCTCTCTGTGTCTGACCCCGAGAGTGTGTGATGGGACTGTGTGGATTGAGATTCACTCTGTGCCTGACCCCCAGGAGCGTTTGATGGGACCGTGTAGAGAATAATCACTCTGTGTCTGACCCCGGGAGAATATGATGGGGCCGTGTAGAGGAATAATCACTCTGTGTCTGACCCCGGGAGTGTTTGATGCGACCGTGTAGAGGAATAATCACTCTGTGTCTGACCCCGGAAGTGTGTGATGGGACGGTGGTGAAGGAGATTCACACTGTGTCTGACACAGGGAGAGTGTGATGGTACCGTGTAGAGGAATAATCACTCTGTGTCTGACCACGGAAGAGTCTGATGTGACCTTGTTGAGGAATAATGACTCTGTGTCTTACCACCGGAGTGCTTGATGGGACCGTGTAGAGGAATAATCACTCTGGGTCTGACCCCCGGGAGCGTTTGATGGGACCGTTTAGAGGAATAATCACTCTGTGTCTGACCCCGGGAGAGTTTGATGGTACCGCGTAGAGGAATAATCTCTCTGTGTCTGACCCCGGGAGTGTGTGATGGGACGGTGTGGAGGGAGATTCACTCTGGGTCTGAAACCGGGAGTGTGTGATGGGCAGTGTAGAGGAATAATCACTCCGTGTCTGACCCCTGGAATTTGTGAAGGGTCGGTGTGGACGGAGATTCACTCTGTGTCTGACCCCGGGAGTGTTTGATGGGACCGTGTAGAGGAATAATCACTCTGAGTCTGACCCCGGGAGTGTGTGTTGGGTCGGTGTGGACGGAGATTCACTCTGTGTCTGACCCCGGGAGTGTTTCATGGGACCCTGTAGAGGAATAATCACTCTGTGTCTGACCCCCGGGAGCGTATGATGGGTCCGTGTAGAGGAATAATCACTCTGTGTCTGAACCCTGGAGAGTTTGATGGGGCCGTGTAGAGGAATAATCTCTCTGTCTGACCCCGGGAGTGTGTGATGGAACGGTGTGGAGGGAGATTCACTCTGTGTCTGACCCCGGGAGTGTGTGATGGGCGGTGTAGAGGAATAATCACTCCGTGTCCGACCTAGGGAGTTTGTGACGGGACGGTGTGGAGGGAGATTCACTCTGTGTCTGACCCCGGGAGTGTTTGATGGGACCGAGTAGAGGAATAATCACTCTGAGTCTGACCCCGGGAGTGTGTGATGGGACGGTGTTGAAGGAGATTCACACTGTGTCTGACCCCGGGAGTGTTTGATGGTACCGTGTACAGGAATAATCTCTCTGTGTCTGACCCCGGGAGTGTGTGATGGGACGGTGTGGATTGAGATTCACTCTGTGCCTGACCCCCAGGAGCGTTTGATGGGACCGTGTAGAGAAATAATCACTCTGTGTCTGACCCCGGGAGAGTATGATGGGGCCGTGTAGAGGAATAATCACTCTGTGTCTGACCCCGGGAGTGTTTGATGGGACCGTGTAGAGGAATAATCACTCTGTGTCTGACCCCGGGAGTGTGTGATGGGACGGTGGTGAAGGAGATTCACACTGTGTCTGACACAGGGAGTGTGTGATGGTACCGTGTAGAGGAATAATCACTCTGTGTCTGGCCACGGAAGAGTCTGATGTGACCTTATTGAGGAATAATGACTCTGCGTCTTACCACCGGAGTGCTTGATGGGACCGTGTAGAGGAATAATCACTCTGGGTCTGACCCCCGGGAGCGTTTGATGGGACCGTTTAGAGGAATAATCACTCTGAGTCTGACCCCGGGAGTGTGTGTTGGGACGGTGTGGACGGAGATTCACTTTGTGTCTGACCCCGGGTGTGTTTGATGGGACCGTGTAGAGGAATAATCGCTCTGTGTCTGACCCCCGGGAGTGTTTGATGGGACCGTGTAGAGGAATAATCACTCTGTGTCTGACCCCGGGAGTGTTTGATGGGACCGTGTCGAGGAATAATCACTCTGTTTCTGACCCCGGGAGTGTTTGATGGGACCGTGTCGAGGAATCATCACTCTGTGTCTGACCCCGGGAGTGTTTGATGGGACCGTGTAGAGGAGTAATCACTCTGTGTCTGACCACGGGATTGTTTGATGGGACGGTGTGGAAGGAGATTCACACTGGTTCTGACCCCGGGAGTATGTGATGGGACGGTGAGGATTGAGATTCACTCTGTGTCTGACCCCGGGAGTGTTTGATCGGAGCGTGTAGAGGAATAATCTCTCTGTGTCTGACCCCGGGAGTGTTTGATGGTACCGTGTAGAGGAATAATCTCTCTGTGTCTCACCCCGGGAGTGTGTGATGGGACGGTGTGGATTGAGATTCACTCTCTGTCTGACCCTGGGAGTGTTTGATGGGACCTTGTAGTGGAATAATCACTCTGTGTCTTACCCCACGAGTGTTTGATGGGACCGTGTAGAGGAATAATCACACTGTGTCTGACCCCCGGGAGCGTTTGATGGGACCGTGTAGAGGAATAATCACTCAGTGTCTGACCCCGGGAGTGTTTGATGGGACGTGTAGAGGAATAATCACTCTGCGTCTTACCCCGGTAGTGTTTGATGGTACCGTGTAGAGGAATAATCTCTCTGTCTGACCCCGGGAGTGTGTGATGGGACGGTGTGGAGGGAGATTCACTCTGTGTCTGACCCCGGGAGTGTGTGATGGGCGGTGTAGAGGAATAATCACCGTGTCTGACCTACGGAGTTTGTGACGGGACGGTGTGGAGTGAGATTCACTCTGTGTCTGACCCCGGGAGTGTTTGATGGGACCGAGTAGAGGAATAATCACTCTGAGTCTGACCCCGGGAGTGTGTGATGGGACGGTGTTGAAGGAGATTCACACTGTGTCTGACCCCGGGAGTGTTTGATGGTACCGTGTACAGGAATAATCTCTCTGTGTCTGACCCCGGGAGTGTGTGATGGGACGGTGTGGATTGAGATTCACTCTGTGCCTGACCCCCAGGAGCGTTTGATGGGACCGTGTAGAGAAATAATCACTCTGTGTCTGACCCCGGGAGAGTATGATGGTGCCGTTTAGAGGAATAATCACTCTGTGTCTGACCCCGGGAGTGTTTGATGGGACCGTGTAGAGGAATAATCACTCTGTGTCTGACCCAGGGAGTGTGTGATGGGACGGTGGTGAATGAGATTCACTCTGTGCCTGACCCCCAGGAGCGTTTGATGGGACCGTGTAGAGAAATAATCACTCTGTGTCTGGCCACGGAAGAGTCTGATGTGACCTTATTGAGGAATAATGACTCTGCGTCTTACCACCGGAGTGCTTGATGGGACCGTGTAGAGGAATAATCACTCTGGGTCTGACCCCCGGGAGCGTTTGATGGGACCGTTTAGAGGAATAATCACTCTGAGTCTGACCCCGGGAGTGTGTGTTGGGACGGTGTGGACGGAGATTCACTTTGTGTCTGACCCCGGGTGTGTTTGATGGGACCGTGTAGAGGAATAATCGCTCTGTGTCTGACCCCCGGGAGTGTTTGATGGGACCGTGTAGAGGAATAATCACTCTGTGTCTGACCCCGGGAGTGTTTGATGGGACCGTGTCGAGGAATCATCACTCTGTGTCTGAACCCGGGAGTGTTTGATGGGACCGTGTAGAGGAGTAATCACTCTGTGTCTGACCCCGGGATTGTGTGATGGGACGGTGTGGACGGAGATTCACTCTGTGTCTGACCCCGGGAGTGTTTGATGGGACCGTGTAGAGGAATAATCACTCTGTGTTTGACCCCGGGAGTGTTTGATGGGACCGTGTCGAGGAATAATCACTCTGTTTCTGACCCCGGGAGAGTTTGATGGGACCGTGTCGAGGAATCATCACTCTGTGTCTGACCCCGGGAGTGTTTGATGGGACGGTGTGGATTGAGATTCACTCTCTGTCTGACCCTGGGAGTGTTTGATGGGACCTTGTAGTGGAATAATCACTCTGTGTCTTACCCCCCGAGTGTTTGATGGGACCGTGTAGAGGAATAATCACACTGTGTCTGACCCCCGGGAGCGTTTGATGGGACCGTTTAGAGGAATAATCAGTCAGTGTCTGACCCCGGGAGTGTTTGATGGGACCGTGTAGAGGAATAATCACTCTGCGTCTTACCCCGGTAGTGTTTGATGGTACCGTGTAGAGGAATAATCTCTCTGTCTGACCCCGGGAGTGTGTGATGGGACGGTGTGGAGGGAGATTCACTCTGTGTCTGACCCCGGGAGTGTGTGATGGGCGGTGTAGAGGAATAATCACCGTGTCTGACCTACGGAGTTTGTGACGGGACGGTGTGGAGGGAGATTCACTCTGTGTCTGACCCCGGGAGTGTTTGATGGGACCGAGTAGAGGAATAATCACTCTGAGTCTGACCCCGGGAGTGTGTGATGGGACGGTGTTGAAGGAGATTCACACTGTGTCTGACCCCGGGAGTGTTTGATGGTACCGTGTACAGGAATAATCTCTCTGTGTCTGACCCCGGGAGTGTGTGATGGGACGGTGTGGATTGAGATTCACTCTGTGCCTGACCCCCAGGAGCGTTTGATGGGACCGTGTAGAGAAATAATCACTCTGTGTCTGACCCCGGGAGAGTATGATGGGTCCGTGTAGAGGAATAATCACTCTGTGTCTGACCCCGGGAGTGTTTGATGGGACCGTGTAGAGGAATAATCACTCTGTGTCTGACCCCGGGAGTGTGTGATGGGACGGTGGTGAAGGAGATTCACACTGTGTCTGACACAGGGAGTGTGTGATGGTACCGTGTAGAGGAATAATCACTCTGTGTCTGGCCACGGAAGAGTCTGATGTGACCTTATTGAGGAATAATGACTCTGCGTCTTAACACCGGAGTGCTTGATGGGACCGTGTAGAGGAATAATCACTCTGGGTCTGACCCCCGGGAGCGTTTGATGGGACCGTTTAGAGGAATAATCACTCTGAGTCTGACCCCGGGAGTGTGTGTTGGGACGCTGTGGACGGAGATTCACTTTGTGTCTGACCCCGGGTGTGTTTGATGGGACCGTGTAGAGGAATAATCGCTCTGTGTCTGACCCCCGGGAGTGTTTGATGGGACCGTGTAGAGGAATAATCACTCTGTGTCTGACCCCGGGAGTGTTTGATGGGACCGTGTCGAGGAATAATCACTCTGTTTCTGACCCCGGGAGTGTTTGATGGGACCGTGTCGAGGAATCATCACTCTGTGTCTGACCACGGGAGTGTTTGATGGGACCGTGTAGAGGAGTAATCACTCTGTGTCTGACCCCGGGAGTGTGTGATGGGACGGTGTGGACGGAGATTCACTCTGTGTCTGAACCCGGGAGTGTTTGATGGGACCGTGTAGAGGAATAATCACTCTGTGTTTGACCACGGGAGTGTGTGTTGCGTCGGTGCAGGGGATTAATCACTCTGTGTCTGACCACGGGAGTGTGTGATGGGACGGTGTGGACGGAGATTCACTCTGTGTCTGACCCAGGGAGTGTGTGATGGGCGGTGTAGAGGAACATTCACACTGTGTCTGATCCCGGGAGTGTGAGATGGGACCGTGTAGAGCAATAATCACTCTGTGTCTGAACCCGGGAGTGTTTGATGGGACCGTGGAGAAGAATAATCACTCAGTGTCTGAACACGGGAGTGGGTGATGGGACGGTGTGGAGGGAGATTCACTCTGTGTCTGACCCCGGGAGTGTTTGATGGGACCGTGTAGAGGAATAATCACTCTGTGTCTGACCCCGGGAGTGTGTGATGGGACGGTGTGGAGGGAGATTCACTCTGTGTCTGACCTCGGCAGTGTTTGATGGGACGGTGTTGAGGAATAATCCCTCTGTGTATGGCCCTGGGAGTGTGTGATGGACCGTGTGGAGGGAGATTCACTCTGTGTCTGACCCCAGGAGTATGTGATGGGCGGTGTAGAGGAATAATCACTCTGTGTCTGACCCCGGGAGATGGTGACGGGACGGGGTGGAGGGAGATTCACTCTGTGTCTGACCCCGGGAGTGTTTGCTGGACCGTGTAGAGGAATAATCACTCTGTCTGACCCCGGGAGTGTGTGATGGTACCGTGTTGAGGAATAATCACTCTGTGTCTGACCCCGGAAGAGTTTGATGTGACCGTGTAGAGGAATAATCTCTCTGTGTTTGACCCAGGGAGTGTTTGATGGTACCGTGTTGAGGAATAATCACTCTGTGTCAGACCCCGGAAGAGTTTGATGTGACCGTGTAGAGGAATAATGACTCTGTGTCTGACCCCGGGAGTGTGTGATGGGACGGTGAGGGTTGAGATTAACTCTGTGTCTGAACCCGGGAGTGTTTGATGGGACCGTCTAGAGGAATAATCTCTCTGTGTCTGACCCCGGGAATGTTTGATGGTACCGTGTAGAGGAATAATCTCTCTGTGTCTCACCCCGGGAGTGTTTGATGGGACCGTGTAGAGGAAAAATCACTCTGTGTTTGACCACGGGAGTGTGTGATGGGACGGGGTGGAGGAATAATCACTCTGTGTCTGACCTCGGGAGTGTGTTATGGGACGGTGAGGATTGAAATTAACTCTGTGTCTGACCCCCGGGAGCGTTTGATGGGACCGTGTAGAGGAATAATCACTCCGTGTCTTCCCCGGGAGTATGTGATGGGACGGTGTGGAGGGAGATTCACTCTGTGTCAGACCCCGGGAGCGTTTGATGGGACCGTGTAGAGGAATAATCACTCAGTGTCTGACCCCGGGAGTTTTTGATAGGACCGTGTAGAGGAATAATCTCTCTGTGTCTGACCCCGGGAGTGTGTGATGGGACGGTGTTGAAGGAGATTCACACTCTCTCTGACCCCGGGAGTGTGTGATGGTACCGTGTAGAGGAATAATCACTCTGTGTCTGACCACGGAAGAGTCTGCTGTGACCTTGCAGAGGAATAATCACTCTGTTTCTGACCACCGGAGTGTGTGATGGGACGGTGTGGAGGGAGATTCACTCTGTGTCTGACCCCGGGAGTGTTTGATGGGACCCTGTAGAGGAATAATCACTCTGTGTCTGACACAGGGAGTGTGTGATGGTACCGTGCTGAGGAATAATCACTCTGTGTCTGACCCCGGGAGTGTGTGATGGGACGGTGAGGATTGAGATTCACTCTGTGTCTGACCCCGGAAGAGTTTGATGTGACCGTGTAGAGGAATAATGACTCTGTTTCTGACCCAGGGAGTGTTTGATGGGACCGTGTAGAGGAATAATCTCTCTGTGTCTGACCCACGGAGTGTTTGATGGTACCGTGTAGAGGAATAATCTCTCTGTGTCTGACGCCGGGAGTGTGTGATGGGACGGTGAGGATTGAGATTCACTCTGTGTCTGACCCCGGGAGTGTGTGATGGGACGGTGAGGACGGAGATTCACTCTGTGTCTGACCCCGGGGGTGTTTGATGGCACCGTGTAGAGTAATAATCACTCTGTGTCTGACCACGGGAGTGTGTGATGGGACGGGGTGGAAGAATAATCACTCTGTGTCTGACCCCGGAAGAGTTTGATGTGACCGTGTAGAGGAATAATGACTCTGTGTCTGACCCCGGGAGTGTGGGATGGGACAGTGAGGATTGAGATTAACTCTGTGTCTGAACCCGGGAGTGTTTGATGGGACCGTGTAGAAGAATAATCTCTCTGTGTCTGACCCCGGGAGTGTTTGATGGGAACGTCTAGAGGAATAATCACTCTGTGTCTGCCCAGGGAGAGTTTGATGGGACCGTGTAGAGGAATAATCACTCTGTGTCTGACCCCGGGAGAGTGTGATGGGATGGCGTGGAGGGACATTCACTCTGTGTCTGACCCGGGAGTGTTTGATGGGACCGTGTAGAGGAATAATCACTCTGTGTCTGACCCCGGGAGAGTGTGATGGGACGGTGTGGCAGGAGATTCACACTGTGTCTGACACCGGGAGTGTTTGATGGGACCGTGTAGAGGAATAATCACTCTGTGTCTGACACCGGGAGTGTGTGATGGTACCGTGTTGAGGAATAATCTCTCTGCGTCTGACCCCGGAAGAGTTTGATGTGACCGTGCAGAGGAATAATGACTCTGGTTCAGACCCCGGGAGTGTTTGATGGGACCGTGTAGAGGGATAATCTCTCTGAGTCTGACCCAGGGTATGTTTGATGGTACCGTGTAGAGGAATAATCACTCTGTGTCTGACCCCGGGAGAGTGTGATGGGATGGCGTGGAGGGACATTCACTCTGTGTCTGACCCGGGAGTGTTTGATGGGACCGTGTAGAGGAATAATCACTCTGTGTCTGACACCGGGAGTGTGTGATGGTACCGTGTTGAGGAATAATCTCTCTGCGTCTGACCCCGGAAGAGTTTGATGTGACCGTGCAGAGGAATAATGACTCTGGTTCAGACCCCGGGAGTGTTTGATGGGACCGTGTAGAGGAATAATCTCTCTGAGTCTGACCCAGGGTATGTTTGATGGTACCGTGTAGAGGAATAATCTCTCTGTGTCTGACCCCGGGAGTGTGTGATGGGACGGTGAGGATTGAGATTCACTCTCTGTCTGACCCTGGGAGTGTTTGATGGGACCTTGTAGTGGAATAATCACTCTGTGTCTTACCCCCCGAGTGTTTGATGGGACCGTGTAGAGGAATAATCACACTGTGTCTGACCCCCGGGAGCGTTTGATGGGACCGTTTAGAGGAATAATCAGTCAGTGTCTGACCCCGGGAGTGTTTGATGGGACCGTGTAGAGGAATAATCACTCTGCGTCTTACACCGGTAGTGTTTGATGGTACCGTGTAGAGGAATAATCTCTCTGTCTGACCCCGGGAGTGTGTGATGGGAAGGTGTGGAGGGAGATTCACTCTGTGTCTGACCCCGGGAGTGTGTGATGGGCGGTGTAGAGGAATAATCACCGTGTCTGACCTACGGAGTTTGTGACGGGACGGTGTGGAGGGAGATTCACTCTGTGTCTGACCCCGGGAGTGTTTGATGGGACCGAGTAGAGGAATAATCACTCTGAGTCTGACCCCGGGAGTGTGTGATGGGACGGTGTTGAAGGAGATTCACACTGTGTCTGACCCCGGGAGTGTTTGATGGTACCGTGTACAGGAATAATCTCTCTGTGTCTGACCCCGGGAGTGTGTGATGGGACGGTGTGGATTGAGATTCACTCTGTGCCTGACCCCCAGGAGCGTTTGATGGGACCGTGTAGAGAAATAATCACTCTGTGTCTGACCCCGGGAGAGTATGATGGGTCCGTGTAGAGGAATAATCACTCTGTGTCTGACCCCGGGAGTGTTTGATGGGACCGTGTAGAGGAATAATCACTCTGTGTCTGACCCCGGGAGTGTGTGATGGGACGGTGGTGAAGGAGATTCACACTGTGTCTGACACAGGGAGTGTGTGATGGTACCGTGTAGAGGAATAATCACTCTGTGTCTGGCCACGGAAGAGTCTGATGTGACCTTATTGAGGAATAATGACTCTGCGTCTTAACACCGGAGTGCTTGATGGGACCGTGTAGAGGAATAATCACTCTGGGTCTGACCCCCGGGAGCGTTTGATGGGACCGTTTAGAGGAATAATCACTCTGAGTCTGACCCCGGGAGTGTGTGTTGGGACGGTGTGGACGGAGATTCACTTTGTGTCTGACCCCGGGTGTGTTTGATGGGACCGTGTAGAGGAATAATCGCTCTGTGTCTGACCCCCGGGAGTGTTTGATGGGACCGTGTAGAGGAATAATCACTCTGTGTCTGACCCCGGGAGTGTTTGATGGGACCGTGTCGAGGAATAATCACTCTGTTTCTGACCCCGGGAGTGTTTGATGGGACCGTGTCGAGGAATCATCACTCTGTGTCTGACCACGGGAGTGTTTGATGGGACCGTGTAGAGGAGTAATCACTCTGTGTCTGACCCCGGGAGTGTGTGATGGGACGGTGTGGACGGAGATTCACTCTGTGTCTGAACCCGGGAGTGTTTGATGGGACCGTGTAGAGGAATAATCACTCTGTGTTTGACCACGGGAGTGTGTGTTGCGTCGGTGCAGGGGATTAATCACTCTGTGTCTGACCACGGGAGTGTGTGATGGGACGGTGTGGACGGAGATTCACTCTGTGTCTGACCCAGGGAGTGTGTGATGGGCGGTGTAGAGGAACATTCACACTGTGTCTGATCCCGGGAGTGTGAGATGGGACCGTGTAGAGCAATAATCACTCTGTGTCTGAACCCGGGAGTGTTTGATGGGACCGTGGAGAAGAATAATCACTCAGTGTCTGAACACGGGAGTGGGTGATGGGACGGTGTGGAGGGAGATTCACTCTGTGTCTGACCCCGGGAGTGTTTGATGGGACCGTGTAGAGGAATAATCACTCTGTGTCTGACCCCGGGAGTGTGTGATGGGACGGTGTGGAGGGAGATTCACTCTGTGTCTGACCTCGGCAGTGTTTGATGGGACTGTGTTGAGGAATAATCCCTCTGTGTATGGCCCTGGGAGTGTGTGATGGACCGTGTGGAGGGAGATTCACTCTGTGTCTGACCCCAGGAGTATGTGATGGGCGGTGTAGAGGAATAATCACTCTGTGTCTGACCCCGGGAGATGGTGACGGGACGGGGTGGAGGGAGATTCACTCTGTGTCTGACCCCGGGAGTGTTTGCTGGACCGTGTAGAGGAATAATCACTCTGTCTGACCCCGGGAGTGTGTGATGGTACCGTGTTGAGGAATAATCACTCTGTGTCTGACCCCGGAAGAGTTTGATGTGACCGTGTAGAGGAATAATCTCTCTGTGTTTGACCCAGGGAGTGTTTGATGGTACCGTGTTGAGGAATAATCACTCTGTGTCAGACCCCGGAAGAGTTTGATGTGACCGTGTAGAGGAATAATGACTCTGTGTCTGACCCCGGGAGTGTGTGATGGGACGGTGAGGGTTGAGATTAACTCTGTGTCTGAACCCGGGAGTGTTTGATGGGACCGTCTAGAGGAATAATCTCTCTGTGTCTGACCCCGGGAATGTTTGATGGTACCGTGTAGAGGAATAATCTCTCTGTGTCTCACCCCGGGAGTGTTTGATGGGACCGTGTAGAGGAAAAATCACTCTGTGTTTGACCACGGGAGTGTGTGATGGGACGGGGTGGAGGAATAATCACTCTGTGTCTGACCTCGGGAGTGTGTTATGGGACGGTGAGGATTGAGATTAACTCTGTGTCTGACCCCCGGGAGCGTTTGATGGGACCGTGTAGAGGAATAATCACTCCGTGTCTTCCCCGGGAGTATGTGATGGGACGGTGTGGAGGGAGATTCACTCTGTGTCAGACCCCGGGAGCGTTTGATGGGACCGTGTAGAGGAATAATCACTCAGTGTCTGACCCCGGGAGTTTTTGATAGGACCGTGTAGAGGAATAATCTCTCTGTGTCTGACCCCGGGAGTGTGTGATGGGACGGTGTTGAAGGAGATTCACACTCTCTCTGACCCCGGGAGTGTGTGATGGTACCGTGTAGAGGAATAATCACTCTGTGTCTGACCACGGAAGAGTCTGATGTGACCTTGCAGAGGAATAATCACTCTGTTTCTGACCACCGGAGTGTGTGATGGGACGGTGTGGAGGGAGATTCACTCTGTGTCTGACCCCGGGAGTGTTTGATGGGACCCTGTAGAGGAATAATCACTCTGTGTCTGACACAGGGAGTGTGTGATGGTACCGTGCTGAGGAATAATCACTCTGTGTCTGACCCCGGGAGTGTGTGATGGGACGGTGAGGATTGAGATTCACTCTGTGTCTGACCCCGGAAGAGTTTGATGTGACCGTGTAGAGGAATAATGACTCTGTTTCTGACCCAGGGAGTGTTTGATGGGACCGTGTAGAGGAATAATCTCTCTGTGTCTGACCCACGGAGTGTTTGATGGTACCGTGTAGAGGAATAATCTCTCTGTGTCTGACGCCGGGAGTGTGTGATGGGACGGTGAGGATTGAGATTCACTCTGTGTCTGACCCCGGGAGTGTGTGTTGGGACGGTGAGGACGGAGATTCACTCTGTGTCTGACCCCGGGGGTGTTTGATGGCACCGTGTAGAGTAATAATCACTCTGTGTCTGACCACGGGAGTGTGTGATGGGACGGGGTGGAAGAATAATCACTCTGTGTCTGACCCCGGAAGAGTTTGATGTGACCGTGTAGAGGAATAATGACTCTGTGTCTGACCCCGGGAGTGTGGGATGGGACAGTGAGGATTGAGATTAACTCTGTGTCTGAACCCGGGAGTGTTTGATGGGACCGTGTAGAAGAATAATCTCTCTGTGTCTGACCCCGGGAGTGTTTGATGGGAACGTCTAGAGGAATAATCACTCTGTGTCTGCCCAGGGAGAGTTTGATGGGACCGTGTAGAGGAATAATCACTCTGTGTCTGACCCCGGGAGAGTGTGATGGGATGGCGTGGAGGGACATTCACTCTGTGTCTGACACCGGGAGTGTTTGATGGGACCGTGTAGAGGAATAATCACTCTGTGTCTGACACCGGGAGTGTGTGATGGTACCGTGTTGAGGAATAATCTCTCTGCGTCTGACCCCGGAAGAGTTTGATGTGACCGTGCAGAGGAATAATGACTCTGGTTCAGACCCCGGGAGTGTTTGATGGGACCGTGTAGAGGGATAATCTCTCTGAGTCTGACCCAGGGTATGTTTGATGGTACCGTGTAGAGGAATAATCACTCTGTGTCTGACCCCGGGAGAGTGTGATGGGATGGCGTGGAGGGACATTCACTCTGTGTCTGACCCGGGAGTGTTTGATGGGACCGTGTAGAGGAATAATCACTCTGTTTCTGACACCGGGAGTGTGTGATGGTACCGTGTTGAGGAATAATCTCTCTGCGTCTGACCCAGGGTATGTTTGATGGTACCGTGTAGAGGAATAATCTCTCTGTGTCTGACCCCGGGAGTGTGTGATGGGACGGTGAGGATTGAGATTCACTCTGTGTCTGACCCCGGAAGAGTTTGATGTGGCCGTGTAGAGGAATAATCTCTCTGTGTCTGACCCCGGGAGTGTTTGATGGGACCTTGTAGTGGAATAATCACTCTGTGTCTTACCCCCGGAGTGTTTGATGGGACCGTGTAGAGGAATAATCACTCTGTGTCTGACCACCGGGAGCGTTTGATGGGACCGTGTAGAGGAATAATCACTCCGTGTCTGACCCCGGGAGTGTGTGACGGGACGGTGTTGAAGAAGATTCACACTGTCTCTGACCCCGGAAGTGTGTGATGGTACCGTGTAGAGGAATAATCACTCTGTGTCTGACCACGGAATAGTCTGATGTGACCTTGTAGAGGAATAATGACTCTGTGTCTGACCCCGGGGAGCGTTTGATGTGCCCGTGTAGAGGAATAATCACTCTGTGTCTGACCCCGGGAGAGTTTGATGGGCGGTGCAGAGGAATAATCACTCTGTGGCTGACCCCGGGAGTGTTTGACGGTACGTGTAGAGGAATAATCTCTCTGTGTCTGACCCCGGGAGTGTGTGATGGGACGGTGTGGAGGGAGATTCACTCTGTGTCTGACAACGGGAGTGTGTGATGGGCGGTGTAGAGGAATAATCACTCCTTGTCTGACCCCGGGAGTTTGTGATGGGACGGTGTAGAGGAATAATCACTCTGTGGCTGACCCCGGGAGTGTTTGACGGTACGTGTAGAGGAATAACCTCTCTGTGTCTGACCCCGGGAGTGTGTGATGGGACGGTGTGGAGGGAGATTCACTCTGTGTCTGACAACGGAAGTGTGTGATGGGCGGTGTAGAGGAATAATCACTCCGTGTCTGACACCGGTAGAGTGATGGGACGGTGTTGAAGGAGATTCACACTGTCTCTGACCCCGGGAGTGTGTGATGGTACCGTGTAGAGGAATAATCACTCTGTGTCTGACCCCGGGAGTTTGTGACGGGACGGGGTGGTGGGAGATTCACTCTGTGTCTGACCCCGGGAGTGTTTGCTGGGACCGTGTAGAGGAATAACCACTCTGTCTGACCCCGGGAGTGTGTGTTGGGACGGTGTGGACGGAGATTCACTCTGTGATTGACCCCCGGGAGCGTTTGATGGGAACGTCTAGAGGAATAATCACTCTGTGTCTGACCCAGGGAGAGTTTGATGGGTCCGTGTAGAGGAATTATCACTCTGTGTCTGACCCCGGGAGAGTGTGATGGGATGGCGTGGAGAAATAATCTCTCTGTGTCTGACCCCGGGAGTGTTTGATGGGACCTTGTAGTGGAATAATCACTCTGTGTCTAACCCCCGGAGTGTTTGATGGGACCGTGTAGAGGAATAATCACTCTGTGTCTGACCCCCGGGAGCGTTTGATGGGACCGTGTAGAGGAATAATCACTCCGTGTCTGACCCCGGGAGAGTGTGATGGGACGGTGTTGAAGGAGATTCACACTGTCTCTGACCCCGGGAGTGTGTGATGGTACCGTGTAGAGGAATAATCTCTCTGTGTCTGACCAAGGAAGAGGCTGATGTGATATTGTAGAGGTATAATGACTCTGTGTCCGACCCCCGGGAGCGTTTGATGTGACCGTGTAGAGGAATAATCACTCTGTGTCTGACCACGGGAGAGCTTGATGGGCGGTGTAGAGGAATAATCACTCTGTGGCTGACCCCGGGAGTGTTTGACGGTACGTGTAGAGGAATAATCTCTCTGTGTCTGACCCCGGGAGTGTGTGATGGGACGGTGTGGAGGGAGATTCACTCTGTGTCTGACCCCCGGGAGCGTTTGATGGGACCGTGTAGAGGAATAATCACTCCGTGTCTGACCCCGGGAGAGTGTGATGGGACGCTGTTGAAGGAGCTTCACACTGTCTCTGACCCCGGGAGTGTGTGATGGTACCGTGTAGAGGAATAATCTCTCTGTGTCTGACCAAGGAAGAGTCTGATGTGATATTGTAGAGGTATAATGACTCTGTGTCTGACCCCCGGGAGCGTTTGATGTGACCGTGTAGAGGAATAATCACTCTGTGTCTGACCCCGGGAGAGATTGATGGGCGGTGTAGAGGAATAATCACTCTGTGGCTGACCCCGGGAGTGTTTGACGGTACGTGTAGAGGAATAATCTCTCTGTGTCTGACCCCGGGAGTGTGTGATGGGACGGTGTGGAGGGAGATTCACTCTGTGTCTGACAACGGGAGTGTGTGATGGGCGGTGTAGAGGAATAATCACTCCGTGTCTGACCCCGGGAGTTTGTAAGGGGACGGTGTGGAGGGAGATTCACTCTGTGTCTGACCCCGGGAATGTTTGATGGGACCGTGTAGAGGAATAATCTCTCTGTGTTTGACCCCGGGAGTGTGTGTTGGGACGGTGTGGAGGGAGATTCACTCTGTGTCTGACAACGGGAGTGTGTGATGGGCGGTGTAGAGGAATAATCACTCCGTGTCTGACCCTGGGAGTTTGTGATGGGACGGTGTGGACGGAGATTCACTCTGTGTCTGACCCAGGGAGTGTGTGATGGGCGGTGTAGAGGAACATTCACACTGTGTCTGACCCCGGGAGTGTGAGATGGGACCGTGTAGAGCAATAATCACTCTGTGTCTGACACCGCGAGTGTTTGATGGGACCGTGGAGAAGAATAATCACTCAGTGTCTGAACACGGGAGTGTGTGATGGGACGGTGTGGAGGGAGATTCACTCTGTGTCTGACCCCGGGAGTGTTTGATGGGAACGTCTAGAGGAATAATCACTCTGTGTCTGACCCCGGGAGAGTTTGATGGGGCCGTGTAGATTAATATTAAATCTGTGTCTGACCACGGAAGTGTTTTATGGGACCGTGTAGAGGAATAATCACTCTGTGTCTGACCCCGGGAGAGTGTGATGGGATGGCGTGGAGGGACATTTACACTGCGTCTGACACCGGGAGAGTTTGATGGGACCGTGTAGAGTAATAATCACTCTGTGTCTGACACCGGGAGTGTGTGATGGTACCGTTTAGAGGAATAATCTCTCTGTGTCTGACCCCGGGAGTGTGTGATGGGACGGTGAGGATTGAGATTCACTCTGTGTCTGACCCGGCAGAGTTTGATGTGACCGTGTAGAGGAATAATGACTCTGTTTCTGACCCAGGGAGTGTTTGATGGGACCGTGTAGAGGAATAATCTCTCTGTGTCTGACCCCGGGAGTGTTTGATGGGAACGACTAGAGGAATAATCACTCTGTGTCTGACCCAGGGAGAGTTCGATGGGACCGTGTAGAGGAATAATCACTCTGTGTCTGACCCCGGGAGAGTGTGATGGGATGGCGTGGAGGGACATTCACTCTGTGTCTGACCCCGGGAGTGTTTGATGGGACCGTGTAGAGGAATAATCACTCTGTGTCTGACCCCAGGAGAATGTGATGGGACGGTGTGGAAGGAGATTCACACTGTGTCTGACACCGGGAGTGTTTGATGGGACCGTGTAGAGGAATAATGACTCTGTTTCTGACCCAGGGAGTGTTTGATGGGACCGTGTAGAGGAATAATCTCTCTGTGTCTGACCCCTGGAGTGTGTGATGGGACGGTGAGGATTGAGATTCAATCTGTGTCTGACCCCGGGAGTGTGTGATGGGACGGTGTGGACGGAGATTCACTCTGTGTCTGACCCCGGGAGTGTTTGATGTGACCGTGTAGAGGAATAATGACTTTGTTTCTGACCCAGGGAGTGTTTGATGGGACCGTGTAGAGGAATAATCTCTCTGTGTCTGACCCCGGTAGTGTTTGATGGGAACGTCTAGAGGAATAATCACTCTGTGTCTGACCCAGGGAGAGTTTGATGGGACCGTGTAGAGGAATAATCACTCTGTGTCTGACCACGGAAGAGTCTGATGTGATCTTGTAGAGGAATAATGACTCTGTGTCTGACCCCCGGGAGCGTTTGATGTGACCGTGTAGAGGAATAATCACTCTGTGTCTGACCCCGGGAGAGCTTGATGGGCGGTGTAGAGGAATAATCACTCTGTGGCTGACCCCGGGATTGTTTGACGGTACGTGTAGAGGAATAATCTATCTGTGTCTGACCCCGGGAGTGTGTGATGGGACGGTGTGGAGGGAGATTCACTCTGTGTCTGACAACGGGAGTGTGTGATGGGCGGTGTAGAGGAATAATCACTCTGTGTCTGACCCCGGGAGTTTGTGACGGGACGGGGTGGTGGGAGATTCACTCTGTGTCTGACCCCGGGAGTGTTTGCTGGGACCGTGTAGAGGAATAATCACTCTGTCTGACCCCGGGAGTGTGTGTTGGGACGGTGTGGACGGAGATTCACTCTGTGATTGACCCCCGGGAGCGTTTGATGGGAACGTCTAGAGGAATAATCACTCTGTGTCTGACCCAGGGAGAGTTTGATGGGTCCGTGTAGAGGAATTATCACTCTGTGTCTGACCCCGGGAGAGTGTGATGGGATGGCGTGGAGAAATAATCTCTCTGTGTCTGACCCCGGGAGTGTTTGATGGGACCTTGTAGTGGAATAATCACTCTGTGTCTAACCCCCGGAGTGTTTGATGGGACCGTGTAGAGGAATAATCACTCTGTGTCTGACCCCCGGGAGCGTTTGATTGGACCGTGTAGAGGAATAATCACTCCGTGTCTGACCCCAGGAGAGTGTGATGGGACGGTGTTGAAGGAGATTCACACTGTCTCTGACCCCGGGAGTGTGTGATGGTACCGTGTAGAGGAATAATCTCTCTGTGTCTGACCAAGGAAGAGTCTGATGTGATATTGTAGAGGTATAATGACTCTGTGTCTGACCCCCGGGAGCGTTTGATGTGACCGTGTAGAGGAATAATCACTCTGTGTCTGACCACGGGAGAGCTTGATGGGGGGTGTAGAGGAATAATCACTCTGTGGCTGACCCCGGGAGTGTTTGACGGTACGTGTAGAGGAATAATCTCTCTGTGTCTGACCCCGGGAGTGTGTGATGGGACGGTGTGGAGGGAGATTCACTCTGTGTCTGACCCCGGGAGCGTTTGATGGGACCGTGTAGAGGAATAATCACTCCGTGTCTGACCCCGGGAGAGTGTGATGGGACGGTGTTGAAGGAGCTTCACACTGTCTCTGACCCCGGGAGTGTGTGATGGTACCGTGTAGAGGAATAATCTCTCTGTGTCTGACCAAGGAAGAGTCTGATGTGATATTGTAGAGGTATAATGACTCTGTGTCTGACCCCCGTGAGCGTTTGATGTGACCGTGTAGAGGAATAATCACTCTGTGTCTGACCCCGGGAGAGCTTGATGGGCGGTGTAGAGGAATAATCACTCTGTTGCTGACCCCGGGAGTGTTTGACGGTACGTGTAGAGGAATAATCTCTCTGTGTCTGACCCCGGGAGTGTGTGATGGGACGGTGTGGAGGGAGATTCACTCTGTGTCTGACAACGGGAGTGTGTGATGGGCGGTGTAGAGGAATAATCACTCCGTGTCTGACCCCGCGAGTCTGTGATGGGACGGTGTTGAAGGAGATTCACACTGTCTCTGACCCCTGGAGTTTGTGATGGGACGGTGTGGAGGGAGATTCACACCGTGTCTGACTCAGGGAGTGTTTGATGGGACCGTGTAGAGGAATAATCACTCTGTGATTGACCCCGGGAATGTGTGATGGGACGGTGTGGACGGAGATTCACTCTGTGTCTGACCCCGGGAGTGTTTGATGGGGCCGTGTAGAGGAATAATCACTATGTGTCTGACCCCGGGAGAGAATGATGGGGCCGTGTAGAGGAATAATCATTCTGTGTCTGACCACGGGAGTGTTTGATGGGACCGTGTAGAGGAATAATCACTCTGTGTCTGACCACGGGAGTGTGTGATGGGACGGTGTTGAAGGAGATTCACACTGTGTCTGACACCGGGAGTGTATGATGGTACCGTGTAGAGGAATAATCACTCTCTGTCTGACCACGGAAGTGTTTGATGTGACCTTGTAGATGAATAATGACTCTCTGTCTGACACCGGGATTGTTTGATGGGACCGTGTAGAGGAATAATCTCTCTGTGTCTGACCCCGGGAGTGTTTGATGGTACCGTGTACAGGAATAATCTCTCTGTGTCTGACCCCGGGAGTGTGCGATGGGACGGTGAAGATTGAGATTCACTCTGTGTCTGAACCCGGGAGTGTTTGATAGGACCGTGTAGAGGAATAATCTCTCTGTGTCTGACCCCGGGAGTGTTTGATGGTTCCGTGTAGAGGAATAATCTCTCTGTGTCTGACCACGGGAGTGTTTGATGGGACCTTGTAGTGGAATAATCACTCTGTGTGTTACCCCCGGAGTGTTTGATGGGACCGTGTAGAGGAATAATCACTCTGTGTCTGACCCCCGGGAGCGTTTGATGGGACCGTATAGAGGAATAATCACTGTGTGTCTGACCCCGGGTGTGTGTGATGGGACGGTGTTGAAGGAGATTCACACTGTCTCTGACCCCGGGAGAGTGTGATGGTACCGTGTAGAGGAATAATCACTCTGTGTCTGACCACGGAAGAGTCTGATGTGACCTTGTAGAGGAATAATGACTCTGTGTCTGACCCCCGGGAGCGTTTGATGTGACCGTGTAGAGGAATAATCACTCTGTTTCTGACCCCGGGAGAGTTTGATGGGCGGTGTAGAGGAATAATCAGTCTGTGGCTGACCCCGGGATTGTTTGATGTTACGTGTAGAGGAATAATCTCTCTGTGTCTGACCCCGGGTGTGTGTGATGGGACGGTGTGGAGGCAGATTCAGTCTGTGTCTGACACCGGGAGTGTGTGATGGGCGGAGTAGAGGAATAATCACTCCGTGTCTGACCCCGGGAGTTTGTGAGGGGACGGTGTGGAGGGAGATGCACTCTGTGTCTGACCCCGGGAGTGTTTGATGGGACCGAGTAGAGGAATAACCTCTCTGAGTCTGACCCCGGGAGTGTTGGATGGTACCATGTAGAGGAATAATCTCTCTGTGTCTGACACCGGGAGTGTTTGATGGGACCTTGTAGTGGAATAATCACTCTGTGTCTTACCCCCGGAGTGTTTGATGAGACCGTGTAGAGGAATAAGCACTCTGTGTCTGACCCCCGGCAGCGTTTGATGGGACCGTGTAGAGGAATAATCACTCTGTGTCTGACCCCGGGAGTGTGTGATGGGACGGTGTTGAAGGAGATTCACACTGTCTCTGACCCCGGGAGTGTGTGATGGTACCGTGTAGAGGAATAATCACTCTGTGTCTGACCACGGAAGTGTCTGATGTGACCGTGTAGAGGAATAATCACTCTGTGTCTGACCCCGGGAGAGTTCGATGGGCGGTGTAGAGGAATAATCACTCTGTGGCTGACCCCGGGAGTGTTTGATGGGACGTTTAGAGGAATAATCCCTCTGTGTCTGACCCCGGGAGTGTGGGATGGGACGGTGTGGAGGGAGATTCACTCTGTGTCTGACACTGGGAGTGTGAGATGGGCGGTGTAGAGGAATAATCACTCCGTGTCTGACCCCGGGAGTTTGTGATGGGACGGTGTGGAGGGAGATTCACTCTGTGTCTGACTCAGGGAGTGTTTGATGGGACCGTGTAGAGGAATAATCACTCTGTGATTGACCCCGGGAATGTGTGATGGGACGGTGTGGACGGAGATTCACTCTGTGTCTGACCCCGGGAGTGTTTGATGGGGCCGTGTAGAGGAATAATCACTATGTGTCTGACCCCGGGAGAGAATGATGGGGCCGTGTAGAGGAATAATCACTCTGTGTCTGACCCCGGGAGTGTTTGATGGGACCGTGTAGAGGAATAATCACTCTGTGTCTGACCACGGGAGTGTGTGATGGGACCGAGTAGAGGAATTATCTCTCTGTGTCTGACCACGGGAGTGTTGGATGGGACCGTGTAGAGGAATAATCACTCTGTGTCTGACCCCGGGAGTGTGTGATGGGACGGTGTTGAAGGAGATTCACACTGTGTCTGACACCGGGAGTGTATGATGGTACCGTGTCGAGGAATAATCACTCTGTGTCTGACCAAGTAAGTGTTTGATGTGACCTTGTAGATGAATAATGACTCTCTGTCTGACACCGGGATTGTTTGATGGGACCGTGTAGAGGAATAATCTCTCTGTGTCTGACCCCGGGAGTGTTTGATGGTACCGTGTACAGGAATAATCTCTCTGTGTCTGACCCCGGGAGTGTTTGATGGTACCGTGTAGAGGAATAATCTCTCTGTGTCTGACCCCGGGAGTGTGTGATGGGACGGTGTGGATTGAGATTCACTCTGTGTCTGACCCCAAGAGCGTTTGATGGGGCCGTGTAGAGTAATAATCACTCTGTGTCTGTCCCCGGGAGTCTTTGATGGGACCGTGTAGAGGAATAATAACTCTGTGTCTGACCCCTGGAGAGTTTGATGGGCGGTGTAGAGGAATAATCAGTCTGTGGCTGACCCCGGGAGTGTTTGATGTTACGTGTAGAGGAATAATCTCTCTGTGTCTGACCCCGGGTGTGTGTGATGGGACGGTGTGGAGGCAGATTCACTCTGTGTCTGACACCGGGAGTGTGTGATGGGCGGAGTAGAGGAATAATCACTCCGTGTCTGACCCCGGGAGTGTTTGATGGGACCGTGTAGAGGAATAATAACTCTGTGTCTGACCCCGGGAGTGTGTGATGGGACGGTGTTGAAGGAGATTCACACTGTGTCTGACACCGGGAGTGTGTGATGGTACCGTGTAGAGGAACAATCACTCTGTGTCTGACCACGGGAGTGTGTGATGGGACTGGGTGGAGGAATAATCACTCTGTGTCTGACCCCGGGAGTGTTTGATGGGACCGTGTAGAGGAATAATCTCTCTGTGTCTGACCCCGCGAGTGTGTGATGGGACGGGGTGGAGGAATAATCACTCTGTGTCTGACCCCAGAAGAGTTCGATGTGACCGTGTAGAGGAATAATGACTCTGTGTCTGACCCCGGGAATGTGCGATGGGACGGTGATGATTGAGATTCACTCTGTGTCTGAACCCGGGAGTGTTTGATGGGACCGTGTAGAGGAATAATCTCTCTGTGTCTGACCCCGGGAGTGTTTGATGGTTCCGTGTAGAGGAATAATCTCTCTGTGTCTGACCCCGGGAGAGTGTGATGGTACCGTGTAGAGGAATAATCACTCTGTGTCTGACCACGGAAGAGTCTGATGTGACCTTGTAGAGGAATAATGACTCTGTGTCTGACCCCGGGAGAGTTTGATGGGCGGTGTAGAGGAATAATCAGTCTGTGGCTGACCCCGGGAGTGTTTGATGTTACGTGTAGAGGAATAATCTCTCTGTGTCTGACCCCGGGTGTGTGTGATGGGACGGTGTGGAGGCAGATTCACTCTGTGTCTGACACCGGGAGTGTGTGATGGGCGGAGTAGAGGAATAATCACTCCGTGTCTGACCCCGGGAGTTTGTGAGGGGACGGTGTGTAGGGAGATGCACTCTGTGTCTGACCCAGGGAGTGTTTGATGGGACCGAATAGAGGAATAATCTCTCTGTGTCTGACCCCGGGAGTGTTGGATGGTACCGTGTAGAGGAATAATCTCTCTGTGTCTGACCCCGGGAGAGCTTGATGGGCGGTGTAGAGGAATAATCACTCTGTTGCTGACCCCGGGAGTGTTTGACGGTACGTGTAGAGGAATAATCTCTCTGTGTCTGACCCCGGGAGTGTGTGATGGGACGGTGTGGAGGGAGATTCACTCTGTGTCTGACAACGGGAGTGTGTGATGGGCGGTGTAGAGGAATAATCACTCCGTGTCTGACCCCGCGAGTCTGTGATGGGACGGTGTTGAAGGAGATTCACACTGTCTCTGACCCCTGGAGTTTGTGATGGGACGGTGTGGAGGGAGATTCACACCGTGTCTGACTCAGGGAGTGTTTGATGGGACCGTGTAGAGGAATAATCACTCTGTGATTGACCCCGGGAATGTGTGATGGGACGGTGTGGACGGAGATTCACTCTGTGTCTGACCCCGGGAGTGTTTGATGGGGCCGTGTAGAGGAATAATCACTATGTGTCTGACCCCGGGAGAGAATGATGGGGCCGTGTAGAGGAATAATCATTCTGTGTCTGACCACGGGAGTGTTTGATGGGACCGTGTAGAGGAATAATCACTCTGTGTCTGACCACGGGAGTGTGTGATGGGACGGTGTTGAAGGAGATTCACACTGTGTCTGACACCGGGAGTGTATGATGGTACCGTGTAGAGGAATAATCACTCTGTGTCTGACCACGGAAGTGTTTGATGTGACCTTGTAGATGAATAATGACTCTCTGTCTGACACCGGGATTGTTTGATGGGACCGTGTAGAGGAATAATCTCTCTGTGTCTGACCCCGGGAGTGTTTGATGGTACCGTGTACAGGAATAATCTCTCTGTGTCTGACCCCGGGAGTGTGCGATGGGACGGTGAAGATTGAGATTCACTCTGTGTCTGAACCCGGGAGTGTTTGATAGGACCGTGTAGAGGAATAATCTCTCTGTGTCTGACCCCGGGAGTGTTTGATGGTTCCGTGTAGAGGAATAATCTCTCTGTGTCTGACCACGGGAGTGTTTGATGGGACCTTGTAGTGGAATAATCACTCTGTGTGTTA
Source organism: Hypanus sabinus (assembly GCF_030144855.1). Classification (NCBI taxonomy): domain Eukaryota; kingdom Metazoa; phylum Chordata; class Chondrichthyes; order Myliobatiformes; family Dasyatidae; genus Hypanus; species Hypanus sabinus. Next base: position 643,799 of record NW_026779082.1, read on the forward strand.
CCCCCGGAGTGTTTGATGGGACCGTGTAGAGGAATAATCACTCTGTGTCTGACCCCCGGGAGCGTTTGATGGGACCGTATAGAGGAATAATCACTGTGTGTCTGACCCCGGGTGTGTGTGATGGGACGGTGTTGAAGGAGATTCACACTGTCTCTGACCCCGGGAGAGTGTGATGGTACCGTGTAGAGGAATAATCACTCTGTGTCTGACCACGGAAGAGTCTGATGTGACCTTGTAGAGGAATAATGACTCTGTGTCTGACCCCCGGGAGCGTTTGATGTGACCGTGTAGAGGAATAATCACTCTGTTTCTGACCCCGGGAGAGTTTGATGGGCGGTGTAGAGGAATAATCAGTCTGTGGCTGACCCCGGGATTGTTTGATGTTACGTGTAGAGGAATAATCTCTCTGTGTCTGACCCCGGGTGTGTGTGATGGGACGGTGTGGAGGCAGATTCAGTCTGTGTCTGACACCGGGAGTGTGTGATGGGCGGAGTAGAGGAATAATCACTCCGTGTCTGACCCCGGGAGTTTGTGAGGGGACGGTGTGGAGGGAGATGCACTCTGTGTCTGACCCCGGGAGTGTTTGATGGGACCGAGTAGAGGAATAACCTCTCTGAGTCTGACCCCGGGAGTGTTGGATGGTACCATGTAGAGGAATAATCTCTCTGTGTCTGACACCGGGAGTGTTTGATGGGACCTTGTAGTGGAATAATCACTCTGTGTCTTACCCCCGGAGTGTTTGATGAGACCGTGTAGAGGAATAAGCACTCTGTGTCTGACCCCCGGCAGCGTTTGATGGGACCGTGTAGAGGAATAATCACTCTGTGTCTGACCCCGGGAGTGTGTGATGGGACGGTGTTGAAGGAGATTCACACTGTCTCTGACCCCGGGAGTGTGTGATGGTACCGTGTAGAGGAATAATCACTCTGTGTCTGACCACGGAAGTGTCTGATGTGACCGTGTAGAGGAATAATCACTCTGTGTCTGACCCCGGGAGAGTTCGATGGGCGGTGTAGAGGAATAATCACTCTGTGGCTGACCCCGGGAGTGTTTGATGGGACGTTTAGAGGAATAATCCCTCTGTGTCTGACCCCGGGAGTGTGGGATGGGACGGTGTGGAGGGAGATTCACTCTGTGTCTGACACTGGGAGTGTGAGATGGGCGGTGTAGAGGAATAATCACTCCGTGTCTGACCCCGGGAGTTTGTGATGGGACGGTGTGGAGGGAGATTCACTCTGTGTCTGACTCAGGGAGTGTTTGATGGGACCGTGTAGAGGAATAATCACTCTGTGATTGACCCCGGGAATGTGTGATGGGACGGTGTGGACGGAGATTCACTCTGTGTCTGACCCCGGGAGTGTTTGATGGGGCCGTGTAGAGGAATAATCACTATGTGTCTGACCCCGGGAGAGAATGATGGGGCCGTGTAGAGGAATAATCACTCTGTGTCTGACCCCGGGAGTGTTTGATGGGACCGTGTAGAGGAATAATCACTCTGTGTCTGACCACGGGAGTGTGTGATGGGACCGAGTAGAGGAATTATCTCTCTGTGTCTGACCACGGGAGTGTTGGATGGGACCGTGTAGAGGAATAATCACTCTGTGTCTGACCCCGGGAGTGTGTGATGGGACGGTGTTGAAGGAGATTCACACTGTGTCTGACACCGGGAGTGTATGATGGTACCGTGTCGAGGAATAATCACTCTGTGTCTGACCAAGTAAGTGTTTGATGTGACCTTGTAGATGAATAATGACTCTCTGTCTGACACCGGGATTGTTTGATGGGACCGTGTAGAGGAATAATCTCTCTGTGTCTGACCCCGGGAGTGTTTGATGGTACCGTGTACAGGAATAATCTCTCTGTGTCTGACCCCGGGAGTGTTTGATGGTACCGTGTAGAGGAATAATCTCTCTGTGTCTGACCCCGGGAGTGTGTGATGGGACGGTGTGGATTGAGATTCACTCTGTGTCTGACCCCAAGAGCGTTTGATGGGGCCGTGTAGAGTAATAATCACTCTGTGTCTGTCCCCGGGAGTCTTTGATGGGACCGTGTAGAGGAATAATAACTCTGTGTCTGACCCCTGGAGAGTTTGATGGGCGGTGTAGAGGAATAATCAGTCTGTGGCTGACCCCGGGAGTGTTTGATGTTACGTGTAGAGGAATAATCTCTCTGTGTCTGACCCCGGGTGTGTGTGATGGGACGGTGTGGAGGCAGATTCACTCTGTGTCTGACACCGGGAGTGTGTGATGGGCGGAGTAGAGGAATAATCACTCCGTGTCTGACCCCGGGAGTGTTTGATGGGACCGTGTAGAGGAATAATAACTCTGTGTCTGACCCCGGGAGTGTGTGATGGGACGGTGTTGAAGGAGATTCACACTGTGTCTGACACCGGGAGTGTGTGATGGTACCGTGTAGAGGAACAATCACTCTGTGTCTGACCACGGGAGTGTGTGATGGGACTGGGTGGAGGAATAATCACTCTGTGTCTGACCCCGGGAGTGTTTGATGGGACCGTGTAGAGGAATAATCTCTCTGTGTCTGACCCCGCGAGTGTGTGATGGGACGGGGTGGAGGAATAATCACTCTGTGTCTGACCCCAGAAGAGTTCGATGTGACCGTGTAGAGGAATAATGACTCTGTGTCTGACCCCGGGAATGTGCGATGGGACGGTGATGATTGAGATTCACTCTGTGTCTGAACCCGGGAGTGTTTGATGGGACCGTGTAGAGGAATAATCTCTCTGTGTCTGACCCCGGGAGTGTTTGATGGTTCCGTGTAGAGGAATAATCTCTCTGTGTCTGACCCCGGGAGAGTGTGATGGTACCGTGTAGAGGAATAATCACTCTGTGTCTGACCACGGAAGAGTCTGATGTGACCTTGTAGAGGAATAATGACTCTGTGTCTGACCCCGGGAGAGTTTGATGGGCGGTGTAGAGGAATAATCAGTCTGTGGCTGACCCCGGGAGTGTTTGATGTTACGTGTAGAGGAATAATCTCTCTGTGTCTGACCCCGGGTGTGTGTGATGGGACGGTGTGGAGGCAGATTCACTCTGTGTCTGACACCGGGAGTGTGTGATGGGCGGAGTAGAGGAATAATCACTCCGTGTCTGACCCCGGGAGTTTGTGAGGGGACGGTGTGTAGGGAGATGCACTCTGTGTCTGACCCAGGGAGTGTTTGATGGGACCGAATAGAGGAATAATCTCTCTGTGTCTGACCCCGGGAGTGTTGGATGGTACCGTGTAGAGGAATAATCTCTCTGTGTCTGACACCGGGAGTGTTTGATGGGACCTTGTAGTGGAATAATCACTCTGTGTCTTACCCCCGGAGTGTTTGATGAGACCGTGTAGAGGAATAATCACTCTGTGTCTGACCCCGGGAGTGTGTGATGGGCCGGTGTTGAAGGAGATTCACACTGTCTCTGACCCCGGGAGTGTGTGATGGTACCGTTTAGAGGAATAATCACTCTGTGTCTGACCACGGAAGTGTCTGATGTGACCTTGTAGAGGAATAATGACTCTGTGTCTGACACCGGGAGGGTTTGATGGGCGGTGTAGAGGAATAATCAGTCTGTGGCTGACCCCGGGAGTGTTTGATGTTACGTGTAGAGGAATAATCTCTCTGTGTCTGACCCCGGGTGTGTGTGATGGGACGGTGTGGATGCAGATTCACTCTGTGTCTGACACCGGGAGTGTGTGATGGGCGGAGTAGAGGAATAATCACTCCGTGTCTGACCCCGGGAGTTTGTGAGGGGACGGTGTGGAGGGAGATGCACTCTGTGTCTGACCCCGGGAGTGTTTGATGGGACCGAGTAGAGGAATAATCTCTCTGTGTCTGACCCCGGGAGTGTTGATAGTACCGTGTAGATGAATAATCTCTCTGTGTCTGACACCGGGAGTGTTTGATGGGACCTTGTAGTGGAATAATCACTCTGTGTCTGACCCCGGGGGTGTGTGATGGGACGGTGTTGAAGGAGATTCACACTGTCTCTGACCCCGGGAGTGTGTGATGGTACCGTGTAGAGGAATAATCACTCTGTGTCTGACCCCGGGAGTTTGTGACGGGACGGTGTGGAGGGAGATGCACTCTGTGCCTGACCCCGGGAGTGTTTGATGGGACCGTGTAGAGGAATAATCACTCTGTGTCTGACCACGGAAGAGTCTGATGTGACCTTGTAGAGGAATAATGACTCTGTGTCTGACCCCGGGAGAGTTAGGTGGGCGGTGTAGAGGAATAATCACACTGTGGCTGACCCCGGGAGTGTTTGATGGTACGTGTAGAGGAATAATCACTCTGTGTCTGACCCCCGGGAGTGTGTGATGGGACGGTGTGGAGGGAGATTCACTCTGTGTCTGACACCGGGAGTGTGTGATGGGCGGAGTAGAGGAATAATCACTCCGTGTCTGACCCCGGGAGTTTGTGAGGGGACGGTGTGGAGGGAGATTCACTTTGTGCCTGACCCCGGGAGTGTTTGATGGGACCGAGTAGAGGAATAATCACTCTGAGTCTGACCCCGGGAGTGTGTGTTGGGACGGTGTGGACGGAGATTCACTTTGTGCCTGACCCCGGGAGTGTTTGATGGGACCGTGTAGATGAATAATCACTCTGTGTCTGACGCCCGAGAGTGTTTGATGGGACCGTGTAGAGGAATAATCACTCTGTGTCTGAACCCGGGAGTGTTTGATGGGACCGTGTCGAGGAATAATCACTCAGTGTCTGACCCCGGGAGTGCTTGATGGGACCGTGTAGAGGAATAATCACTCTGTGTCTGACCCCGGCACTGTGTAATGGGACGGTGTGGAAGGAGATTCATTCTGTGTCTGACCCCGGGAGTGTTTGATGGGACCGTGTAGAGGAATAATCACTCTGTGTTTGACCACGGGAGTGTGTGTTGCGTCGGTGTAGAGGATTAATCACTCTGTGTCTGACCACGGGAGTGTGTGATGGGACGGGGTGGAGGAATAATCACTCTGTGTCTGACCCCGGAAGAGTTTGATGTGACCGTGTAGAGGAATAATGACTCTGTGTCTGACCCCGGGAGTGTTTGATGGGACCGTCTAGAGGAATAATCACTCTGTGTCTGACCCCGGGGGTGTGTGATGGGACGGTGTTGAAGGAGATTCACACTGTCTCTGACCCCGGGAGTGTGTCATGGGCGGAGTGGAGGAATAATCACTCCGTGTCTGTCCACGGGAGTTTGTGAGGGGACGGTGTGGAGGGAGATTCACTCTGTGTCTGACCCCGGGATTGTTTGATGGGACCGAGTAAAGGAATAATCACTCTGAGTCTGACCCCAGGAGTGTGTGTTGGGACGGTGTGGACGGAGATTCACTTTGTGTCTGACCCCGGGAGTGTTTGATGGGACCGTGTAGTGGAATAATCACTCTGTGTCTGACCCCGGGAGTGTGTGATGGGACGGTGTAGAGGATTAATCACTCTGTGTCTGACCACGGTAGTGTGTGATGGGACGGGGTGGAGGAATAATCACTCTGTGTCTGACCCCGGGAGTGTGTGATGGTACGGTGAGGATTAAGGTTCACTCTGTGTCTGACCCCGGGAGAGTTTGATGGGACCGTGTAGAGGAATAATGTCTCTGTGTCTGACCCCGGGAGTGTTTGATGGTACCGTGTAGAGGAATAATCTCTCTGTGTCTGACCCTGGGAGCGTTTGATGGGACCTTGTAGTGGAATAATCACTCTGTGTCTTACCCCCGGAGTGTTTGATGGGACCGTGTAGAGGAATAATCACTCTGTGTCTGACCCCGGGAGTGTGTGTTGGGACGGTGTGGACGGAGATTCACTTTGTGTCTGACCCCGGGAGTGTTTGATGGGACCGTGTAGTGGAATAATCACTCTGTGTCTGACCCCGGGAGTGTGTGATGGGACGGTGTAGAGGATTAATCACTCTGTGTCTGACCACGGTAGTGTGTGATGGGACGGTGTAGAGGATTAATCACTCTGAGTCTGACCCCGGGAGTGTGTGTTGGGACGGTGTGGACGGAGATTCACTTTGTGTCTGACCCCGGGAGTGTTTGATGGGACGGTGTAGTGGAATAATCACTCTGTGTCTGACCCAGGGAGTGTGTGATGGGACGGTGTAGAGGATTAATCACTCTGAGTCTGACCCCGGGAGTGTGTGTTGGGACGGTGTGGACGGAGATTCACTTTGTGTCTGACCCCCGGAGTGTTTGATGGGACCGTGTAGTGGAATAATCACTCTGTGTCTGACCCCGGGAGTGTGTGATGGGACGGTGTAGAGGATTAATCACTCTGTGTCTGACCACGGTAGTGTGTGATGGGACGGGGTGGAGGAATAATCACTCTGTGTCTGACCCCGGGAGTGTGTGATGGGACGGTGAGGATTAAGGTTCACTCTGTGTCTGACCCCGGGAGAGTTTGATGGGACCGTGTAGAGGAATAATGTCTCTGTGTCTGACCCCGGGAGTGTTTGATGGTACCGTGTAGAGGAATAATCTCTCTGTGTCTGACCCTGGGAGCGTTTGATGGGACCTTGTAGTGGAATAATCACTCTGTGTCTTACCCCCGGAGTGTTTGATGGGACCGTGTAGAGGAATAATCACTCTGTGTCTGACCCCGGGAGTGTGTGTTGGGACGGTGTGGACGGAGATTCACTTTGTGTCTGACCCCGGGAGTGTTTGATGGGACCGTGTAGTGGAATAATCACTCTGTGTCTGACCCCGGGAGTGTGTGATGGGACGGTGTAGAGGATTAATCTCTCTGTGTCTGACCCTGGGAGCGTTTGATGGGACCTTGTAGTGGAATAATCACTCTGTGTCTTACCCCCGGAGTGTTTGATGGGACCGTGTAGAGGAATAATCACTCTGTGTCTGACCCCGGGAGTGTGTGATGGGACCGTGTAGAGGAATAAGCACTCTGTGTCTGACCCCGGGAGTGTGTGATGGGACGGTGTTGAAGGTGATTCTCACTGTGTCTGACACAGGGTGAGTGTGATGGTACCGTGTAGATGAATAATCACTCTGTGTCTTACCCCGGGAGTGATGATGGGACCGTGTAGAGGAATAATCACTCTGAGTCTGACCACGGAAGAGTCTGATGTGACCGTGTAGAGGAATAATCACTCTGTGTCTGACCCACGGAGCGTTTGATGGGACCGTGTAGAGGAATAATCACTCTGTGTCTGACCCCGGGAGAGTTTGATGGGCGGTGTAGAGGAATAATCACTCTGTGGCTGAGCCCGGGAGTATGTGATGGGACGGTGTGGAGGGAGATTCACTCTGTGTCTGACCCCGGGAGTGTGTGATGGGCTGTGTAGAGGAATAATCACTCCGTGTCTGACCCCGGGAGTTTGTGACTGGACGGTGTGGAGGGAGATACACTCTGTGTCTGACCCCGGGAGTGATGATGGGACCGTGTAGTGGAATAATCACTCTGAGTCTGACCCCGGGAGTGTGTGTTGGGACGGTGTGGACGGAGATTCACTGTGTCTGACCCCGGGAGTGTTTGATGGGACCGTGTAGAGGAATAATCACTCTGTGTCTGACCCCCTGGAGCGTTTGATGGGACCGTGTAGAGGAATAATCACTCTGTGTCTGACCCCGGGAGAGTTTGATGGGGCCGTGTAGAGGAATAATCACTCTGTGTCTGGCCACGGGAGTGTTTGATGGGCGGTGTAGAGGAATAATCACTCTGTGTCTGACCCAGGGAGTGTGTGTTGGGACGGTGTGGACGGAGATTCACTCTGTGTCTGACCCCGGGAGTGTTTGATGGGACCGTGTAGAGGAATAATCACTCTGTGTCTGACCCCCGGGAGCGTTTGATGGGACAGTGTAGAGGAATAATCACTCTGTGTCTGACCCCGGGAGAGTTTGATGGGGCCGTGTAGACGAATAATCACTCTGTGTCTGACCCCGGGAGAGTGTGATGGGACGGCGTGGAGGGAGATTCACTCTGTGTCTGAACCCGGGAGTGTTTGATGGGACCGTGTAGAGGAATAATCACTCTTTGTCTGACCCCGGGAGAGTGTGATGGGACGGTGTGGAAGGAGATTCACACTCTGTATGTCCCCGGGAGTGTGTGATGGGACGGTGAGGATTGAGATTCACTCTGTGTCTGACCCCGGGAGAGTTTGATGGGCGGTGTAGAGGAATAATCACTCTGTGTCTGTCCCAGGGAGTGTGTGATGGGAAGGTGTGGATTGAGGTTCACTCTGACTCTGACCCCGGGAGTGTTTGATGGGAACTTGTAGTGGAATAATCACACTGTGTCTTACCCCCGGAGTGTTTGATGGACCGTGTAGAGGAGTAATCACTCTGTGTCTGACCCCGGGAGTGTTTGATGGGACCTTGTAGAGGAATAATCACTCTGTGTCTGACGCCCGGGAGTGTTTGTTGGGACCGTGTAGAGGAATAATCACTCTGTGTCTGACCCCGGGAGTGTTTGATGGGACCGGGTCGACGAATAATCACTCTGTGTCTGACCCAGGGAGTGTTTGTTGGGAAAGTGTAGAGGAATAATCACTCTGTGTCTGACCCCGGGAGTGTGTGATGGGACGGTGTGGACGGAGATTCATTCTGTGTCTGACCCCGGGAGTGTTTGATGGGACGGTATAGAGGAATAATCACTCTGTGTTTGACCACGGGAGTGTGTGTTGCGTCGGTGTAGAGGATTAATCACTCTGTGTCTGACCACGTAAGTGTGTGATGGGACGGGGTGGAGGAATAATGACTCTGTGTCTCACCCCGGGAGTGATTGATGGGACCGTGTAGAGGAATAATCACTCTGTGTCTGACCCCGGGGGTGTGTGATGGGACGGTGTTGAAGGAGATTCACACTGTCTCTGAACCCGGGAGTGTTTGATGGTACGTGTAGAGGAATAATCTCTGTGTCCGACCCCGGGAGTGTGTGATGGGACGGTGTGGAGGGAGATTCACTCTGTGTCTGTCCCCGGGATTGATGATGGGACCGTGTAGAGGAATAATCACTCTGAGTCTGACCCCGGGAGTGTTTGATGGGACCGTGTAGAAGAATAATCACTCTGTGTCTGACCCCGGGAGTGTGTGATGGGACCGTGTAGAGGAATAATCACTCTGTGTCTGACCCCGGGAGTGTGTGATGGGACGGTGTTGAAGGTGATTCTCACTGTGTTTGACACACGGTGTGTGTGATGGTACCGTGTAGAGGAATAATCTCTCTGTGTCTGACCACGGAAGAGTCTGATGTGACCTTGTAGAGGAATAATGACTCTGTGTCTTACCCACGGAGTGTTTGATGGGACCGTGTAGAGGAATAATCACTCTGTGTCTGACCCCGGGAGAGTTTGATGGGCGGTGTAGAGGAATAATCACTCTGTGGCTGACCCCGGGAGTATGTGATGGGACGGTGTAGAGGAATAATCACTCTGTGTCTGACCCCGGGAGTGTGTGATGGGACGGTGTGGAGGGAGATTCATTCTGTGTCTGACCCCGGGAGTGTGTGATGGGTCGGTGTGGAGGAAGATTCACTCTGTGTCTGTCCCCGGGAGTGATGATGGGACCGTGTAGAGGAATAATCACTCTGAGTCTGACCCCGGGAGTGTTTGATGGGACCGTGTAGAAGAATAATCACTCTGTGTCTGACCCCGGGAGTGTGTGATGGGACCGTGTAGAGGAATAATCACTCTGTGTCTGACCCCGGGAGTGTGTGATGGGACGGTGTTGAAGGTGATTCTCACTGTGTTTGACACAGGGTGTGTGTGATGGTACCGTGTAGAGGAATAATCTCTCTGTGTCTGACCACGGAAGAGACTGATGTGACCTTGTAGAGGAATAATGACTCTGTGTCTTACCCACGGAGTGTTTGATGGGACCGTGTAGAGGAATAATCACTCTTTGTCTGACCCAAGGGAGCGTTTGATGGGACAGTTTAGAGGAATAATCACTCTGTGGCTGACCCCGGGAGTATGTGATGGGACGGTGTGGAGGGAGATTCACTCTGTGTCTGACCCCGGGAGTGATGATGGGACCGTGTAGAGGAATAATCACTCTGAGTCTGACCCCGGGAGTGTGTGTTGGGACGGTGTGGAGGGAGATTCACTCTGTGTCTGACCCCGGGAGTGTGTGTTGGGACGGTGTGGACGGAGATTCACTCTGTGCCTGACCCCGGGAGAGTTTGATGGGTCCGTGTAGAGGAATAATCTCTCTGTTTCTGATCCCGGGAGTGTTTGATGGTACCGTGTAGAGGAATAATCTCTCTGTGTCTGACCCCGGGAGTGTGTGATGGGAAGGTGTGGATTGAGGTTCACTCTGACTCTGACCCCGGGAGTGTTTGATGGGAACTTGTAGTGGAATAATCACACTGTGTCTTACCCCCGGAGTGTTTGATGGGACCGTGTAGAGGATTAATCACTCTGTGTCTGACCCCGGGAGTGTTTGATTGGACCGTGTAGAGGAATAATCACTCTGTGTCTGACCCCGGGAGTGTTTGATGGGACCGTGTCGAGGAATAATCACTCTGTGTCTGACCCAGGGAGTGTTTGATGGGACCGTGTAGAGGAATAATTTCTCTGTGTCAGTCCCCGGGAGTGTGTGATGGGACGGTGTGGACGGAGATTCATTCTGTGTCTGACCCCGGGAGTGTTTGATGGGACCGTATAGAGGAAGAATCACTCGGTGTTTGACCACGGGAGTGTGTGTTGCGTCGGTGTAGAGGATTAATCACTCTGTGTCTGACCACGGGAGTGTGTGATGGGACGGGGTGGAGGAATAATGACTCTGTGTCTCACCCCGGGAGTGATTGATGGAACCATGTAGAGGAATAATCACTCTGTGTCTGACCCCCGGGTGCGTTTGATGTGACCGTGTAGAGGAATAATCACTCTGTGTCTGACCCCGGGAGAGTATGATGAGCGGTGTAGAGGAATAATCACTCTGTGGCTGACCCCGGGAGTGTTTGATGGTACGTGTAGAGGAATAATCTCTCTGTGTCTGACCCCGGGAGTGTGTGATGGGACGGTGTGGAGGGAGATTCACTCTGTGTCTGTCCCCGGGAGTGATGATGGGACAGTGTAGAGGAATAATCACTCTGAGTCTGACCCCTGGAGTGTTTGATGGGACCGTGTAGAGGAATAATCACTCTGTGTCTGACCCCGGGAGTGTGTGATGGGACGGTGTTGAAGGTGATTCTCACTGTGTCTGACACAGGGTGAGTGTGATGGTACCGTGTAGATGAATAATCACTCTGCGTCTGACCACGGAAGAGTCTGATGTGACCTTGTAGAGGAATAATGACTCTGTGTCTTACCCCCGGAGTGTTTGATGGGACCGTGCAGAGGAATAATCACTCTGTGTCTGACCCCGGGAGAGTATGATGGGCGGTGTAGAGGAATAATCACTCTGTGGCTGACACCGGGAGTGTTTGCTGGTACGTGTAGAGGAATAATCTCTCTGTGTCTGACCCCGGGAGTGTGTGATGGGACGGTGTGGAGGGAGATTCACTCTGTGTCTGTCCCCGGGGGTGATGATGGGACGGTGTTGAAGGTGATTCTCACTGTGTCTGACACAGGGTGAGTGTGATGGTACCGTGTAGATGAATAATCACTCTGTGTCTGACCCCGGGAGTGATGATGGGACCGTGTAGAGGAATAATCACTCTGAGTCTGACCACGGAAGATTCTGATGTGACCGTGTAGAGGAATAATCACTCTGTGTCTGACCCACGGGAGCGTTTGATGGGACCGTGTAGAGGAATAATCACTCTGTGTCTGACCCACGGGAGCGTTTGATGGGACCGTGTAGAGGAATAATCACTCTGTGTCTGACCCCGGGAGAGTATGATGGTCGGTGTAGAGGAATAATCAATCTGTGGCTGACCCCGGGAGTATGTGATGGGACGGTGTGGAGGGAGATTCACTCTGTGTCTGTCCCCGGGAGTGATGATGGGACCGTGTAGAGGAATAATCACTCTGAGTCTGACCACGGAAGAGTCTGATGTGTCCGTGTAGAGGAATAATCACTCTGTGTCTGACCCACGGGAGCGTTTGATGGGACCGTGTAGAGGAATAATCACTCTGTGTCTGACCCCGGGAGAGTTTGATGGGCGGTGTAGAGGAATAAGCACTCTGTGGCTGACCCCGGGTGTATGTGATGGGACGGTGTGGAGGGAGATTCACTCTGTGTCTGACCCCGGGAGTGTGTGATGGGCTGTGTAGAGGAATAATCACTCCGTGTCTGACCCCTGGAGTTTGTGACTGGACGGTGTGGAGGGAGATTCACTCTGTGTCTGACCCCGGGAGTGATGATGGGACCGTGTAGAGGAATAATCACTCTGTGTCTGACCCCCGGGAGCGTTTGATGGGACCGTGTAGAGGAATAATCACTCTGTGTCTGACCCCGGGAGAGTTTGTTGGGGCCGTGTAGAGGAATAATCACTCTGTGTCTGGCCACGGGAGTGTTTGATGGGACCGTGTAGAAGAATAATCACTCTGTGTCTGACCCCGGGAGAGTGTGATGGGACGGCGTGGAGGGAGATTCACTCTGTGTCTGAACCCGGGAGTGTTTGATGGGACCGTGTAGAGGAATAATCACTCTTTGTCTGACCCCGGGAGAGTGTGATGGGACGGTGTGGAAGGAGATTCACACTCTGTATGACCCCGGGAGTGTGTGATGGGACGGTGAGGATTGAGATTCACTCTGTGTCTGACCCCGGGAGAGTTTGATGGGCGGTGTAGAGGAATAATCACTCTGTGTCTGACCCCCGGAGTATGTGATGGGAAGGTGTGGATTGAGGTTCACTCTGACTCTGACCCCGGGAGATTTTGATGGGAACTTGTAGTGGAATAATCACACTGTGTCTTACCCCCGGAGTGTTTGATGGACCGTGTAGAGGAATAATCACTCTGTGTCTGACCCCGGGAGTGTGTGATGGGAAGGTGTGGATTGAGGTTCCCTCTGACTCTGACCCCGGGAGTTTTTGATGGGAACTTGTAGTGGAATAATCACACTGTGTCTTACCCCCGGAGTGTTTGATGGGACCGTGTCGACGAATAATCACTCTGTGTCTGACCCAGGGAGTGTTTGATGGGACGGTGTGGACGGAGATTCATACTGTGTCTGACCCCGGGAGTGTTTGATGGGACCGTATAGAGGAATAATCACTCTGTGTTTGACCACGGGAGTGTGTGTTGCGTCGGTGTAGAGGATTAATCACTCAGTGTCTGACCACGGGAGTGTGTGATGGGACGGGGTGGAGGAATAATGACTCTGTGTCTCACCCCGGGAGTGATTGATGGGACCGTGTAGAGGAATAATCACTCTGTGTCTGACCCCGGGGGTGTGTGATGGGACGGTGTTGAAGGAGATTCACACTGTCTCTGACCCCGGGAGTGTTTGCTGGTACGTGTAGAGGAATAATCTCTCTGTGTCCGACCCCGGGAGTGTGTGATGGGACGGTGTGGAGGGAGATTCACTCTGTATCTGTCCCCGAGAGTGATGATGGGACCGTGTAGAGGAATAATCACTCTGAGTCTGACCCCGGGAGTGTTTGATGGGACCGTGTAGAAGAATAATCACTCTGTGTCTGACCCCGGGAGTGTGTGATGGGACCGTGTAGAGGAATAATCACTCTGTGTCTGACCCCGGGAGTGTGTGATGGGACGGTGTTGAAGGTGATTCTCACTGTGATTGACACAGGGTGTGTGTGATGGTACCGTGTAGTGGAATAATCTCTCTGTGTCTGACCACGGAAGAGTCTGATGTGACCTTGTAGAGGAATAATGACTCTGTGTCTTTCCCACGGAGTGTTTGATGGGACCGTGTAGAGGAATAATCACTCTTTGTCTGACCCAAGGGAGCGTTTGATGGGACCGTTTAGAGGAATAATCACTCTGTGTCTGACCCCGGGAGAGTTTGATGGGCGGTGTAGAGGAATAATCACTCTGTGGCTGACCCCGGGAGTATGTGATGGGACGGTGTGGAGGGAGACTCAATCTGTGTCTGACCCCGGGAGTGATGATGGGACCGTGTAGAGGAATAATCACTCTGAGTCTGACCACGGAAGAGTCTGATGTGTCCGTGTAGAGGAATAATCACTCTGTGTCTTACCCACGGAGTGTTTGATGGGACCGTGCAGAGGAATAATCACTCTGTGTCTGACCCCGGGAGAGTTTGATGGGCGGTGTAGAGGAATAATCATTCTGTGGCTGACCCCGGGAGTATGTGATGGGACGGTGTGGAGGGAGATTCACTCTGTGTCTGTCCCCGGGATTGATGATGGGACCGTGTAGAGGAATAATCACTCTGAGTCTGACCCCGGGAGTGTTTGATGGGACCGTGTAGAAGAATAATCACTCTGTGTCTGACCCCGGGAGTGTGTGATGGGACCGTGTAGAGGAATAATCACTCTGTGTCTGACCCCGGGAGTGTGTGATGGGACGGTGTGGAGGGAGATTCATTCTGTGTCTGACCCCGGGAGTGTGTGATGGGTCGGTGTGGAGGAAGATTCACTCTGTGTCTGTCCCCGGGAGTGATGATGGGACCGTGTAGAGGAATAATCACTCTGAGTCTGACCCCGGGAGTGTTTGATGGGACCGTGTAGAAGAATAATCACTCTGTGTCTGACCCCGGGAGTGTGTGATGGGACCGTGTAGAGGAATAATCACTCTGTCTGACCCCGGGAGTGTGTGATGGGACGGTGTTGAAGGTGATTCTCACTGTGTTTGACACAGGGTGTGTGTGATGGTACCGTGTAGAGGAATAATCTCTCTGTGTCTGACCCCGGGAGTGTGTGATGGGAAGGTGTGGATTGAGGTTCACTCTGATTCCGACCCCGGGAGTGTTTGATGGGAACTTGTAGTGGAATAATCACACTGTGTCTTACCCCCGGAGTGTTTGATGGGACCGTGTAGAGGATTAATCACTCTGTGTCTGACCCCGGGAGTGTTTGATGGGACCGTGTAGAGGAATAATCACTCTGTGTCTGACGCCTGGGAGTGTTTGATTGGACCGTGTAGAGGAATAATCACTCTGTGTCTGACCCCGGGAGTGTTTGATGGGACCGTGTCGAGGAATAATCACTCTGTGTCTGACCCAGGGAGTGTTTGATGGGACCGTGTAGAGGAATAATTTCTCTGTGTCAGTCCCCGGGAGTGTGTGATGGGACGGTGTGGACGGAGATTCATTCTGTGTCTGACCCCGGGAGTGTTTGATGGGACCGTATAGAGGAAGAATCACTCTGTGTTTGACCACGGGAGTGTGTGTTGCGTCGGTGTAGAGGATTAAACACTCTGAGTCTGACCACGGGAGTGTGTGATGGGACGGGGTGGAGGAATAATGACTCTGTGTCTCACCCCGGGAGTGATTGATGGAACCGTGTAGAGGAATAATCACTCTGTGTCTGACCCCGGGGGTGTGTGATGGGACGGTGTTGAAGGAGATTCACACTGTCTCTGACCCCGGGAGTGTGTGATGGTACCGTGCAGAGGAATAATCACTCTGTGCCTGACCACGGAAGAGTCTGATGTGACCTTGTAGAGGAATATTGACTCTGTGTCTGACCCCCGGGTGCGTTTGATGTGACCGTGTAGAGGAATAATCACTCTGTGTCTGACCCCGGGAGAGTATGATGAGCGGTGTAGAGGAATAATCACTCTGTGGCTGACCCCGGGAGTGTTTGATGGTACGTGTAGAGGAATAATCTCTCTGTGTCTGACCCCGGGAGTGTGTGATGGGACGGTGTGGAGGGAGATTCACTCTGTGTCTGTCCCCGGGAGTGATGATGGGACCGTGTAGAGGAATAATCACTCTGACTCTGACCCCTGGAGTGTTTGATGGGACCGTGTAGAGGAATAATCACTCTGTGTCTGACCCCGGGAGTGTGTGATGGGACCGTGTAGAGGAATAATCACTCTGTGTCTGACCCCGGGAGTGTGTGATGGGACGGTGTTGAAGGTGATTCTCACTGTGTCTGACACAGGGTGAGTGTGATGGTACCGTGTAGATGAATAATCACTCTGCGTCTGACCACGGAAGAGTCTGATGTGACCTTGTAGAGGAATAATGACTCTGTGTCTTACCCCCGGAGTGTTTGATGGGACCGTGCAGAGGAATAATCACTCTGTGTCTGACCCCGGGAGAGTATGATGGGCGGTGTAGAGGAATAATCACTCTGTGGCTGACACCGGGAGTGTTTGCTGGTACGTGTAGAGGAATAATCTCTCTGTGTCTGACCCCGGGAGTGTGTGATGGGACGGTGTGGAGGGAGATTCACTCTGTGTCTGTCCCCGGGGGTGATGATGGGACGGTTTTGAAGGTGATTCTCACTGTGTCTGACACAGGGTGAGTGTGATGGTACCGTGTAGATGAATAATCACTCTGTGTCTGACCCCGGGAGTGATGATGGGACCGTGTAGAGGAATAATCACTCTGAGTCTGACCACGGAAGAGTCTGATGTGACCTTGTAGAGGAATAATCACTCTGTGTCTGACCCACGGGAGCGTTTGATGGGACCGTGTAGAGGAATAATCACTCTGTGTCTGACCCCGGGAGAGTATGATGGTCGGTGTAGAGGAATAATCACTCTGTGGCTGACCCCGGGAGTATGTGATGGGACGGTGTGGAGGGAGATTCACTCTGTGTCTGTCCCCGGGAGTGATGATGGGACCGTGTAGAGGAATAATCACTCTGAGTCTGACCACGGAAGAGTCTGATGTGTCCGTGTAGAGGAATAATCACTCTGTGTCTGACCCACGGGAGCGTTTGATGGGACCGTGTAGAGGAATAATCACTCTGTGTCTGACCCCGGGAGAGTTTGATGGGCGGTGTAGAGGAATAATCACTCTGTGGCTGACCCCGGGTGTATGTGATGGGACGGTGTGGAGGGAGATTCACTCTGTGTCTGACCCCGGGAGTGTGTGATGGGCTCTGTAGAGGAATAATCACTCCGTGTCTGACCCCTGGAGTTTGTGACTGGACGGTGTGGAGGGAGATTCACTCTGTGTCTGACCCCGGGAGTGATGATGGGACCGTGTAGAGGAATAATCACTCTGAGTCTGACCCCGGGAGTGTGTGTTGGGACGGTGTGGACGGAGATTCACTCTGTGTCTGACCCCGGGAGTGTTTGATGGGACCGTGTAGAGGAATAATCACTCTGTGTCTGACCCCCGGGAGCGTTTGATGGGACCGTGTAGAGGAATAATCACTCTGTGTCTGACCCCGGGAGAGTTTGATGGGGCCGTGTAGAGGAATAATCACTCTGTGTCTGACCCCGGGAGAGTATGATGAGCGGTGTAGAGGAATAATCACTCTGTGGCTGACCCCGGGAGTGTTTGATGGTACGTGTAGAGGAATAATCTCTCTGTGTCTGACCCCGGGAGTGTGTGATGGGACGGTGTGGAGGGAGATTCACTCTGTGTCTGTCCCCGGGAGTGATGATGGGACCGTGTAGAGGAATAATCACTCTGAGTCTGACCCCTGGAGTGTTTGATGGGACCGTGTAGAGGAATAATCACTCTGTGTCTGACCCCGGGAGTGTGTGATGGGACCGTGTAGAGGAATAATCACTCTGTGTCTGACCCCGGGAGTGTGTGATGGGACGGTGTTGAAGGTGATTCTCACTGTGTCTGACACAGGGTGAGTGTGATGGTACCGTGTAGATGAATAATCACTCTGCGTCTGACCACGGAAGAGTCTGATGTGACCTTGTAGAGGAATAATGAATCTGTGTCTTACCCCCGGAGTGTTTGATGGGACCGTGCAGAGGAATAATCACTCTGTGTCTGACCCCGGGAGAGTATGATGGTCGGTGTAGAGGAATAATCAATCTGTGGCTGACCCCGGGAGTATGTGATGGGACGGTGTGGAGGGAGATTCACTCTGTGTCTGTCCCCGGGAGTGATGATGGGACCGTGTAGAGGAATAATCACTCTGAGTCTGACCACGGAAGAGTCTGATGTGTCCGTGTAGAGGAATAATCACTCTGTGTCTGACCCACGGGAGCGTTTGATGGGACCGTGTAGAGGAATAATCACTCTGTGTCTGACCCCGGGAGAGTTTGATGGGCGGTGTAGAGGAATAAGCACTCTGTGGCTGACCCCGGGTGTATGTGATGGGACGGTGTGGAGGGAGATTCACTCTGTGTCTGACCCCGGGAGTGTGTGATGGGCTGTGTAGAGGAATAATCACTCCGTGTCTGACCCCTGGAGTTTGTGACTGGACGGTGTGGAGGGAGATTCACTCTGTGTCTGACCCCGGGAGTGTGTGATGGGCTGTGTAGAGGAATAATCACTCTGTGTCTGACCCCGGGAGAGTTTGATGGGGCCGTGTAGAGGAATAATCACTCTGTGTCTGGCCACGGGAGTGTTTGATGGGACCGTGTAGAAGAATAATCACTCTGTGTCTGACCCCGGGAGAGTGTGATGGGACGGCGTGGAGGGAGATTCACTCTGTGTCTGAACCCGGGAGTGTTTGATGGGACCGTGTAGAGGAATAATCACTCTTTGTCTGACCCCGGGAGAGTGTGATGGGACGGTGTGGAAGGAGATTCACACTCTGTATGACCCCGGGAGTGTGTGATGGGACGGTGAGGATTGAGATTCACTCTGTGTCTGACCCCGGGAGAGTTTGATGGGCGGTGTAGAGGAATAATCACTCTGTGTCTGACCCCCGGAGTATGTGATGGGAAGGTGTGGATTGAGGTTCACTCTGACTCTGACCCCGGGAGATTTTGATGGGAACTTGTAGTGGAATAATCACACTGTGTCTTACCCCCGGAGTGTTTGATGGACCGTGTAGAGGAATAATCACTCTGTGTCTGACCCCGGGAGTGTTTGATGGGACCTTGTAGAGGAATAATCACTCTGTGTCTGACCCCGGGAGTGTGTGATGGGAAGGTGTGGATTGAGGTTCCCTCTGACTCTGACCCCGGGAGTTTTTGATGGGAACTTGTAGTGGAATAATCACACTGTGTCTTACCCCCGGAGTGTTTGATGGGACCGTGTCGACGAATAATCACTCTGTGTCTGACCCAGGGAGTGTTTGATGGGACGGTGTGGACGGAGATTCATACTGTGTCTGACCCCGGGAGTGTTTGATGGGACCGTATAGAGGAATAATCACTCTGTGTTTGACCACGGGAGTGTGTGTTGCGTCGGTGTAGAGGATTAATCACTCAGTGTCTGACCACGGGAGTGTGTGATGGGACGGGGTGGAGGAATAATGACTCTGTGTCTCACCCCGGGAGTGATTGATGGGACCGTGTAGAGGAATAATCACTCTGTGTCTGACCCCGGGGGTGTGTGATGGGACGGTGTTGAAGGAGATTCACACTGTCTCTGACCCCGGGAGTGTTTGCTGGTACGTGTAGAGGAATAATCTCTCTGTGTCCGACCCCGGGAGTGTGTGATGGGACGGTGTGGAGGGAGATTCACTCTGTATCTGTCCCCGGGAGTGATGATGGGACCGTGTAGAGGAATAATCACTCTGAGTCTGACCCCGGGAGTGTTTGATGGGACCGTGTAGAAGAATAATCACTCTGTGTCTGACCCCGGGAGTGTGTGATGGGACCGTGTAGAGGAATAATCACTCTGTGTCTGACCCCGGGAGTGTGTGATGGGACGGTGTTGAAGGTGATTCTCACTGTGATTGACACAGGGTGTGTGTGATGGTACCGTGTAGTGGAATAATCTCTCTGTGTCTGACCACGGAAGAGTCTGATGTGACCTTGTAGAGGAATAATGACTCTGTGTCTTTCCCACGGAGTGTTTGATGGGACCGTGTAGAGGAATAATCACTCTTTGTCTGACCCAAGGGAGCGTTTGATGGGACCGTTTAGAGGAATAATCACTCTGTGTCTGACCCCGGGAGAGTTTGATGGGCGGTGTAGAGGAATAATCACTCTGTGGCTGACCCCGGGAGTATGTGATGGGACGGTGTGGAGGGAGACTCAATCTGTGTCTGACCCCGGGAGTGATGATGGGACCGTGTAGAGGAATAATCACTCTGAGTCTGACCACGGAAGAGTCTGATGTGTCCGTGTAGAGGAATAATCACTCTGTGTCTTACCCACGGAGTGTTTGATGGGACCGTGTAGAGGAATAATCACTCTGTGTCTGACCCCGGGAGAGTTTGATGGGCGGTGTAGAGGAATAATCATTCTGTGGCTGACCCCGGGAGTATGTGATGGGACGGTGTGGAGGGAGATTCACTCTGTGTCTGTCCCCGGGATTGATGATGGGACCGTGTAGAGGAATAATCACTCTGAGTCTGACCCCGGGAGTGTTTGATGGGACCGTGTAGAAGAATAATCACTCTGTGTCTGACCCCGGGAGTGTGTGATGGGACCGTGTAGAGGAATAATCACTCTGTGTCTGACCCCGGGAGTGTGTGATGGGACGGTGTGGAGGGAGATTCATTCTGTGTCTGACCCCGGGAGTGTGTGATGGGTCGGTGTGGAGGAAGATTCACTCTGTGTCTGTCCCCGGGAGTGATGATGGGACCGTGTAGAGGAATAATCACTCTGAGTCTGACCCCGGGAGTGTTTGATGGGACCGTGTAGAAGAATAATCACTCTGTGTCTGACCCCGGGAGTGTGTGATGGGACCGTGTAGAGGAATAATCACTCTGTCTGACCCCGGGAGTGTGTGATGGGACGGTGTTGAAGGTGATTCTCACTGTGTTTGACACAGGGTGTGTGTGATGGTACCGTGTAGAGGAATAATCTCTCTGTGTCTGACCCCGGGAGTGTGTGATGGGAAGGTGTGGATTGAGGTTCACTCTGACTCCGACCCCGGGAGTGTTTGATGGGAACTTGTAGTGGAATAATCACACTGTGTCTTACCCCCGGAGTGTTTGATGGGACCGTGTAGAGGATTAATCACTCTGTGTCTGACCCCGGGAGTGTTTGATGGGACCGTGTAGAGGAATAATCACTCTGTGTCTGACGCCTGGGAGTGTTTGATTGGACCGTGTAGAGGAATAATCACTCTGTGTCTGACCCCGGGAGTGTTTGATGGGACCGTGTCGAGGAATAATCACTCTGTGTCTGACCCCGGAAGTGTGTGATGGGACGGTTTTGAAGGTGATTCTCACTGTGTCTGACACAGGGTGAGTGTGATGGTACCGTGTAGATGAATAATCACTCTGTGTCTGACCCCGGGAGTGATGATGGGACCGTGTAGAGGAATAATCACTCTGAGTCTGACCACGGAAGAGTCTGATGTGACCTTGTAGAGGAATAATCACTCTGTGTCTGACCCACGGGAGCGTTTGATGGGACCGTGTAGAGGAATAATCACTCTGTGTCTGACCCCGGGAGAGTATGATGGTCGGTGTAGAGGAATAATCACTCTGTGGCTGACCCCGGGAGTATGTGATGGGACGGTGTGGAGGGAGATTCACTCTGTGTCTGTCCCCGGGAGTGATGATGGGACCGTGTAGAGGAATAATCACTCTGAGTCTGACCACGGAAGAGTCTGATGTGTCCGTGTAGAGGAATAATCACTCTGTGTCTGACCCACGGGAGCGTTTGATGGGACCGTGTAGAGGAATAATCACTCTGTGTCTGACCCCGGGAGAGTTTGATGGGCGGTGTAGAGGAATAATCACTCTGTGGCTGACCCCGGGTGTATGTGATGGGACGGTGTGGAGGGAGATTCACTCTGTGTCTGACCCCGGGAGTGTGTGATGGGCTCTGTAGAGGAATAATCACTCCGTGTCTGACCCCTGGAGTTTGTGACTGGACGGTGTGGAGGGAGATTCACTCTGTGTCTGACCCCGGGAGTGATGATGGGACCGTGTAGAGGAATAATCACTCTGAGTCTGACCCCGGGAGTGTGTGTTGGGACGGTGTGGACGGAGATTCACTCTGTGTCTGACCCCGGGAGTGTTTGATGGGACCGTGTAGAGGAATAATCACTCTGTGTCTGACCCCCGGGAGCGTTTGATGGGACCGTGTAGAGGAATAATCACTCTGTGTCTGACCCCGGGAGAGTTTGATGGGGCCGTGTAGAGGAATAATCACTCTGTGTCTGACCCCGGGAGAGTATGATGAGCGGTGTAGAGGAATAATCACTCTGTGGCTGACCCCGGGAGTGTTTGATGATACGTGTAGAGGAATAATCTCTCTGTGTCTGACCCCGGGAGTGTGTGATGGGACGGTGTGGAGGGAGATTCACTCTGTGTCTGTCCCCGGGAGTGATGATGGGACGGTGTAGAGGAATAATCACTCTGAGTCTGACCCCTGGAGTGTTTGATGGGACCGTGTAGAGGAATAATCACTCTGTGTCTGACCCCGGGAGTGTGTGATGGGACCGTGTAGAGGAATAATCACTCTGTGTCTGACCCCGGGAGTGTGTGATGGGACGGTGTTGAAGGTGATTCTCACTGTGTCTGACACAGGGTGAGTGTGATGGTACCGTGTAGATGAATAATCACTCTGCGTCTGACCACGGAAGAGTCTGATGTGACCTTGTAGAGGAATAATGAATCTGTGTCTTACCCCCGGAGTGTTTGATGGGACCGTGCAGAGGAATAATCACTCTGTGTCTGACCCCGGGAGAGTATGATGGGCGGTGTAGAGGAATAATCACTCTGTGGCTGACACCGGGAGTGTTTGCTGGTACGTGTAGAGGAATAATCTCTCTGTGTCTGACCCCGGGAGTGTGTGATGGGACGGTGTGGAGGGAGATTCACTCTGTGTCTGTCCCCGGGGGTGATGATGGGACGGTGTTGAAGGTGATTCTCACTGTGTCTGACACAGGGTGAGTGTGATGGTACCGTGTAGATGAATAATCACTCTGTGTCTGACCCCGGGAGTGATGATGGGACCGTGTAGAGGAATAATCACTCTGAGTCTGACCACGGAAGAGTCTGATGTGACCGTGTAGAGGAATAATCACTCTGTGTCTGACCCACGGGAGCGTTTGATGGGACCGTGTAGAGGAATAATCACTCTGTGTCTGACCCACGGGAGCGTTTGATGGGACCGTGTAGAGGAATAATCACTCTGTGTCTGACCCCGGGAGAGTATGATGGTGGGTGTAGAGGAATAATCACTCTGTGGCTGACCCCGGGAGTATGTGATGGGACGGTGTGGAGGGAGATTCACACTGTGTCTGTCCCCGGGAGTGATGATGGGACCGTGTAGAGGAATAATCACTCTGAGTCTGACCACGGAAGAGTCTGATGTGTCCGTGTAGAGGCATAATCACTCTGTGTCTGACCCACGGGAGCGTTTGATGGGACCGTGTAGAGGAATAATCACTCTGTGTCTGACCCCGGGAGAGTTTGATGGGCGGTGTAGAGGAATAATCACTCTGTGGCTGACCCCGGGAGTGTGTGATGGGCTGTGTAGAGGAATAATCACTCCGTGTCTGACCCCTGGAGTTTGTGACTGGACGGTGTGGAGGGAGATTCACTCTGTGTCTGACCCCGGGAGTGATGATGGGACCGTGTAGAGGAATAATCACTCTGAGTCTGACCCCGGGAGTTTGTGTTGGGACGGTGTGACGGAGATTCACTCTGTGTCTGACCCCGGGAGTGTTTGATGGGACCGTGTAGAGGAATAATCACTCTGTGTCTGACCCCCGGGAGCGTTTGATGGGACCGTGTAGAGGAATAATCACTCTGTGTCTGACCCCGGGAGAGTTTGATGGGGCCGTGTAGAGGAATAATCACTCTGTGTCTGGCCACGGGAGTGTTTGATGGGACCGTGTAGAAGAATAATCACTCTGTGTCTGACCCCGGGAGAGTGTGATGGGACGGCGTGGAAGGAGATTCACACTCTGTATGACCCCGGGAGTGTGTGATGGGACGGTGAGGATTGAGATTCACTCTGTGTCTGACCCCGGGAGAGTTTGATGGGCGGTGTGGAAGTAGATTCACACTCTGTATGACCCCGGGAGTGTGTGATGGGACCGTGTAGAGGAATAATCACTCTGTGTCTGGCCACGGGAGTGTTTGATGGGACCGTGTAGAAGAATAATCACTCTGTGTCTGACCCCGGGAGAGTGTGATGGGACGGCGTGGAGGGAGATTCACTCAGTGTCTGAACCCGGGAGTGTTTGATGGGACCGTGTAGAGGAATAATCACTCTTTGTCTGACCCCGGGAGAGTGTGATGGGACGGTGTGGAAGGAGATTCACACTCTGTATGACCCCGGGAGTGTGTGATGGGACGGTGAGGATTGTGATTCACTCTGTGTCTGACCCCGGGAGAGTTTGATGGGCGGTGTAGAGGAATAATCACTCTGTGTCTGACCCCGGGAGTATGTGATGGGAAGGTGTGGATTGAGGTTCACTCTGACTCTGACCCCGGGAGTTTTTGATGGGAACTTGTAGTGGAATAATCACACTGTGTCTTACCCCCGGAGTGTTTGATGGACCGTGTAGAGGAATAATCACTCTGTGTCTGACCCCGGGAGTGTTTGATGGGACCTTGTAGAGGAATAATCACTCTGTGTCTGACCCCGGGAGTGTGTGATGGGAAGGTGTGGATTGAGGTTCACTCTGACTCTGACCCCGGGAGTTTTTGATGGGAACTTGTAGTGGAATAATCACACTGTGTCTTACCCCCGGAGTGTTTGATGGGACCGTGTCGACGAATAATCACTCTGTGTCTGACCCAGGGAGTGTTTGATGGGACGGTGTGGACGGAGATTCATTCTGTGTCTGACCCCGGGAGTGTTTGATGGGACCGTATAGAGGAATAATCACTCTGTGTTTGACCACGGGAGTGTGTGTTGCGTCGGTGTAGAGGATTAATCACTCTGTGTCTGACCCCGGGAGGGTGTGATGGGACGGTGTTGAAGGTGATTCTCACTGTGATTGACAAGGGTGTGTGTGATGGTACCGTGTAGTGGAATAATCTCTCTGTGTCTGACCACGGAAGATTCTGATGTGACCTTGTAGAGGAATAATGACTCTGTGTCTTTCCCACGGAGTGTTTGATGGGACCGTGTAGAGGAATAATCACTCTGTGTCTGACCCCGGGGGTGTGTGATGGGACGGTGTTGAAGGAGATTCACACTGTCTCTGACCCCGGGAGTGTTTGCTGGTACGTGTAGAGGAATAATCTCTCTGTGTCCGACCCCGGGAGTGTGTGATGGGACGGTGTGGAGGGAGATTCACTCTGTGTCTGTCCCCGGGAGTGATGATGGGACCGTGTAGAGGAATAATCACTCTGAGTCTGACCCCGGGAGTGTTTGATGGGACCGTGTAGAAGAATAATCACTCTGTGTCTGACCCCGGGAGTGTGTGATGGGACCGTGTAGAGGAATAATCACTCTGTGTCTGACCCCGGGAGGGTGTGATGGGACGGTGTTGAAGGTGATTCTCACTGTGATTGACAAGGGTGTGTGTGATGGTACCGTGTAGTGGAATAATCTCTCTGTGTCTGACCACGGAAGAGTCTGATGTGACCTTGTAGAGGAATAATGACTCTGTGTCTTTCCCACGGAGAGTTTGATGGGACCGTGTAGAGGAATAATCACTCTTTGTCTGACCCAAGGGAGCGTTTGATGGGACCGTTTAGAGGAATAATCACTCTGTGTCTGACCCCGGGAGAGTTTGATGGGCGGTGTAGAGGAATAATCACTCTGTGGCTGACCCCGGGAGTATGTGATGGGACGGTGTGGAGGGAGACTCAATCTGTGTCTGACCCCGGGAGTGATGATGGGACCGTGTAGAGGAATAATCTCTCTGTGTCTGCTCCCGGGAGTGTTTGATGGTACCGTGTAGAGGAATAATCTCTCTGTGTCTGACCCCGGGAGTGTGTGATGGGAAGGTGTGGATTGAGGTTCACTCTGACTCTGACACCGGGAGTGTTTGATGGGAACTTGTAGTGGAATAATCACACTGTGTCTTACCCCCGGAGTGTTTGATGGGACCGTGTAGAGGATTCATCACTTTGTGTCTGACCCCGGGAGTGTTTGATGGGACCGTGTCGAGGAATAATCACTCTGTGTCTGACCCAGGGAGTGTTTGATGGGACCGTGTAGAGGAATAATTTCTCTGTGTCAGACCCCGGGAGTGTGTGATGGATCGGTGTGGACGGAGATTCATTCTGTGTCTGACCACGGGAGTGTTTGATGGGACCGTATAGAGGAATAATCACTCTGTGTTTGACCAAGGGAGTGTGTGTTGCGTCGGTGTAGAGGATTAATCACTCTGTGTCTGACCACGGGAGTGTGTGATGGGACGGGGTGGAGGAATAATGACTCTGTGTCTCACCCCGGGAGTGATTGATGGGACCGTGTAGAGGAATAATCACTCTGTGTCTGACCCCGGGGGTGTGTGATGGGACGGTGTTGAAGGAGATTCACACTGTCTCTGTCCCCGGGAGTGTGTGTTGGTACCGTGTAGATGAATAATCACTCTGTGTCTGACCACGGAAGAGTCTGATGTGACCTTGTAATGAATATTGACTCTGTGTCTGACCCCCGGGTGCGTTTGATGTGACCGTGTAGAGGAATAATCACTCTGTGGCTGACCCCGGGAGTGTTTGATGGTACGTGTAGAGGAATAATCTCACTGTGTCTGACCCCGGGAGTGTGTGATGGGACGGTGTGGAGGGAGATTCACTCTGTGTCTGTCCCCGGGAGTGATGATGGGACCGTGTAGAGGAATAATCACTCTGAGTCTGACCCATGGAGTGTTTGATGGGACCGTGTAGAGGAATAATCACTCTGTGTCTGACCCCGGGAGTGTGTGATGGGACCGTGTAGAGGAATAATCACTCTGTGTCTGACCCCGGGAGTGTGTGATGGGAGGGTGTTGAAGGTGATTCTCACTGTGTCTGACACAGGGTGAGTGTGATGGTACCGTGTAGATGAATAATCACTCTGCGTCTGACCACGGAAGAGTCTGATGTGACCTTGTAGAGGAATAATGACTCTGTGTCTTACCCCCGGAGTGTTTGATGGGACCGTGTAGAGGAATAATCACTCTGTGTCTGACCCACGGGCGCGTTTGAGGGGACCGTGTAGAGGAATAATGACTCTGTGTCTTACCCCCGGAGTGTTTGATGGGACCGTGTAGAGGAATAATCACTCTGTGTCTGACCCACGGGCGCGTTTGAGGGGACCGTGTAGAGGAATAATCACTCTGTGTCTGACCCCGGGAGAGTTTGATGGGCGGTGTAGAGGAATAATCACTCTCTGGCTGACCCCGGGAGTTTGTGACTGGACGGTGTGGAGGGAGAATCACTCTGTGTCTGACCCCGGGAATGATGATGGGACCGTGTAGAGGAATAATCACTCTGAGTCTGACCCCGGGAGTGTGTGTTGGGACGGTGTGGACGGAGATTCACTCTGTGTCTGACCCCGGGAGTGTTTGATGGGACCGTGTAGAGGAATAATCACTCTGTGTCTGACCCCGGGAGTGTGTGTTGGGACGGTGTGGACGGAGATTCACTCTGTGTCTGACCCCGGGAGTGTTTGATGGGACCGTGTAGAGGAATAATCACTCTGTGTCTGACCCACGGGCGCGTTTGAGGGGACAGTGTAGAGGAATAATCACTCTGAGTCTGACCCCGGGAGTGTGTGTTGGGACGGTGTGGACGGAGATTCACTCTGTGTCTGACCCCGGGAGTGTTTGATGGGACCGTGTAGAGGAATAATCACTCTGTGTCTGACCCCCGGGAGCGTTTGATGGGACCGTGTAGAGGAATAATCACTCTGTGTCTGACCCCGGGAGAGTTTGATGGGGCCGTGTAGAGGAATAATCACTCTGTGTCTGACCACGGGAGTGTTTGATGGGACCGTGTAGAAGAATAATCACTCTGTGTCTGACCCCGGGAGAGTGTGATGGGACGGCGTGGAGTGAGATTCACTCTGTGTCTGAACCCGGGAGTGTTTGATGGGACCGTGTAGAGGAATAATCACTCTGTGTCTGACCCCGGGAGAGTGTGATGGGACGGTGTGGAAGGATATTCACACTCTGTATGACCCCGGGAGTGTGTGATGGGACGGTGAGGATTGAGATTCATTCTGTGTCTGACCCCGGGAGTGTTTGATGGGTCCGTGTAGAGGAATAATCTCTCTGTGTCTGACACCGGGAGTGTTTGATGGTACCGTGTAGAGGAATAATCTCTCTGTGACTGACCCCGGTAGTGTGTGATGGGAAGGTGTGGATTGCGGTTCACTCTGACTCTGACCCCGGGAGTGTTTGATGGGAACTTGTAAAGAATAATCACACTGTGTCTTACCCCCGGAGTGTTTGATGGGACCGTGTAGAGGAATAATCACTCTGTGTCTGACCCCGGGAGTGTTGGATGGGATCGTGTAGAGGAATAATCACTCTGTGTCTGACGCCCGGGAGAGATTGATGGGTCCGTGTAGAGGAATAATCACTCTGTGTCTGACCCCGGGAGTGTTTGATGGGACCGTGTCTAGGAATAATCACTCTGTGTCTGACCCCGGGAATGATTATGGGACCGTATAGAGGAATAATCACACTGAGTCTGACCCCGGGAGTGTGTGTTGGGACGGTGTGGACGGAGATTCACTCTGTGTCTGACCCCGGGAGTGTTTGATGGGACCGTGTAGAGGAATAATCACTCTGTGTCTGACCCACGGGAGCGTTTGATGGGACCGTGTAGAGGAATAATCACTCTGTGTCTGACCCCGGGAGAGTTTGATGGGGCCGTGTAGAGGAATAATCACTATGTGTCTGACCACGGGAGTGTTTGATGGGACCATGTAGAGGAATAATCTCTCTGCGTCTGACCCCGGGAGTGTGTGATGGGACGGTGTGGATTGAGATTCACTCTGTGTCTGACCCCGGGAGTGTCTGATGGGACCTTGTAGTTGAATAATCACTCTGTGTCTGACCCCCGGGAGCGTTTGATGGGACCGTGTAGAGGAATAATCACTCTGTGTCTGACCCCGGGAGAGAATGATGGGGCCGTGTAGAGGAATAATCACTCTGTGTCTGACCCCGGGAGTGTTTGATGGGACCGTGTAGAGGAATAATCACTCTGTGTCTGACCCCGGGAGTGTGCGATGGGACGGTGTTGAAGGAGATTCACATTGTGTCTGACACCGGGAGTGTGTGATGGTACCGTGTAGAGGAATAATCACTCTGTGTCTGACCACGGATGAGTCTGATGTGACCTTGTAGAGGAATAATCACTCTGTGTCTGACCCCGGGAGAGTGTGATGGGACGGTGTGGATTGAGATTCACTCTGTGTCTGACACCCGGAGTGTTTGATGGGACCGTGTAGAGGAATAATCACTCTGTGTCTGACCCCCGGGAGCGTTTGTTGGGACCTGGTAGAGGAATAATCACTCTGTGTCTAACCCCGGGAGAGTTTGATGGGCGGTGTAGAGGAATAATCACTCTGTGTCTGACCACGGAAGAGTCTGATGTGACCTTGTAATGAATATTGACTCTGTGTCTGACCCCCGGGTGCGTTTGATGTGACCGTGTAGAGGAATAATCACTCTGTGTCTGACCCCGGGAGAGTATGATGAGCGGTGTAGAGGAATAATCACTCTGTGGCTGACCCCGGGAGTGTTTGATGGTACGTGTAGAGGAATAATCTCTCTGTGTCTGACCCCGGGAGTGTGTGATGGGACGGTGTGGAGGGAGATTCACTCTGTGTCTGTCCCCGGGAGTGATGATGGGACCGTGTAGAGGAATAATCACTCTGAGTCTGACCCCTGGAGTGTTTGATGGGACCGTGTAGAGAATAATCACTCTGTGTCTGACCCCGGGAGTGTGTGATGGGACCGTGTAGAGGAATAATCACTCTGTGTCTGACCCCGGGAGTGTGTGATGGGAGGGTGTTGAAGGTGATTCTCACTGTGTCTGACACAGGGTGAGTGTGATGGTACCGTGTAGATGAATAATCACTCTGCGTCTGACCACGGAAGAGTCTGATGTGACCTTGTAGAGGAATAATGACTCTGTGTCTTACCCCCGGAGTGTTTGATGGGACCGTGTAGAGGAATAATCACTCTGTGTCTGACCCACGGGCGCGTTTGAGGGGACGTGTAGAGGAATAATCACTCTGTGTCTGACCCCGGGAGAGTTTGATGGGCGGTGTAGAGGAATAATCACTCTGTGGCTGACCCCGGGAGTATGTGATGGGACGGTGTGGAGGGAGATTCGCTCTGTGTCTGACCCCGGGAGTGTGTGATGGGCTGTGTAGAGGAATAATCACTCCGTGTCTGACTCCGGGAGTTTGTGACTGGACGGTGTGGAGGGAGAATCACTCTGTGTCTGACCCCGGGAATGATGATGGGACCGTGTAGAGGAATAATCACTCTGAGTCTGACCCCGGGAGTGTGTGTTGGGACGGTGTGGACGGAGATTCACTCTGTGTCTGACCCCGGGAGTGTTTGATGGGACCGTGTAGAGGAATAATCACTCTGTGTCTGACCCCCGGGAGCGTTTGATGGGACCGTGTAGAGGAATAATCACTCTGTGTCTGACCCCGGGAGTGTTTGATGGGGCCGTGTAGAGGAATAATCACTCTGTGTCTGACCACGGGAGTGTTTGATTGGACCGTGTAGAGGAATAATCACTCTGTGTCTGACCCCGGGAGAGTGTGATGGGACCGTGTAGAGGAATAATCACTCTGTGTCTGACCCCGGGAGAGTGTGATGGGACGGTGTGGAAGGTGATTCTCACTGTGTCTGACACAGGGTGAGTGTGATGGTACCGTGTAGATGAATAATCACTCTGTGTCTGACACCGGGAGTGTTTGATGGTACCGTGTAGAGGAATAATCTCTCTGTGTCTGACACCGGGAGTGTTTGATGGTACCGTGTAGAGGAATAATCTCTCTGTGTCTGACCCCGGGAGAGTGTGATGGGACGGTGTGGAAGGATATTCACACTCTGTATGACCCCGGGAGTGTGTGATGGGACGGTGAGGATTGAGATTCACTCTGTGTCTGACCCCGGGACTGTTTGATGGGTCCGTGTAGAGGAATAATCTCTCTGTGTCTGACACCGGGAGTGTTTGATGGTACCGTGTAGAGGAATAATCTCTCTGTGTCTGACCCCGGTAGTGTGTGATGGGAAGGTGTGGATTGCGGTTCACTCTGACTCTGACCCCGGGAGTGTTTGATGGGAAATTGTAAAGAATAATCACACTGTGTCTTACCCCCGGAGTGTTTGATGGGACCGTGTAGAGGAATAATCACTCTGTGTCTGACCCCGGGAGTGTTTGATGGGATCGTGTAGAGGAATAATCACTCTGTGTCTGACGCCCGGGAGAGTTTGATGGGTCCGTGTAGAGGAATAATCACTCTGTGTCTGACCCCGGGTGTGTTTGATGGGACCGTGTCGAGGAATAATCACTCTGTGTCTGACCCCGGTAATGATGATGGGACCGTGTAGAGGAATAATCACTCTGAGTCTGACCCCGGGAGTGTGTGTTGGGACGGTGTGGACGGAGATTCACTCTGTGTCTGACCCCGGGAGTGTTTGATGGGACCGTGTAGAGGAATAATCACTCTGTGTCTGACCCCCGGGAGCGTTTGATGGGACCGTGTAGAGGAATAATCACTCTGTGTCTGACCCCGGGAGAGTTTGATGGGGCCGTGTAGAGGAATAATCACTCTGTGTCTGACCACGGGAGTGTTTGATGGGACCGTGTAGAGGAATAATCTCTCTGCGTCTGACCCCGGGAGTGTGTGATGGGACGGTGTGGATTGAGATTCACTCTGTGTCTGACCCCGGGAGTGTCTGATGGGACCTTGTAGTTGAATAATCACTCTGTGTCTGACCCCCGGGAGCGTTAGATGGGAACGTGTAGAGGAATAATCACTCTGTGTCTGACCCCGGGAGAGAATGATGGGGCCGTGTAGAGGAATAATCACTCTGTGTCTGACTCCGGGAGTGTTTGATGGGACCGTGTAGAGGAATAATCACTCTGTGTCTGACCCCGGGCGTGTGTGATGGGACGGTGTTGAAGGAGATTCACACTGTGTCTGACACCGGGAGTGTGTGATGGTACCGTGTAGAGGAATAATCACTCTGTGTCTGAACACGGAAGAGTCTGATGTGACCTTGTAGAGGAATAATGACTCTGTGTCTGACCCCGGGAGTGTGTGATGGGACGGTGTTGAAGGAGATTCACATTGTGTCTGACACCGGGAGTGTGTGATGGTACCGTGTAGAGGAATAATCACTCTGTGTCTGACCACGGAAGAGTGTGATGGGACGGTTTGGATTGAGATTCACTCTGTGTCTGACACACGGAGTGTTTGATGGGACCGTGTAGAGGAATAATCACTCTGTGTCTGACCCCCGGGAGCGTTTGTTGGGACCTGGTAGAGGAATAATCACTCTGTGTCTAACCCCGGGAGAGTTTGATGGGCGGTGTAGAGGAATAATCACTCTGTGTCTGACCCCGGGAGAGTGTGATGGGACCGTGTGGATTGAGATTCACTCTGTGTCTGACACCCGGAGTGTTTGATGGGAACGTGTAGAGGAATAATCACTCTGTGTCTGACCCCCGGGAGCGTTTGATGGGACCTGGTAGAGGACTAATCACTCTGTGTCTAACCCCGGGAGAGTTTGATGGGCGGTGTAGAGGAATAATCACTCTGTGGCTGACCCCTGGAGTGTTTGATGGTACTGTGTAGAGGAATAATCTCTCTGTGTCTCACCCCGGGAGTATGTGATGGGACGGTGTGGAGGAAGATTCACTCTGTGTCTGACCCCGGGAGCGGTTGATGGGACCGTGTAGAGGAATAATCACTCAGTGTCTGACCCCGGGAGAGTTTGATGGGCGGTGTAGAGGAATAATCACACTGTGTCTGACCCCCGGGAGCGTTTGATGGGACCGGGTAGAGGAATAATCACTCTGTGTCTAACCCAGGGAGTATGTGATGGGACGGTGTGGAGGGAGATTCACTCTGTGTCTGACCCCGGGAGCGTTTGATGGGACCGTATAGAGGAATAATCACTCAGTGTCTGACCCCGGGAGCGTTTGATAGCACCGTGTAGAGGAATAATCACTCTGTGTCTGACCCCGGGAGTGTGTGATGGTACTGTGTAGAGGAATAATCACTCTGTGTCTGACCCCGGGAGAGTTTGATGGGCGGTGTAGAGGAATAATCACTCTGTGTCTGACCCCGGGAGTGTGTGATTGGACCGTGTTGAAGGTGATTCTCACTGAGTCTGACACGGGGTGTGTGTGATGGTACCGTGTAGAGGAATAATCACTCTGTGTCTGACCACGGAAGAGTCTGATGTGACCTTGTAGAGGAATAATGACTCTGTGTCTTACCCCCGGAGTGTTTGATGGGACCGTGTAGAGGAATAATCACTCTGTGTCTGACCCACGGGAGCGTTTGATGGGACCGTGTATAGGAATAATCTCTCTGTGTGTGATCCCGGGAGAGTTTGATGGGCGGTGTAGAGGAATAATCACTCTGTGTCTGACCCCGGGTGTGTTTGATGGGACCGTGTAGAGGAATAATCACTCTGTGTCTGACGCCCGGGAGTGTTTGATGGGATCGTGTAGAGGAATAATCACTCTGTGTCTGACCCCGGGAGTGTTTGATGGGACCGTGTCGAGGAATAATCACTCTGTGTCTGACCCAGGGAGTGTTTGATGGGACAGTGTAGAGGAATAATCACTCTGTGTCTGACCCCGGGAGAGTTTGATGGGACCGTATAGAGGAATAATCACTCTGTGTTTGACCACGGGAGTGTGTGTTGCGTCGGTGTAGAGGATTAATCACTCTGTGTCTGACCACGGGAGTGTGTGATGGGACGGCGTGGAGGAATAATGACTCTGTGCCTCACCCCGGGAGTGATTGATGGGACCGTGTAGAGGAATAATCTCTCTGTGTCTGACCCCGGGCGTGTGTGATGGGACGGTGTTGAAGGAGATTCACACTGTCTCTGAACCCGGGAGTGTGTGATGGTACCGGGTAGAGGAATAATCACTCTGTGTCTGACCACGGAAGAGTCTGATGTGACCTTGCAGAGGAATAATCACTCTGTGTCTGACCCCGGGAGAGTTTGATGGGCGGTGTAGGGGAATAATCACTCTGTGGCTGACCCCGGGAGAGTTTGATGGTACTTGTAGAGGAATAATCTCTCTGTGTCTGTCCCCGGGAGTGTGTGGTGGGACGGCGTGGACGGAGATTCCATCTGTGTCTGACCCCGGGAGTGTTTGATGGGACCGTGTAGAGGAATAATCACTCTGTGTTTGACCACGGGAGAGTGTGATGCGTCGGTGTAGAGGATTAATCACTCTGTGTCTGACCACGGGATTGTGGGTTGGGACGGGGTGGAGGGAGATTCAGTCGTTGTCTGACCCCGGGAGTGTTTGATGGGACCGTGTAGAGAAATAATCACTCTGTGTCTGACCCCGGGAGAGTGTGATGGGACGGTGTGGAAGGTGATTCTCACTGTGTCTGACACAGGGTGAGTGTGATGGTACCGTGTAGATGAATAATCACTCTGTGTCTGACACCGGGAGTGTTTGATGGTACCGTGTAGAGGAATAATCTCTCTGTGTCTGACACCGGGAGTGTTTGATGGTACCGTGTAGAGGAATAATCTCTCTGTGTCTGACCCCGGGAGAGTGTGATGGGACGGTGTGGAAGGATATTCACACTCTGTATGACCCCGGGAGTGTGTGATGGGACGGTGAGGATTGAGATTCACTCTGTGTCTGACCCCGGGACTGTTTGATGGGTCCGTGTAGAGGAATAATCTCTCTGTGTCTGACCCCGGTAGTGTGTGATGGGAAGGTGTGGATTGCGGTTCACTCTGACTCTGACCCCGGGAGTGTTTGATGGGAACTTGTAAAGAATAATCACACTGTGTCTTACCCCCGGAGTGTTTGATGGGACCGTGTAGAGGAATAATCACTCTGTGTCTGACCCCGGGAGTGTTTGATGGGATCGTGTAGAGGAATAATCACTCTGTGTCTGACGCCCGGGAGAGTTTGATGGGTCCGTGTAGAGGAATAATCACTCTGTGTCTGACCCCGGGTGTGTTTGATGGGACCGTGTCGAGGAATAATCACTCTGTGTCTGACCCCGGTAATGATGATGGGACCGTGTAGAGGAATAATCACTCTGAGTCTGACCCCGGGAGTGTGTGTTGGGACGGTGTGGACGGAGATTCACTCTGTGTCTGACCCCGGGAGTGTTTGATGGGACCGTGTAGAGGAATAATCACTCTGTGTCTGACCCCCGGGAGCGTTTGATGGGACCGTGTAGAGGAATAATCACTCTGTGTCTGACCCCGGGAGAGTTTGATGGGGCCGTGTAGAGGAATAATCACTCTGTGTCTGACCACGGGAGTGTTTGATGGGACCGTGTAGAGGAATAATCTCTCTGCGTCTGACCCCGGGAGTGTGTGATGGGACGGTGTGGATTGAGATTCACTCTGTGTCTGACCCCGGGAGTGTCTGATGGGACCTTGTAGTTGAATAATCACTCTGTGTCTGACCCCCGGGAGCGTTAGATGGGAACGTGTAGAGGAATAATCACTCTGTGTCTGACCCCGGGAGAGAATGATGGGGCCGTGTAGAGGAATAATCACTCTGTGTCTGACTCCGGGAGTGTTTGATGGGACCGTGTAGAGGAATAATCACTCTGTGTCTGACCCCGGGCGTGTGTGATGGGACGGTGTTGAAGGAGATTCACACTGTGTCTGACACCGGGAGTGTGTGATGGTACCGTGTAGAGGAATAATCACTCTGTGTCTGAACACGGAAGAGTCTGATGTGACCTTGTAGAGGAATAATGACTCTGTGTCTGACCCCGGGAGTGTGTGATGGGACGGTGTTGAAGGAGATTCACATTGTGTCTGACACCGGGAGTGTGTGATGGTACCGTGTAGAGGAATAATCACTCTGTGTCTGACCACGGAAGAGTGTGATGGGACGGTTTGGATTGAGATTCACTCTGTGTCTGACACACGGAGTGTTTGATGGGACCGTGTAGAGGAATAATCACTCTGTGTCTGACCCCCGGGAGCGTTTGTTGGGACCTGGTAGAGGAATAATCACTCTGTGTCTAACCCCGGGAGAGTTTGATGGGCGGTGTAGAGGAATAATCACTCTGTGTCTGACCCCGGGAGAGTGTGATGGGACCGTGTGGATTGAGATTCACTCTGTGTCTGACACCCGGAGTGTTTGATGGGAACGTGTAGAGGAATAATCACTCTGTGTCTGACCCCCGGGAGCGTTTGATGGGACCTGGTAGAGGACTAATCACTCTGTGTCTAACCCCGGGAGAGTTTGATGGGCGGTGTAGAGGAATAATCACTCTGTGGCTGACCCCTGGAGTGTTTGATGGTACTGTGTAGAGGAATAATCTCTCTGTGTCTCACCCCGGGAGTATGTGATGGGACGGTGTGGAGGAAGATTCACTCTGTGTCTGACCCCGGGAGCGGTTGATGGGACCGTGTAGAGGAATAATCACTCAGTGTCTGACCCCGGGAGAGTTTGATGGGCGGTGTAGAGGAATAATCACACTGTGTCTGACCCCCGGGAGCGTTTGATGGGACCGGGTAGAGGAATAATCACTCTGTGTCTAACCCAGGGAGTATGTGATGGGACGGTGTGGAGGGAGATTCACTCTGTGTCTGACCCCGGGAGCGTTTGATGGGACCGTATAGAGGAATAATCACTCAGTGTCTGACCCCGGGAGCGTTTGATAGCACCGTGTAGAGGAATAATCACTCTGTGTCTGACCCCGGGAGTGTGTGATGGTACTGTGTAGAGGAATAATCACTCTGTGTCTGACCCCGGGAGAGTTTGATGGGCGGTGTAGAGGAATAATCACTCTGTGTCTGACCCCGGGAGTGTGTGATTGGACCGTGTTGAAGGTGATTCTCACTGAGTCTGACACGGGGTGTGTGTGATGGTACCGTGTAGAGGAATAATCACTCTGTGTCTGACCACGGAAGAGTCTGATGTGACCTTGTAGAGGAATAATGACTCTGTGTCTTACCCCCGGAGTGTTTGATGGGACCGTGTAGAGGAATAATCACTCTGTGTCTGACCCACGGGAGCGTTTGATGGGACCGTGTATAGGAATAATCTCTCTGTGTGTGATCCCGGGAGAGTTTGATGGGCGGTGTAGAGGAATAATCACTCTGTGTCTGACCCCGGGTGTGTTTGATGGGACCGTGTAGAGGAATAATCACTCTGTGTCTGACGCCCGGGAGTGTTTGATGGGATCGTGTAGAGGAATAATCACTCTGTGTCTGACCCCGGGAGTGTTTGATGGGACCGTGTCGAGGAATAATCACTCTGTGTCTGACCCAGGGAGTGTTTGATGGGACAGTGTAGAGGAATAATCACTCTGTGTCTGACCCCGGGAGAGTTTGATGGGACCGTATAGAGGAATAATCACTCTGTGTTTGACCACGGGAGTGTGTGTTGCGTCGGTGTAGAGGATTAATCACTCTGTGTCTGACCACGGGAGTGTGTGATGGGACGGCGTGGAGGAATAATGACTCTGTGCCTCACCCCGGGAGTGATTGATGGGACCGTGTAGAGGAATAATCTCTCTGTGTCTGACCCCGGGCGTGTGTGATGGGACGGTGTTGAAGGAGATTCACACTGTCTCTGAACCCGGGAGTGTGTGATGGTACCGGGTAGAGGAATAATCACTCTGTGTCTGACCACGGAAGAGTCTGATGTGACCTTGCAGAGGAATAATCACTCTGTGTCTGACCCCGGGAGAGTTTGATGGGCGGTGTAGGGGAATAATCACTCTGTGGCTGACCCCGGGAGAGTTTGATGGTACTTGTAGAGGAATAATCTCTCTGTGTCTGTCCCCGGGAGTGTGTGGTGGGACGGCGTGGACGGAGATTCCATCTGTGTCTGACCCCGGGAGTGTTTGATGGGACCGTGTAGAGGAATAATCACTCTGTGTTTGACCACGGGAGAGTGTGATGCGTCGGTGTAGAGGATTAATCACTCTGTGTCTGACCACGGGATTGTGGGTTGGGACGGGGTGGAGGGAGATTCAGTCGTTGTCTGACCCCGGGAGTGTTTGATGGGACCGTGTAGAGAAATAATCACTCTGTGTCTGACCCCGGGAGTGTGTGATGGGACGGTGTTGATGGAGATTCACACTGTCTCTGACCCCGGGAGTGTGTGATGGTACTGTGTAGAGGAATAATCACTCTGTGTCTGACCCCGGGAGAGTTTGATGGGCGGTGTAGAGGAATAATCACTCTGTGTCTGACCCCGGGAGAGTTTGATGGGCGGTGTAGAGGAATAATCACTCTGTGTCTGACCCCGGGAGTGTTTGATGGGACCGTGTAGAGGAATAATCACTCTGTGTCTGACGCCCGGGAGTGTTTGATGGGATCGTGTAGAGGAATAATCACTCAGTGTCTGACCCCGGGAGTGTTTGATGGGACCGTGTCGAGGAATAATCACTCTGTGTCTGACCCAGGGAGTGTTTGATGGGACCGTGTAGAGGAATAATCACTCTGTGTCTGACCCCGGGAGAGTTTGATGGGACCGTATAGAGGAATAATCACTCTGAGTTTGACCACGGGAGTGTGTGTTGGGACGGTGTTGAAGGAGATTAACACTGTCTCTGACCCCGGGAGTGTGTGATGTTACCGGGTAGAGGAATAATCACTCTGTGTCTGACCACGGAAGAGTCTGATGTGACCTTGCAGAGGAATAATCACTCTGTGTCTGACCCCGCGAGAGTTTGATGGGCGGTGTAGGGGAATAATCACTCTGTGGCTGACCCCGGGATTGTGGGTTGGGACGGGGTGGAGGGAGATTCAGTCGTTGTCTGACCCCGGGAGTGTTTGATGGGACCGTGTAGAGAAATAATCACTCTGTGTCTGACCCCGGGAGAGTTTAATGGGGCCTTGTAGAGGAATAATCACTCTGTGTCTGACCCCGGGAGAGTGTGATGGGACGGCGTGGAGGGAGATTCACTCTGTGTCTGACCCCGGGAGTTTTTGATGGGACCGTGTAGATCAATAATTACTCTGTGCCTGACCACCGGAGTGTATGATGGGACGGTGTGGAGGGAGATTCACTCTGTGTCTGACCCCGGGAGTGTTTGATGGGACCCTGTAGAGGAATAATCACTCTGTGTCTGACCCCGGGAGTGTTTGATGGGACGGTGTGGAGGGAGATTCAGTCTGTGTCTGACCCCGGGAGTGTGTGATGGGACGATTTGGAGGGAGATTCACTCTGTGTCTGACCCAGGGAGTGTGTGATGGGCGGTGTAGAGGAACATTCACTCTGTGTCTGATCCCGGGAGAGTGAGATGGGACCGTGTAGAGCAATAATCACTCTGTCTCTGACCCCGTGAGTGTTTGATGGTACCGTGTAGAGGTATAATCTCTCTGTGTCTGACCCCGGGAGTGTTTGATGGTACCGTGTAGAGGTATAATCTCTCTGCGTCTGACCCAGGGAGTGTGTGATGGGACGGTGTGGATTGAGATTCACTCTGTGTCTGACCCCGGGAGTGTCTGATGGGACCTTGTAGTTGAATAATCTCTCTGTGTCTGACCCCCGGGAGCGTTTGATGGGACCGTGTAGAGGAATAATCACTCTGTGTCTGACTCCGCGAGAGAATGATGGGGCCGTGTAGAGGAATAATCACTCTGTCTCTGACCCCGGGAGTGTTTGATGGGACCGTGTAGAGGAATAATCTCTCTGTGTCTGACCCCGGGCGTGTGTGATGGGACGGTGTTGAAGGAGATTCACACTGTGTCTGACACCGGGAGTGTGTGATGGTACCGTGTAGAGGAATAATCACTCTGTGTCTGACCACGGAAGAGTCTGATGTGACCTTGTAGAGGAATAATGACTCTGTGTCTGACCCCGGGAGTGTGTGATGGGACGGTGTTGAAGGAGATTCACATTGTGTCTGACACCGGGAGTGTGTGATGGTACCGTGTAGAGGAATAATCACTCTGTGTCTGACCACGGAAGAGTCTGATGTGACCTTGTAGAGGAATAATCACTCTGTGTCTGACCCCGGGAGAGTGTGATGGGACGGTCTGGATTGAGATTCACTCTGTGTCTGACACCCGGAGTGTTTGATGGGACCGTGTAGAGGAATAATCACTCAGTGTCTGACCCCGGGAGAGTTTGATGGGCGGTGTAGAGGAATAATCACTCTGTG
This sequence comes from Hypanus sabinus, assembly GCF_030144855.1. NCBI lineage: Eukaryota > Metazoa > Chordata > Chondrichthyes > Myliobatiformes > Dasyatidae > Hypanus > Hypanus sabinus. The sequence goes on from NW_026779082.1 coordinate 683,841, forward strand.
TCTGACCCCCGGGGGCGTTTGATGGGACCGGGTAGAGGAATAATCACTCTGTGTCTAACCCCGGGAGTATGTGATGGGACGGTGTGGAGGGAGATTCACTCTGTGTCTGACCCCGGGAGCTTTTGATGGGACCGTGTAGAGGAATAATCACTCAGTGTCTGACCCCGGGAGCGTTTGATAGCACCGTGTAGAGGAATAATCACTCTGTGTCTGACACCGGGAGTGTGTGATGGGACGGTGTTGAAGGAGATTCACACTGTCTCTGACCCCGGGAGTGTGTGATGGTACTGTGTAGAGGAATAATCACTCTGTGTCTGACCACGGAAGAGTCTGATGTGAACTTGCAGAGGAATAATCACTCTGTGTCTGACCCCGGGAGAGCTTGATGGGCGGTGTAGGGGAATAATCACACTGTGGCTGAACCCGGGAGTGTTTGATGGTACCGTGTAGAGGAATAATCTCTCTGTGTCTGACCCCAGGAGTGGGTGATGGGACGGTGTGGACGGAGATTCACTCTGTGTCTGACCCCGGGAGTGTTTGATGGGACCGTGTAGATCAATAATCACTCTGTGTCTGACCACCGGAGTGTGTGATGGGACGGTGTTTAGGGATATTCACTCTGTGTCTGACCCCTGGAGATTGGGTTGGGACGGTGTGGAGGGAGATTCAGTCGTTGTCTGACCACGGGAGTGTTTGATGGGACCGTGTAGAGGAATAATCACTCTGTGACTGACCCCGGGAGAGTTTGATGGGGACGTGTAGAGGAATAATCACTCTGCGACTTACCACGGGAGTGTTTGATGGGACCGTGTAGAGGAATAATCACTCTGTGTCTGACCCCGGGAGTGTTTGATGGGACGGTGTGGAGGGAGATTCAGTCTGTGTCTGAACCCGGCAGTGTGTGATGGGACGATTTGCAGGGAGATTCACTCTGTGTCTGACCCAGGGAATGTGTGATGGGCGGAGTAGAGGAACATACACTCTGTGTCTGACCCTGGGAGAGTGAGATGGGACCGTGTAGAACAATAATCTCTCTGTCTCTGACCCTGGGAGTGTTTGATGGGACCGTGTAGAGGAATAATCTCTTTGTGTCTGACCCCGGGAGTGTTTGAGGGGCCGTGTAGAGGAATAGTCTCTCTGTGTCTTACCCCCGGAGTGTTTGATTGGACCGTGTAGAGGAATAATCACTCTGTGTCTGACCCCAGGAAGCGTTTGATGGGACCGTGTAGAGGAATAATCACTCAGTGTCTGAACCCGGGAGTGTTTGATAGGACCGTGTAGAGGAATAATCACTCTGTGTCTGACCCCGGGAGTGTGTGATGGGACGGTGTTGAAGGAGATTCACACTGTCTCTGACCCCGGGAGTGAGTGATGGTACCGTGTAGAGGAATAATCACTCCGTGACTGACCACGGAAGAGTCTGATGTGACCTTGCAGAGGAATAATCACTCTGTGTCTGACCCCGGGAGAGTTTGATGGGCGGTGTAGGGGAATAATCACTCAGTGTCTGACCCCGGGAGTTTGTGATGGGACGGTGTTGAAGGAGATTCACACTGTCTCTGACCCCGGGAGTGTGTGATGGTACCGTGTAGAGGAATAATCACTCTGTGTCTGACCACGGAAGAGTCTGATGTGACCTTGCAGAGGAATAATCACACTGTGTCTGACCCCGTGAGAGTTTGATGGGCGGTGTAGGGGAATAATCACTCTGTGGCTGACCCCGGGAGAGTTTGATGGTACCTTGTAGAGGAATAATCTCTCTGTGTCTGACCCCGGGAGTGTGTGGTGGGACGGCGTGGACGGAGATTCACTCTGTGTCTGACCCCGGGAGTGTTTGATGGGACCGTGTAGAGGAATAATCACTCTGTGTTTGACCACGGGAGTGTGTGATGCGTCGGTGTAGAGGATTAATCACTCTGTGTCTGACCACGGGATTGTGGGTTGGGACGGGGTGGAGGGAGATTCAGTCGTTGTCTGACCCCGGGAGTGTTTGATGGGACCGTGTAGAGAAATAATCACTCTGTGTCTGACCCCGGGAGAGTTTAATGGGGCCGTGTAGAGGAATAATCACTCTGTGTCTGACCCCGGGAGAGTGTGATGGGACGGCGTGGAGGGAGATTCACTCTGTGTCTGACCCCGGGAGTTTTTGATGGGACCGTGTAGATCAATAATTACTCTGTGCCTGACCACCGGAGAGTGTGATGGGACGGCGTGGATGGAGATTCACTCTGTGTCTGACCCCGGGAGTTTTTGATGGGACCGTGTAGATCAATAATTACTCTGTGCCTGACCACCGGAGTGTATGATGGGACGGTGTGGTGGGAGATTCACTCTGTGTCTGACCCCGGGAGTGTTTGATGGGACCCTGTAGAGGAATAATCACTCTGTGTCTGACCCCGGGAGTGTTTGATGTGACGGTGTGGAGGGAGATTCAGTCTGTGTCTGACCCCGGGAGTGTGTGATGGGACGATTTGGAGGGAGATTCACTCTGTGTCTGACCCAGGGAGTGTGTGATGGGCGGTGTAGAGGAACGTTCACTCTGTGTCTGATCCCGGGAGAGTGAGATGGGACCGTGTAGAGCAATAATCACTCTGTCTCTGACCCCGTGAGTGTTTGATGGTACCGTGTAGAGGTATAATCTCTCTGCGTCTGACCCAGGGAGTGTGTGATGGGACGGTGTGGATTGAGATTCACTCTGTGTCTGACCCCGGGAGTGTCTGATGGGACCTTGTAGTTGAATAATCACTCTGTGTCTGACCCCCGGGAGCGTTTGATGGGGCCGTGTAGAGGAATAATCACTCTGTCTCTGACCCCGGGAGTGTTTGATGGGACCGTGTAGAGGAATAATCTCTCTGTGTCTGACCCCGGGCGTGTGTGATGGGACGGTGTTGAAGGAGATTCACACTGTGTCTGACACCGGGAGTGTGTGATGGTACCGTGTAGAGGAATAATCACTCTGTGTCTGACCCCGGGAGAGTTTGATGGGACCGTATAGAGGAATAATCACTCTGTGTTTGACCACGGGAGTGTGTGTTGCGTCGGTGTAGAGGATTAATCACTCTGTGTCTGACCACGGGAGTGTGTGATGGGACGGCGTGGAGGAATAATGACTCTGTGTCTCACCCCGGGAGTGATTGATGGGACCGTGTAGAGGAATAATCTCTGTCTGACCCCGGGCGTGTGTGATGGGACGGTGTTGAAGGAGATTCACACTGTCTCTGACCCCGGGAGTGTGTGATGGTACCGGGTAGAGGAATAATCACTCTGTGTCTGACCAAAGAAGAGTCTGATGTGACCTTGCAGAGGAATAATCACTCTGTGTCTGACCCCGGGAGAGTTTGATGGGCGGTGTAGGGGAATAATCACTCAGTGTCTGACCCCGGGAGTTTGTGATGGGACGGTGTTGAAGGAGATTCACACTGTCTCTGACCCCGGGAGTGTGTGATGGTACCGTGTAGAGGAATAATCACTCTGTGTCTGACCACGGAAGAGTCTGATGTGACCTTGCAGAGGAATAATCACTCTGTGTCTGACCCCGTGAGAGTTTGATGGGCGGTGTAGGGGAATAATCACTCTGTGGCTGACCCCGGGAGAGTTTGATGGTACCTTGTAGAGGAATAATCTCTCTGTGTCTGACCCCGGGAGTGTGTGGTGGGACGGCGTGGACGGAGATTCACTCTGTGTCTGACCCCGGGAGTGTTTGATGGGACCGTGTAGAGGAATAATCACTCTGTGTTTGACCACGGGAGTGTGTGATGCGTCGGTGTAGAGGATTAATCACTCTGTGTCTGACCACGGGATTGTGGGTTGGGACGGGGTGGAGGGAGATTCAGTCGTTGTCTGACCCCGGGAGTGTTTGATGGGACCGTGTAGAGAAATAATCACTCTGTGTCTGACCCCGGGAGAGTTTAATGGGGCCGTGTAGAGGAATAATCACTCTGTGTCTGACCCCGGGAGAGTGTGATGGGACGGCGTGGAGGGAGATTCACTCTGTGTCTGACCCCGGGAGTTTTTGATGGGACCGTGTAGATCAATAATTACTCTGTGCCTGACCACCGGAGAGTGTGATGGGACGGCGTGGATGGAGATTCACTCTGTGTCTGACCCCGGGAGTTTTTGATGGGACCGTGTAGATCAATAATTACTCTGTGCCTGACCACCGGAGTGTATAATGGGACGGTGTGGTGGGAGATTCACTCTGTTTCTGACCCCGGGAGTGTTTGATGGGACCCTGTAGAGGAATAATCACTCTGTGTCTGACCCCGGGAGTGTTTGATGTGACGGTGTGGAGGGAGATTCAGTCTGTGTCTGACCCCGGGAGTGTGTGATGGGACGATTTGGAGGGAGATTCACTCTGTGTCTGACCCAGGGAGTGTGTGATGGGCGGTGTAGAGGAACGTTCACTCTGTGTCTGATCCCGGGAGAGTGAGATGGGACCGTGTAGAGCAATAATCACTCTGTCTCTGACCCCGTGAGTGTTTGATGGTACCGTGTAGAGGTATAATCTCTCTGCGTCTGACCCAGGGAGTGTGTGATGGGACGGTGTGGATTGAGATTCACTCTGTGTCTGACCCCGGGAGTGTCTGATGGGACCTTGTAGTTGAATAATCACTCTGTGTCTGACCCCCGGGAGCGTTTGATGGGACCGTGTAGAGGAATAATCACTCTGTGTCTGACCCCGCGAGAGAATGATGGGGCCGTGTAGAGGAATAATCACTCTGTCTCTGACCCCGGGAGTGTTTGATGGGACCGTGTAGAGGAATAATCTCTCTGTGTCTGACCCCGGGCGTGTGTGATGGGACGGTGTTGAAGGAGATTCACACTGTGTCTGACACCGGGAGTGTGTGATGGTACCGTGTAGAGGAATAATCACTCTGTGTCTGACCCCGGGAGAGTTTGATGGGACCGTATAGAGGAATAATCACTCTGTGTTTGACCACGGGAGTGTGTGTTGCGTCGGTGTAGAGGATTAATCACTCTGTGTCTGACCACGGGAGTGTGTGATGGGACGGCGTGGAGGAATAATGACTCTGTGTCTCACCCCGGGAGTGATTGATGGGACCGTGTAGAGGAATAATCTCTCTGTGTCTGACCCCGGGCGTGTGTGATGGGACGGTGTTGAAGGAGATTCACACTGTCTCTGACCCCGGGAGTGTGTGATGGTACCGGGTAGAGGAATAATCACTCTGTGTCTGACCACGGAAGAGTCTGATGTGACCTTGCAGAGGAATAATCACTCTGTGTCTGACCCCGGGAGAGTTTGATGGGCGGTGTAGGGGAATAATCACTCTGTGGCTGACCCCGGGAGAGTTTGATGGTACCTTGTAGAGGAATAATCTCTCTGTGTCTGTCCCCGGGAGTGTGTGGTGGGACGGCGTGGACGGAGATTCACTCTGTGTCTGACCCCGGGAGTGTTTGATGGGACCGTGTAGAGGAATAATCACTCTGTGTTTGACCACGGGAGAGTGTGATGTCTCGGTGTAGAGGATTAATCACTCTGTGTCTGACCACGGGATTGTGGGTTGGGACGGGGTGGAGGGAGATTCAGTCGTTGTCTGACCCCGGGAGTGTTTGATGGGACCGTGTAGAGAAATAATCACTCTGTGTCTGACCCCGGGAGAGTTTAATGGGGCCGTGTAGAGGAATAATCACTCTGTGTCTGACCCCGGGAGAGTGTGATGGGACGGCGTGGAGGGAGATTCACTCTGTGTCTGACCCCGGGAGTTTTTGATGGGACCGTGTAGATCAATAATTACTCTGTGCCTTACCACCGGAGTGTATGATGGGACGGTGTGGAGGGAGATTCACTCTGTGTCTGACCCCGGGAGTGTTTGATGGGACCGTGTAGAGGAATAATCACTCTGTGTCTGACCCCGGGAGTGTTTGATGGGACGGTGTGGAGGGAGATTCAGTCTGTCTCTGAACCCGGCAGTGTGTGATGGGACGATTTGCAGGGAGATTCACTCTGTGTCTGACCCAGGGAATGTGTGATGGGCGGAGTAGAGGAACATACACTCTGTGTCTGACCCTGGGAGAGTGAGATGGGACCGTGTAGAGAAATAATCACTCTGTGTCTGAGCCCGGGAGAGTGTGATGGGACGGTGTTGATGGAGATTCACACTGTCTCTGACCCCGGGAGTGTGTGATGGTACTGTGTAGAGGAATAATCACTCTGTGTCTGACCCCGGGAGAGTTTGATGGGCGGTGTAGAGGAATAATCACTCTGTGTCTGACCCCGGGAGTGTGTGATGGGACCGTGTTGAAGGTGATTCTCACTGTGTCTGACACGGGGTGTGTTTGATGGGACCGTGTAGAGGAATAATCACTCTGTGTCTGACCCACGGGAGCGTTTGATGGGACCGTGTATAGGAATAATCACTCTGTGTCTGACCCCGGGAGAGTTTGATGGGCGGTGTAGAGGAATAATCACTCTGTGTCTGACCCCGGGAGTGTTTGATGGGACCGTGTAGAGGAATAATCACTCTGTGTCTGACGCCCGGGAGTGTTTGATGGGATCGTGTAGAGGAATAATCACTCAGTGTCTGACCCCGGGAGTGTTTGATGGGACCGTGTCGAGGAATAATCACTCTGTGTCTGACCCAGGGAGTGTTTGATGGGACCGTGTAGAGGAATAATCACTCTGTGTCTGACCCCGGGAGAGTTTGATGGGACCGTATAGAGGAATAATCACTCTGTGTTTGACCACGGGAGTGTGTGTTGCGTCGGTGTAGAGGATTAATCACTCTGTGTCTGACCACGGGAGTGTGTGATGGGACGGCGTGGAGGAATAATGACTCTGTGTCTCACCCCGGGAGTGATTGATGGGACCGTGTAGAGGAAGAATCTCTCTGTGTCTGACCCCGGGCGTGTGTGATGGGACGGTGTTGAAGGAGATTCACACTGTCTCTGACCCCGGGAGTGTGTGATGGTACCGGGTAGAGGAATAATCACTCTGTGTCTGACCACGGAAGAGTCTGATGTGACCTTGCAGAGGAATAATCACTCTGTGTCTGACCCCGCGAGAGTTTGATGGGCGGTGTAGGGGAATAATCACTCTGTGGCTGACCCCGGGATTGTGGGTTGGGACGGGGTGGAGGGAGATTCAGTCGTTGTCTGACCCCGGGAGTGTTTGATGGGACCGTGTAGAGAAATAATCACTCTGTGTCTGACCCCGGGAGAGTTTAATGGGGCCGTGTAGAGGAATAATCACTCTGTGTCTGACCCCGGGAGAATGTGATGGGACGGCGTGGAGGGAGATTCACTCTGTGTCTGACCCCGGGAGTTTTTGATGGGACCGTGTAGATCAATAATTACTCTGTGCCTGACCACCGGAGTGTATGATGGGACGGTGTGGAGGGAGATTCACTCTGTGTCTGACCCCGGGAGTGTTTGATGGGACCCTGTAGAGGAATAATCACTCTGTGTCTGACCCCGGGAGTGTTTGATGGGACGGTGTGGAGGGAGATTCAGTCTGTGTCTGACCCCGGGAGTGTGTGATGGGACGATTTGGAGGGAGATTCACTCTGTGTCTGACCCAGGGAGTGTGTGATGGGCGGTGTAGAGGAACATTCACTCTGTGTCTGATCCCGGGAGAGTGAGATGGGACCGTGTAGAGCAATAATCACTCTGTCTCTGACCCCGTGAGTGTTTGATGGTACCGTGTAGAGGTATAATCTCTCTGTGTCTGACCCCGGGAGTGTTTGATGGTACCGTGTAGAGGTATAATCTCTCTGCGTCTGACCCAGGGAGTGTGTGATGGGACGGTGTGGATTGAGATTCACTCTGTGTCTGACCCAGGGAGTGTCTGATGGGACCTTGTAGTTGAATAATCACTCTCTGTCTGACCCCCGGGAGCGTTTGATGGGACCGTGTAGAGGAATAATCACTCTGTGTCTGACCCCGCGAGAGAATGATGGGGCCGTGTAGAGGAATAATAACTCTGTCTCTGACCCCGGGAGTGTTTGATGGGACCGTGTAGAGGAATAATCTCTCTGTGTCTGACCCCGGGCGTGTGTGATGGGACGGTGTTGAAGGAGATTCACACTGTGTCTGACACCGGGAGTGTGTGATGGTACCGTGTAGAGGAATAATCACTCTGTGTCTGACCACGGAAGAGTCTGATGTGACCTTGTAGAGGAATAATGACTCTGTGTCTGACCCCGGGAGTGTGTGATGGGACGGTGTTGAAGGAGATTCACATTGTGTCTGACACCGGGAGTGTGTGATGGTACCGTGTAGAGGAATAATCACTCTGTGTCTGACCACGGAAGAGTCTGATGTGACCTTGTAGAGGAATAATCACTCTGTGTCTGACCCCGGGAGAGTGTGATGGGACGGTCTGGATTGAGATTCACTCTGTGTCTGACACCCGGAGTGTTTGATGGGACCGTGTAGAGGAATAATCACTCAGTGTCTGACCCCGGGAGAGTTTGATGGGCGGTGTAGAGGAATAATCACTCTGTGTCTGACCCCCGGGGGCGTTTGATGGGACCGGGTAGAGGAATAGTCACTCTGTGTCTAACCCCGGGAGTATGTGATGGGACGGTGTGGAGGGAGATTCACTCTGTGTCTGACCCCGGGAGCGTTTGATGGGACCGTGTAGAGGAATAATCACTCAGTGTCTGACCCCGGGAGCGTTTGATAGCACCGTGTAGAGGAATAATCACTCTGTGTCTGACACCGGGAGTGTGTGATGGGACGGTGTTGAAGGAGATTCACACTGTCTCTGACCCCGGGAGTGTGTGATGGTACTGTGTAGAGGAATAATCACTCTGTGTCTGACCACGGAAGAGTCTGATGTGAACTTGCAGAGGAATAATCACTCTGTGTCTGACCCCGGGAGAGCTTGATGGGCGGTGTAGGGGAATAATCACTCTGTGGCTGAACCCGGGAGTGTTTGATGGTACCGTGTAGAGGAATAATCTCTCTGTGTCTGACCCCAGGAGTGGGTGATGGGACGGTGTGGACGGAGATTCACTCTGTGTCTGACCCCGGGAGTGTATGATGGGACCGTGTAGATCAATAATCACTCTGTGTCTGACCACCGGAGTGTGTGATGGGACGGTGTTTAGGGATATTCACTCTGTGTCTGACCCCTGGAGAGTGGGTTGGGACGGTGTGGAGGGAGATTCAGTCGTTGTCTGACCCCGGGAGTGTTTGATGGGACCGTGTAGAGGAATAATCACTCTGTGTCTGACCCCGGGAGAGTTTGATGGGGACGTGTAGAGGAATAATCACTCTGCGTCTTACCACGGGAGTGTTTGATGGGACCGTGTAGAGGAATAATCACTCTGTGTCTGACCCCGGGAGTGTTTGATGGGACGGTGTGGAGGGAGATTCAGTCTGTGTCTGACCCCGGGAGTGTGTGATGGGACGATTTGGAGGGAGATTCACTCTGTGTCTGACCCAGGGAGTGTGTGATGGGCGGTGTAGAGGAACGTTCACTCTGTGTCTGATCCCGGGAGAGTGAGATGGGACCGTGTAGAGCAATAATCACTCTGTCTCTGACCCCCGGGAGAGTTTGATGGGGCCGTGTAGAGGAATAATCACTCTGTGTCTGACCACGGGAGTGTTTGATGGGACCGTGTAGAGGAATAATCTCTCTGCGTCTGACCCCGGGAGTGTGTGATGGGACGGTGTGGATTGAGATTCACTCTGTGTCTGACCCCGGGAGTGTCTGATGGGACCTTGTAGTTGAATAATCACTCTGTGTCTGACCCCCGGGAGCGTTTGATGGGACCGTGTAGAGGAATAATCACTCTGTGTCTGACGCCCGGGAGTGTGTGATGGGCGGTGTAGAGGAACGTTCACTCTGTGTCTGATCCCGGGAGAGTGAGATGGGACCGTGTAGAGCAATAATCACTCTGTCTCTGACCCCGTGAGTGTTTGATGGTACCGTGTAGAGGTATAATCTCTCTGCGTCTGACCCAGGGAGTGTGTGATGGGACGGTGTGGATTGAGATTCACTCTGTGTCTGACCCCGGGAGTGTCTGATGGGACCTTGTAGTTGAATAATCACTCTGTGTCTGACCCCCGGGAGCGTTTGATGGGACCGTGTAGAGGAATAATCACTCTGTGTCTGACCCCGCGAGAGAATGATGGGGCCGTGTAGAGGAATAATCACTCTGTCTCTGACCCCGGGAGTGTTTGATGGGACCGTGTAGAGGAATAATCTCTCTGTGTCTGACCCCGGGCGTGTGTGATGGGACGGTGTTGAAGGAGATTCACACTGTGTCTGACACCGGGAGTGTGTGATGGTACCGTGTAGAGGAATAATCACTCTCTGTCTGACCACGGAAGAGTCTGATGTGACCTTGTAGAGGAATAATGACTCTGTGTCTGACCCCGGGAGTGTGTGATGGGACCGTGTTGAAGGTGATTCTCACTGTGTCTGACAAGGGGTGTGTTTGATGGGACCGTGTAGAGGAATAATCACTCTGTGTCTGACCCACGGGAGCGTTTGATGGGACCGTGTATAGGAATAATCACTCTGTGTCTGACCCCGGGAGTGTTTGATGGGCGGTGTAGAGGAATAATCACTCTGTGTCTGACCCCGGGAGTGTTTGATGGGACCGTGTAGAGGAATAATCACTCTGTGTCTGACGCCCGGGAGTGTTTGATGGGATCGTGTAGAGGAATAATCACTCAGTGTCTGACCCCGGGAGTGTTTGATGGGACCGTGTCGAGGAATAATCACTCTGTGTCTGTCCCAGGGAGTGTTTGATGGGACCGTGTAGAGGAATAATCACTCTGTGTCTGACCCCGGGAGAGTTTGATGGGACCGTATAGAGGAATAATCACTCTGTGTTTGACCACGGGAGTGTGTGTTGCGTCGGTGTAGAGGATTAATCACTCCGTGTCTGACCACGGGAGTGTGTGATGGGACGGCGTGGAGGAATAATGACTCTGTGTCTCACCCCGGGAGTGATTGATGGGACCGTGTAGAGGAATAATCTCTCTGTGTCTGACCCCGGGCGTGTGTGATGGGACGGTGTTGAAGGAGATTCACACTGTCTCTGACCCCGGGAGTGTGTGATGGTACCGGGTAGAGGAATAATCACTCTGTGTCTGACCACGGAAGAGTCTGATGTGACCTTGCAGAGGAATAATCACTCTGTGTCTGACCCCGGGAGAGTTTGATGGGCGGTGTAGGGGAATAATCACTCTGTGGCTGACCCCGGGAGAGTTTGATGGTACCTTGTAGAGGAATAATCTCTCTGTGTCTGTCCCCGGGAGTGTGTGGTGGGACGGCGTGGACGGAGATTCACTCTGTGTCTGACCCCGGGAGTGTTTGATGGGACCGTGTAGAGGAATAATCACTCTGTGTTTGACCACGGGAGAGTGTGATGTCTCGGTGTAGAGGATTAATCACTCTGTGTCTGACCACGGGATTGTGGGTTGGGACGGGGTGGAGGGAGATTCAGTCGTTGTCTGACCCCGGGAGTGTTTGATGGGACCGTGTAGAGAAATAATCACTCTGTGTCTGACCCCGGGAGAGTTTAATGGGGCCGTGTAGAGGAATAATCACTCTGTGTCTGACCCCGGGAGAGTGTGATGGGACGGCGTGGAGGGAGATTCACTCTGTGTCTGACCCCGGGAGTTTTTGATGGGACCGTGTAGATCAATAATTACTCTGTGCCTGACCACCGGAGTGTATGATGGGACGGTGTGGAGGGAGATTCACTCTGTGTCTGACCCCGGGAGTGTTTGATGGGACCATGTAGAGGAATAATCACTCTGTGTCTGACCCCGGGAGTGTTTGATGGGACGGTGTGGAGGGAGATTCAGTCTGTGTCTGACCCCGGGAGTGTGTGATGGGACGATTTGGAGGGAGATTCACTCTGTGTCTGACCCAGGGAGTGTGTGATGGGCGGTGTAGAGGAACATTCACTCTGTGTCTGATCCCGGGAGAGTGAGATGGGACCGTGTAGAGCAATAATCACTCTGTCTCTGACCCCGTGAGTGTTTGATGGGACCGTGTAGAGGAATAATCTCTTTGTGTCTGACCCCGGGAGTGTTTGATGGTACCGTGTAGAGGTATAATCTCTCTGTGTCTGACCCCGGGAGTGTTTGGTGGTACCGTGTAGAGGTATAATCTCTCTGCGTCTGACCCAGGGAGTGTGTGATGGGACGGTGTGGATTGAGATTCACTCTGTGTCTGACCCCGGGAGTGTCTGATGGGACCTTGTAGTTGAATAATCACTCTGTGTCTGACCCCCGGGAGCGTTTGATGGGACCGTGTAGAGGAATAATCACTCTGTGTCTGACCCCGCGAGAGAATGATGGGGCCGTGTAGAGGAATAATCACTCTGTCTCTGACCCCGGGAGTGTTTGATGGGACCGTGTAGAGGAATAATCTCTCTGTGTCTGACCCCGGGCGTGTGTGATGGGACGGTGTTGAAGGAGATTCACACTGTGTCTGACACCGGGAGTGTGTGATGGTACCGTGTAGAGGAATAATCACTCTGTGTCTGACCACGGAAGAGTCTGATGTGACCTTGTAGAGGAATAATGAGTCTGTGTCTGACCCCGGGAGTGTGTGATGGGACGGTGTTGAAGGAGATTCACATTGTGTCTGACACCGGGAGTGTGTGATGGTACCGTTTAGAGGAATAATCACTCTGTGTCTGACCACGGAAGAGTCTGATGTGACCTTGTAGAGGAATAATCACTCTGTGTCTGACCCCGGGAGAGTGTGATGGGACGGTCTGGATTGAGATTCACTCTGTGTCTGACACCCGGAGTGTTTGATGGGACCGTGTAGAGGAATAATCACTCAGTGTCTGACCCCGGGAGAGTTTGATGGGCGGTGTAGAGGAATAATCACTCTGTGTCTGACCCCCGGGGGCGTTTGATGGGACCGGGTAGAGGAATAATCACTCTGTGTCTAACCCCGGGAGTATGTGATGGGACGGTGTGGAGGGAGATTCACTCTGTGTCTGACCCCGGGAGCGTTTGATGGGACCGTGTAGAGGAATAATCACTCAGTGTCTGACCCCGGGAGCGTTTGATAGCACCGTGTAGAGGAATAATCACTCTGTGTCTGACCCCGGGAGTGTGTGATGGGACGGTGTTGAAGGAGATTCACACTGTCTCTGACCCCGGGAGTGTGTGATGGTACTGTGTAGAGGAATAATCACTCTGTGTCTGACCACGGAAGAGTCTGATGTGAACTTGCAGAGGAATAATCACTCTGTGTCTGACCCCGGGAGAGCTTGATGGGCGGTGTAGGGGAATAATCACTCTGTGGCTGAACCCGGGAGTGTTTGATGGTACCGTGTAGAGGAATAAGCTCTCTGTGTCTGACCCCAGGAGTGGGTGATGGGACGGTGTGGACGGAGATTCACTCTGTGTCTGACCCCGGGAGTGTTTGATGGGACCGTGTAGATCAATAATCACTCTGTGTCTGACCACCGGAGTGTGTGATGGGACGGTGTTTAGGGATATTCACTCTGTGTCTGACCCCTGGAGAGTGGGTTGGGACGGTGTGGAGGGAGATTCACTCTGTGTCTGACCCCGGGAGCGTTTGATGGGACCGTGTAGAGGAATAATCACTCAGTGTCTGACCCCGGGAGCGTTTGATAGCACCGTGTAGAGGAATAATCACTCTGTGTCTGACCCCGGGAGTGTGTGATGGGACGGTGTTGAAGGAGATTCACACTGTCTCTGACCCCGGGAGTGTGTGATGGTACTGTGTAGAGGAATAATCACTCTGTGTCTGACCACGGAAGAGTCTGATGTGAACTTGCAGAGGAATAATCACTCTGTGTCTGACCCCGGGAGAGCTTGATGGGCGGTGTAGGGGAATAATCACTCTGTGGCTGAACCCGGGAGTGTTTGATGGTACCGTGTAGAGGAATAAGCTCTCTGTGTCTGACCCCAGGAGTGGGTGATGGGACGGTGTGGACGGAGATTCACTCTGTGTCTGACCCCGGGAGTGTTTGATGGGACCGTGTAGATCAATAATCACTCTGTGTCTGACCACCGGAGTGTGTGATGGGACGGTGTTTAGGAATATTCACTCTGTGTCTGACCCCTGGAGAGTGGGTTGGGACGGTGTGGAGGGAGATTCAGTCGTTGTCTGACCCCGGGAGTGTTTGATGGGACCGGGTAGAGGAATAATCACTCTGTGTCTGACCCCGGGAGAGTTTGATGGGGACGTGTAGAGGAATAATCACTCGGCGTCTTACCACGGGAGTGTTTGATGGGACCGTGTAGAGGAATAATCACTCTGTGTCTGACCCCGGGAGTGTTTGATGGGACGGTGTGGAGGGAGATTCAGTCTGTGTCTGAACCCGGCAGTGTGTGATGGGACGATTTGCAGGGAGATTCACTCTGTGTCTGACCCAGGGAATGTGTGATGGGCGGAGTAGAGGAACATACACTCTGTGTCTGACCCTGGGAGAGTGAGATGGGACCGTGTAGAACAATAATCTCTCTGTCTCTGACCCTGGGAGTGTTTGATGGGACCGTGTAGAGGAATAATCTCTTTGTGTCTGACCCCGGGAGTGTTTGAGGGACCGTGTAGAGGAATAGTCTCTCTGTGTCTTACCCCCGGAGTGTTTGATTGGACCGTGTAGAGGAATAATCACTCTGTGTCTGACCCCAGGAAGCGTTTGATGGGACCGTGTAGAGGAATAATCACTCAGTGTCTGAAACCGGGAGTGTTTGATAGGACCGTGTAGAGGAATAATCACTCTGTGTCTGACCCCGGGAGTGTGTGATGGGACGGTGTTGAAGGAGATTCACACTGTCTCTGACCCCGGGAGTGAGTGATGGTACCTTGTAGAGGAATAATCACTCCGTGACTGACCACGGAAGAGTCTGATGTGACCTTGCAGAGGAATAATCACTCTGTGTCTGACCCCGGGAGAGTTTGATGGGCGGTGTAGGGGAATAATCACTCAGTGTCTGACCCCGGGAGTTTGTGATGGGACGGTGTTGAAGGAGATTCACACTGTCTCTGACCCCGGGAGTGTGTGATGGTACCGTGTAGAGGAATAATCACTCTGTGTCTGACCACGGAAGAGTCTGATGTGACCTTGCAGAGGAATAATCACTCTGTGTCTGACCCCGTGAGAGTTTGATGGGCGGTGAAGGGGAATAATCACTCTGTGGCTGACCCCGGGAGAGTTTGATGGTACCTTGTAGAGGAATAATCTCTCTGTGTCTGACCCCGGGAGTGTGTGGTGGGACGGCGTGGACGGAGATTCACTCTGTGTCTGACCCCGGGAGTGTTTGATGGGACCGTGTAGAGGAATAATCACTCTGTGTTTGACCACGGGAGTGTGTGATGCGTCGGTGTAGAGGATTAATCACTCTGTGTCTGACCACGGGATTGTGGGTTGGGACGGGGTGGAGGGAGATTCAGTCGTTGTCTGACCCCGGGAGTGTTTGATGGGACCGTGTAGAGAAATAATCACTCTGTGTCTGACCCCGGGAGAGTTTAATGGGGCCGTGTAGAGGAATAATCACTCTGTGTCTGACCCCGGGAGAGTGTGATGGGACGGCGTGGAGGGAGATTCACTCTGTGTCTGACCCCGGGAGTTTTTGATGGGACCGTGTAGATCAATAATTACTCTGTGCCTGACCACCGGAGAGTGTGATGGGACGGCGTGGAGGGAGATTCACTCTGTGTCTGACCCCGGGAGTTTTTGATGGGACCGTGTAGATCAATAATTACTCTGTGCCTGACCACCGGAGTGTATGATGGGACGGTGTGGAGGGAGATTCACTCTGTGTCTGACCCCGGGAGTGTTTGATGAGACCCTGTAGAGGAATAATCACTCTGTGTCTGACCCCGGGAGTGTTTGATGGGACGGTGTGGAGGGAGATTCAGTCTGTGTCTGACCCCGGGAGTGTGTGATGGGACGATTTGGAGGGAGATTCACTCTGTGTCTGACCCAGGGAGTGTGTGATGGGCGGTGTAGAGGAACGTTCACTCTGTGTCTGATCCCGGGAGAGTGAGATGGGACCGTGTAGAGCAATAATCACTCTGTCTCTGACCCCGTGAGTGTTTGATGGTACCGTGTAGAGGTATAATCTCTCTGCGTCTGACCCAGGGAGTGTGTGATGGGACGGTGTGGATTGAGATTCACTCTGTGTCTGACCCCGGGAGTGTCTGATGGGACCTTGTAGTTGAATAATCACTCTGTGTCTGACCCCCGGGATCGTTTGATGGGACCGTGTAGAGGAATAATCACTCTGTGTCTGACCCCGCGAGAGAATGATGGGGCCGTGTAGAGGAATAATCACTCTGTCTCTGACCCCGGGAGTGTTTGATGGGACCGTGTAGAGGAATAATCATTCTGTGTCTGACCCCGGGCGTGTGTGATGGGACGGTGTTGAAGGAGATTCACACTGTGTCTGACACCGGGAGTGTGTGATGGTACCGTGTAGAGGAATAATCACTCTGTGTCTGACCACGGAAGAGTCTGATGTGACCTTGTAGAGGAATAATGACTCTGTGTCTGACCCCGGGAGTGTGTGATGGGACGGAGTTGAAGGAGATTCACATTGTGTCTGACACCGGGAGTGTGTGATGGTACCGTGTAGAGGAATAATCACTCTGTGTCTGACCACGGAAGAGTCTGATGTGACCTTGTAGAGGAATAATCACTCTGTGTCTGACCCCGGGAGAGTGTGATGGGACGGTCTGGATTGAGATTCACTCTGTGTCTGACACCCGGAGTGTTTGATGGGACCGTGTAGAGGAATAATCACTCAGTGTCTGACCCCGGGAGAGTTTGATGGGCGGTGTAGAGGAATAATCACTCTGTGTCTGACCCCCGGGGGCGTTTGATGGGACCGGGTAGAGGAATAATCACTCTGTGTCTAACCCCGGGAGTATGTGATGGGACGGTGTTGAGGGAGATTCACTCTGTGTCTGACCCCGGGAGCGTTTGATGGGACCGTGTAGAGGAATAATCACTCAGTGTCTGACCCCGGGAGCGTTTGATAGCACCGTGTAGAGGAATAATCACTCTGTGTCTGACCCCGGGAGTGTGTGATGGGACGGTGTTGAAGGAGATTCACACTGTCTCTGACCCCGGGAGTGTGTGATGGTACTGTGTAGAGGAATAATCACTCTGTGTCTGACCACGGAAGAGTCTGATGTGACCTTGCAGAGGAATAATCACTCTGTGTCTGACCCCGGGAGAGCTTGATGGGCGGTGTAGGGGAATAATCACTCTGTGGCTGAACCCGGGAGTGTTTGATGGTACCGTGTAGAGGAATAATCTCTCTGTGTCTGACCCCAGGAGTGGGTGATGGGACGGTGTGGACGGAGATTCACTCTGTGTCTGACCCCGGGAGTGTTTGATGGGACCGTGTAGATCAATAATCACTCTGTGTCTGACCACCGGAGTGTGTGATGGGACGGTGTTTAGGGATATTCACTCTGTGTCTGACCCCTGGAGAGTGGGTTGGGACGGTGTGGAGGGAGATTCAGTCGTTGTCTGACCCCGGGAGTGTTTGATGGGACCGTGTAGAGGAATAATCACTCAGTGTCTGACCCCGGGAGAGTTTGATGGGCGGTGTAGAGGAATAATCACTCTGTGTCTGACCCCCGGGGGCGTTTGATGGGACCGGGTAGAGGAATAATCACTCTGTGTCTAACCCCGGGAGTATGTGATGGGACGGTGTTGAGGGAGATTCACTCTGTGTCTGACCCCGGGAGCGTTTGATGGGACCGTGTAGAGGAATAATCACTCAGTGTCTGACCCCGGGAGCGTTTGATAGCACCGTGTAGAGGAATAATCACTCTGTGTCTGACCCCGGGAGTGTGTGATGGGACGGTGTTGAAGGAGATTCACACTGTCTCTGACCCCGGGAGTGTGTGATGGTACTGTGTAGAGGAATAATCACTCTGTGTCTGACCACGGAAGAGTCTGATGTGACCTTGCAGAGGAATAATCACTCTGTGTCTGACCCCGGGAGAGCTTGATGGGCGGTGTAGGGGAATAATCACTCTGTGGCTGAACCCGGGAGTGTTTGATGGTACCGTGTAGAGGAATAATCTCTCTGTGTCTGACCCCAGGAGTGGGTGATGGGACGGTGTGGACGGAGATTCACTCTGTGTCTGACCCCGGGAGTGTTTGATGGGACCGTGTAGATCAATAATCACTCTGTGTCTGACCACCGGAGTGTGTGATGGGACGGTGTTTAGGGATATTCACTCTGTGTCTGACCCCTGGAGAGTGGGTTGGGACGGTGTGGAGGGAGATTCAGTCGTTGTCTGACCCCGGGAGTGTTTGATGGGACCGTGTAGAGGAATAATCACTCTGTGTCTGACCCCGGGAGAGTTTGATGGGGACGTGTAGAGGAATAATCACTCTGCGTCTTACCACGGGAGTGTTTGATGGGACCGTGTAGAGGAATAATCACTCTGTGTCTGACCCCGGGAGTGTTTGATGGGACGGTGTGGAGGGAGATTCAGTCTGTGTCTGAACCTGGCAGTGTGTGATGGGACGATTTGCAGGGAGATTCACTCTGTGTCTGACCCAGGGAATCTGTGATGGGCGGAGTAGAGGAACATACACTCTGTGTCTGACCCTGGGAGAGTGAGATGGGACCGTGTAGAACAATAATCTCTCTGTCTCTGACCCTGGGAGTGTTTGATGGGACCGTGTAGAGGAATAATCTCTTTGTGTCTGACCCCGGGAGTGTTTGAGGGACCGTGTAGAGGAATAGTCTCTCTGTGTCTTACCCACGGAGTGTTTGATTGGACCGTGTAGAGGAATAATCACTCTGTGTCTGACCCCAGGAAGCGTTTGATGGGACCGTGTAGAGGAATAATCACTCAGTGTCTGAACCCGGGAGTGTTTGATAGGACCGTGTAGAGGAATAATCACTCTGTGTCTGACCCCGGGAGTGTGTGATGGGACGGTGTTGAAGGAGATTCACACTGTCTCTGACCCCGGGAGTGAGTGATGGTACCGTGTAGAGGAATAATCACTCCGTGACTGACCACGGAAGAGTCTGATGTGACCTTGCAGAGGAATAATCACTCTGTGTCTGACCCCGGGAGAGTTTGATGGGCGGTGTAGGGGAATAATCACTCAGTGTCTGACCCCGGGAGTGTGTGATGGGACGGTGTTGAAGGAGATTCACACTGTCTCTGACCCCGGGAGTGTGTGATGGTACCGTGTAGAGGAATAATCACTCTGTGTCTGACCACGGAAGAGTCTGATGTGACCTTGCAGAGGAATAATCACTCTGTGTCTGACCCCGTGAGAGTTTGATGGGCGGTGTAGGGGAATAATCACTCTGTGGCTGACCCCGGGAGAGTTTGATGGTACCTTGTAGAGGAATAATCTCTCTGTGTCTGACCCCGGGAGTGTGTGGTGGGACGGCGTGGACGGAGATTCACTCTGTGTCTGACCCCGGGAGTGTTTGATGGGACCGTGTAGAGGAATAATCACTCTGTGTTTGACCACGGGAGTGTGTGATGCGTCGGTGTAGAGGATTAATCACTCTGTGTCTGACCACGGGATTGTGGGTTGGGACGGGGTGGAGGGAGATTCAGTCGTTGTCTGACCCCGGGAGTGTTTGATGGGACCGTGTAGAGAAATTATCACTCTGTGTCTGACCCCGGGAGAGTTTAATGGGGCCGTGTAGAGGAATAATCACTCTGTGTCTGACCCCGGGAGAGTGTGATGGGACGGCGTGGAGGGAGATTCACTCTGTGTCTGACCCCGGGAGTTTTTGATGGGACCGTGTAGATCAATAATTACTCTGTGCCTGACCACCGGAGAGTGTGATGGGACGGCGTGGAGGGAGATTCACTCTGTGTCTGACCCCGGGAGTTTTTGATGGGACCGTGTAGATCAATAATTACTCTGTGCCTGACCACCGGAGTGTATGATGGGACGGTGTGGAGGGAGATTCACTCTGTGTCTGACCCCGGGAGTGTTTGATGGGACCCTGTAGAGGAATAATCACTCTGTGTCTGACCCCGGGAGTGTTTGATGGGACGGTGTGGAGGGAGATTCAGTCTGTGTCTGACCCCGGGAGTGTGTGATGGGACGATTTGGAGGGAGATTCACTCTGTGTCTGACCCAGGAAGTGTGTGATGGGCGGTGTAGAGGAACGTTCACTCTGTGTCTGATCCCGGGAGAGTGAGATGGGACCGTGTAGAGCAATAATCACTCTGTCCATGACCCCGTGAGTGTTTGATGGTACCGTGTAGAGGTATAATCTCTCTGCGTCTGACCCAGGGAGTGTGTGATGGGACGGTGTGGATTGAGATTCACTCTGTGTCTGACCCCGGGAGTGTCTGATGGGACCTTGTAGTTGAATAATCACTCTGTGTCTGACCCCCGGGAGCGTTTGATGGGACCGTGTAGAGGAATAATCACTCTGTGTCTGACCCCGCGAGAGAATGATGGGGCCGTGTAGAGGAATAATCACTCTGTCTCTGACCACGGGAGTGTTTGATGGGACCGTGTAGAGGAATAATCTCTCTGTGTCTGACCCCGGGCGTGTGTGATGGGACGGTGTTGAAGGAGATTCACACTGTGTCTGACACCGGGAGTGTGTGATGGTACCGTGTAGAGGAATAATCACTCTGTGTCTGACCACGGAAGAGTCTGATGTGACCTTGTAGAGGAATAATGACTCTGTGTCTGACCCCGGGAGTGTGTGATGGGACGGTGTTGAAGGAGATTCACATTGTGTCTGACACCGGGAGTGTGTGATGGTACCGTGTAGAGGAATAATCACTCTGTGTCTGACCACGGAAGAGTCTGATGTGACCTTGTAGAGGAATAATGACTCTGTGTCTGACCCCGGGAGTGTGTGATGGGACGGTGTTGAAGGAGATTCACATTGTGTCTGACACCGGGAGTGTTTGATGGGACCGTGTAGAGGAATAATCACTCTGTGTCTGACCCCGGGAGTGTTTGATGGGACGGTGTCGAGGGAGATTCAGTCTGTGTCTGAACCCGGCAGTGTGTGATGGGACGATTTGCAGGGAGATTCACTCTGTGTCTGACCCAGGGAATGTGTGATGGGCGGAGTAGAGGAACATACACTCTGTGTCTGACCCTGGGAGAGTGAGATGGGACCGTGTAGAACAATAATCTCTCTGTCTCTGACCCTGGGAGTGTTTGATGGGACCGTGTAGAGGAATAATCTCTTTGTGTCTGACGCCGGGAGTGTTTGAGGGACCGTGTAGAGGAATAGTCTCTCTGTGTCTTACCCCCGGAGTGTTTGATTGGACCGTGTAGAGGAATAATCACTCTGTGTCTGACCCCAGGAAGCGTTTGATGGGACCGTGTAGAGGAATAATCACTCAGTGTCTGAACCCGGGAGTGTTTGATAGGACCGTGTAGAGGAATAATCACTCTGTGTCTGACCCCGGGAGTGTGTGATGGGACGGTGTTGAAGGAGATTCACACTGTCTCTGACCCCGGGAGTGAGTGATGGTACCGTGTAGAGGAATAATCACTCCGTGACTGACCACGGAAGAGTCTGATGTGACCTTGCAGAGGAATAATCACTCTGTGTCTGACCCCGGGAGAGTTTGATGGGCGGTGTAGGGGAATAATCACTCAGTGTCTGACCCCGGGAGTATGTGATGGGACGGTGTTGAAGGAGATTCACACTGTCTCTGACCCCGGGAGTGTGTGATGGTACCGTGTAGAGGAATAATCACTCTGTGTCTGACCACGGAAGAGTCTGATGTGACCTTGCAGAGGAATAATCACTCTGTGTCTGACCCCGTGAGAGTTTGATGGGCGGTGTAGGGGAATAATCACTCTGTGGCTGACCCCGGGAGAGTTTGATGGTACCTTGTAGAGGAATAATCTCTCTGCGTCTGACCACGGGATTGTGGGTTGGGACGGGGTGGAGGGAGATTCAGTCGTTGTCTGACCCCGGGAGTGTTTGATGGGACCGTGTAGAGAAATAATCACTCTGTGTCTGACCCCGGGAGAGTTTAATGGGGCCGTGTAGAGGAATAATCACTCTGTGTCTGACCCCGGGAGAGTGTGATGGGACGGCGTGGAGGGAGATTCACTCTGTGTCTGACCCCGGGAGTTTTTGATGGGACCGTGTAGATCAATAATTACTCTGTGCCTGACCACCGGAGTGTGTGATGGGACGGTGTGGAGGGAGATTCACTCTGTGTCTGACCCCGGGAGTGTTTGATGGGACCCTGTAGAGGAATAATCACTCTGTGTCTGACCACGGGAGTGTGAGATGGGACGCTGTGGAGGGAGATTCTCTCTGTGTCTGACCCCGGGAGATTGTGATGGGCGGTGTAGAGGAATAATCACTCTGTGGCTGACACCGGGAGTGTTTGATTGGACCGTGTAGAGGAATAATCACTCTGTGTCTGACCCCGGAGTGTTTGATGGGACGGTGTGGAGGGAGATTCATTCTGTGTCTGACCCAGGGAGTGTGTGATGGGCGGTGTAGAGGAACATTCACTCTGTGTCTGACCCCGGGAGAGTGAGATGGGACCGTGTAGAGCAATAATCACTCTGTCTCTGACCCCGTGAGTGTTTGATGGGACCGTGTAGAGGAATAATCTCTTTGTGTCTGACCCCGGGAGTGTTTGATGGTACCGTGTAGAGGTATAATCTCTCTGTGTCTGACCCCGGGAGTGTTTGATGGTACCGTGTAGAGGTATAATCTCTCTGCGTCTGACCCCGGGTGTGTGTGATGGGACGGTGTGGATTGAGATTCACTCTGTGTCTGACCCCCGGAGTGTCTGATGGGACCTTGTAGTTGAATAATCACTCTGTGTCTGAGCACCGGGAGCGTTTGATGGGACCGTGTAGAGGAATAATCACTCTGTGTCTGACCCCGGGAGAGAATGATGGGGCCGTGTAGAGGAATAATCACTCTGTGTCTGAGCCGGGAGTGTTTGATGGGACCGTGTAGAGGAATAATCACTCTGTGTCTGACCCCGGGCGTGTGTGATGGGACGGTGTTGAATGAGTTTCACACTGTGTCTGACACCGGGAGTGTGTGATGGTACCGTGTAGAGGAATAATCACTCTGTGTCTGACCACGGAAGAGTCTGATGTGACCTTGTGGAGGAATAATGACTCTGTGTCTGACCCCGGGAGTGTGTGATGGGACGGTGTTGAAGGAGATTCACATTGTGTCTGACACCGGGAGTGTGTGATGGTACCGTGTAGAGGAATAATCACTCTGTGTCTGACCACGGAAGAGTCTGATGTGACCTTGTAGAGGAATAATCACTCTGTGTCTGACCCCGGGAGAGTGTGATGGGACGGTGTGGATTGAGATTCACTCTGTGTCTGACAGCCGGAGTGTTTGATGGGACCGTGTAGAGGAATAATCACTCTGTGTCTGACCCCCGGGAGCGTTTGATGGGACCTGGTAGAGGAATAATCACTCTGTGTCTAACCCCGGGAGAGTTTGATGGGCGGTGTAGAGGAATAATCACTCTGTGGCTGACCCCTGGAGTGTTTGATGGTACCGTGTAGAGGAATAATCTCTCTGTGTCTGACCCCGGGAGTATGTGATGGGACGGAGTGGAGGAAGATTCACTCTGTGTCTGACCCCGGGTGCGGTTGATGGGACCGTGTAGAGGAATAATCACTCAGTGTCTGACCCCGGGAGAGTTTGATGGGCGGTGTAGAGGAATAATCACTCTGTGTCTGACCCCCGGGAGCGTTTGATGGGACCGGGTAGAGGAATAATCACTCTGTGTCTAACCCCGGGAGCGTTTGATAGCACCGTGTAGAGGAATAATCACTCTGTGTCTGACCCCGGGAGTTTGTGATGGGACGGTGTTGAAGGAGATTCACACTGTCTCTGACCCCGGGAGTGTGTGATGGTACTGTGTAGAGGAATAATCACTCTGTGTCTGACCACGGAAGAGTCTGATGTGACCTTGCAGAGGAATAATCACTCTGTGTCTGACCCCGGGAGAGCTTGATGGGCGGTGTAGGGGAATAATCACTCTGTGGCTGAACCCGGGAGTGTTTGATGGTACCGTGTAGAGGAATAATCTCTCTGTGTCTGACCCCAGGAGTGGGTGATGGGACGGTGTGAACGGAGATTCACTCTGTGTCTGACCCCGGGAGTGTTTGATGGGACCGTGTAGATCAATAATCACTCTGTGTCTGACCACCGGAGTGTGTGATGGGACGGTGTTTAGGGAGATTCACTCTGTGTCTGACCCCTGGAGAGTGGGTTGGGACGGGGTGGAGGGAGATTCAGTCGTTGTCTGACCCCGGGAGTGTTTGATGGGACCGTGTAGAGGAATAATCACTCTGTGTCTGACCCCGGGAGAGTTTGATGGGGACGTGTAGAGGAATAATCACTCTGCGTCTTACCACGGGAGTGTTTGATTGGACCGTGTAGAGGAATAATCACTCTGTGTCTGACCCCGGGAGTGTTTGATGGTACCGTGTAGAGGAATAATCTCTCTGTGTCTGACCCCAGGAGTGGGTGATGGGACGGTGTGGACGGAGATTCACTCTGTGTCTGACCCCGGGAGTGTTTGATGGGACCGTGTAGATCAATAATCACTCTGTGTCTGACCACCGGAGTGTGTGATGGGACGGTGTTTAGGGAGATTCACTCTGTGTCTGACCCCTGGAGAGTGGGTTGGGACGGGGTGGAGGGAGATTCAGTCGTTGTCTGACCCAGGGAATGTGTGATGGGCGGTGTAGAGGAACATACACTCTGTGTCTGACCCCGGGAGAGTGAGATGGGACCGTGTAGAACAATAATCACTCTGTCTCTGACCCTGGGAGTGTTTGATGGGACCGTGTAGAGGAATAATCTCTTTGTGTCTGACCCCGGGAGTGTTTGAGGGACCGTGTAGAGGAATAGTCTCTCTGTGTCTTACCCCCGGAGTGTTTGATTGGACCGTGTAGAGGAATAATCACTCTGTGTCTGACCCCAGGGAGCGTTTGATGGGACCGTGTAGAGGAATAATCACTCAGTGTCTGAACCCGGGAGTGTTTGATAGGACCGTGTAGAGGAATAATCACTCTGTGTCTGACCCCGGGAGTGTGTGATGGGACGGTGTGGAGGGAGATTCACTCTGGGTCTGAAACCGGGAGTGTGTGATGGGCAGTGTAGAGGAATAATCACTCCGTGACTGACCACGGAAGAGTCTGATGTGACCTTGCAGAGGAATAATCACTCTGTGTCTGACCCCGGGAGAGTTTGATGGGCGGTGTAGGGGAATAATCACTCAGTGTCTGAGCCCGGGAGTGTGTGATGGGACGGTGTTGAAGGAGATTCACACTGTCTCTGACCCCGGGAGTGTGTGATGGTACCGTGCAGAGGAATAATCACTCTGTGTCTGACCACGGAAGAGTCTGATGTGACCTTGCAGAGGAATAATCACTCTGTGTCTGACCCCGTGAGAGTTTGATGGGCGGTGTAGGGGAATAATCACTCTGTGGCTGAATCCGGGAGTGTTTGATGGTACCTTGTAGAGGAATAATCTCTCTGTGTCTGACCCCAGGAGTGTGTGATGGGACGGTGTGGACGGAGATTCACTCTGTGTCTGACCCCGGGAGTGTTTGATGGGACCGAGTAGATCAATAATCACTCTGTGTCTGACCACGGGAGTATGAGATGGGACGGTGTTGAGGGAGATTCACTCTGTGTCTGACCCCGGGAGAGTGGGTTTGGACGTGTTGGAGGGAGATTCAGTCGTTGTCTGACCCCGGGAGTGTTTGATGGGACCGTGTAGTGGAATAATCACTCTGTGTCTGACCCCGGGAGAGTTTGATGGGGCCGTGTAGAGGAATAATCACTCTGCGTCTTACCACGGGAGTGTTTGATGGGATCGTGTAGAGGAATAATCACTCTGTGTCTGACCCCGGGAGAGTGTGATGGGACGGCGTGGAGGGAGATTCACTCTGTGTCTGACCCTGGGAGTGTTTGATGGGACCGTGTAGATCAATAATCACTCTGTGTCTGACCACCGGAGTGTGTGATGGGACGGTGTGGAGGGAGATTCACTGTGTGTCTTACCCCGGGAGTGTTTGATGGGACCGGGTAGAGGAATAATCACTCTGTGTCTGACCACGGGAGTGTGAGATGGGACGGTGTTGAGGGAGATTCACTCTGTGTCTGACCCCGTGAGAGTGTGATGGGCGGTGTAGAGGAATAATCACTCTGTGGCTGACACCGGGAGTGTTTGATTGGACCGTGTAGAGGAATAATCACTCTGTGGCTGACCCCGGGAGTGTATGATGGGACGGTGTGGATATAAATTCACCCTGTGTCTGACCCCGGGAGTGTTTGATGGGACGATTTGCAGGGAGATTCACTCTGTGTCTGACCCAGGGAATGTGTGATTGGCGGTGTAGAGGAACATTCACTCTGTGTCTGACCCCGGGAGAGTGAGATGGGCGGTGTAGGGGAATAATCACTCTGTGGCTGACCCCGGGAGAGTTTGATGGTACCGTGTAGAGGAATAATCTCTCTGTGTCTGACCCCGGGAGTGTGTGGTGGGACGGTGTGGACGGAGATTCACTCTGTGTCTGACCCCGGGAGTGTTTGATGGGACCGTGTAGATCAATAATCACTCTGTGTCTGACCACCGGAGTGTGTGATGGGACGGTGTTTAGGGAGATTCACTCTGTGTCTGACCCCTGGAGAGTGGGTTGGGACGGGGTGGAGGGAGATTCAGTCGTTGTCTGACCCCGGGAGTTTGTGGTGGGACGGTGTTGAAGGAGATTCACACTGTCTCTGACCCCGGGAGTGTGTGATGGTACTGTGTAGAGGAATAATCACTCTGTGTCTGACCACGGAAGAGTCTGATGTGACCTTGCAGAGGAATAATCACTCTGTGTCTGACCCCGGGAGAGCTTGATGGGCGGTGTAGGGGAATAATCACTCTGTGGCTGAACCCGGGAGTGTTTGATGGTACCGTGTAGAGGAATAATCTCTCTGTGTCTGACCCCAGGAGTGGGTGATGGGACGGTGTGAACGGAGATTCACTCTGTGTCTGACCCCGGGAGTGTTTGATGGGACCGTGTAGATCAATAATCACTCTGTGTCTGACCACCGGAGTGTGTGATGGGACGGTGTTTAGGGAGATTCACTCTGTGTCTGACCCCTGGAGAGTGGGTTGGGACGGGGTGGAGGGAGATTCAGTCGTTGTCTGACCCCGGGAGTGTTTGATGGGACCGTGTAGAGGAATAATCACTCTGTGTCTGACCCCGGGAGAGTTTGATGGGGACGTGTAGAGGAATAATCACTCTGCGTCTTACCACGGGAGTGTTTGATTGGACCGTGTAGAGGAATAATCACTCTGTGTCTGACCCCGGGAGTGTTTGATGGTACCGTGTAGAGGAATAATCTCTCTGTGTCTGACCCCAGGAGTGGGTGATGGGACGGTGTGGACGGAGATTCACTCTGTGTCTGACCCCGGGAGTGTTTGATGGGACCGTGTAGATCAATAATCACTCTGTGTCTGACCACCGGAGTGTGTGATGGGACGGTGTTTAGGGAGATTCACTCTGTGTCTGACCCCTGGAGAGTGGGTTGGGACGGGGTGGAGGGAGATTCAGTCGTTGTCTGACCCAGGGAATGTGTGATGGGCGGTGTAGAGGAACATACACTCTGTGTCTGACCCCGGGAGAGTGAGATGGGACCGTGTAGAACAATAATCACTCTGTCTCTGACCCTGGGAGTGTTTGATGGGACCGTGTAGAGGAATAATCTCTTTGTGTCTGACCCCGGGAGTGTTTGAGGGACCGTGTAGAGGAATAGTCTCTCTGTGTCTTACCCCCGGAGTGTTTGATTGGACCGTGTAGAGGAATAATCACTCTGTGTCTGACCCCAGGGAGCGTTTGATGGGACCGTGTAGAGGAATAATCACTCAGTGTCTGAACCCGGGAGTGTTTGATAGGACCGTGTAGAGGAATAATCACTCTGTGTCTGACCCCGGGAGTGTGTGATGGGACGGTGTGGAGGGAGATTCACTCTGGGTCTGAAACCGGGAGTGTGTGATGGGCAGTGTAGAGGAATAATCACTCCGTGACTGACCACGGAAGAGTCTGATGTGACCTTGCAGAGGAATAATCACTCTGTGTCTGACCCCGGGAGAGTTTGATGGGCGGTGTAGGGGAATAATCACTCAGTGTCTGAGCCCGGGAGTGTGTGATGGGACGGTGTTGAAGGAGATTCACACTGTCTCTGACCCCGGGAGTGTGTGATGGTACCGTGCAGAGGAATAATCACTCTGTGTCTGACCACGGAAGAGTCTGATGTGACCTTGCAGAGGAATAATCACTCTGTGTCTGACCCCGTGAGAGTTTGATGGGCGGTGTAGGGGAATAATCACTCTGTGGCTGAATCCGGGAGTGTTTGATGGTACCTTGTAGAGGAATAATCTCTCTGTGTCTGACCCCAGGAGTGTGTGATGGGACGGTGTGGACGGAGATTCACTCTGTGTCTGACCCCGGGAGTGTTTGATGGGACCGAGTAGATCAATAATCACTCTGTGTCTGACCACGGGAGTATGAGATGGGACGGTGTTGAGGGAGATTCACTCTGTGTCTGACCCCGGGAGAGTGGGTTTGGACGTGTTGGAGGGAGATTCAGTCGTTGTCTGACCCCGGGAGTGTTTGATGGGACCGTGTAGTGGAATAATCACTCTGTGTCTGACCCCGGGAGAGTTTGATGGGGCCGTGTAGAGGAATAATCACTCTGCGTCTTACCACGGGAGTGTTTGATGGGATCGTGTAGAGGAATAATCACTCTGTGTCTGACCCCGGGAGAGTGTGATGGGACGGCGTGGAGGGAGATTCACTCTGTGTCTGACCCCGGGAGTGTTTGATGGGACCGTGTAGATCAATAATCACTCTGTGTCTGACCACCGGAGTGTGTGATGGGACGGTGTGGAGGGAGATTCACTGTGTGTCTTACCCCGGGAGTGTTTGATGGGACCCTGTAGAGGAATAATCACTCTGTGTCTGACCACGGGAGTGTGAGATGGGACGGTGTTGAGGGAGATTCACTCTGTGTCTGACCCCGTGAGAGTGTGATGGGCGGTGTAGAGGAATAATCACTCTGTGGCTGACACCGGGAGTGTTTGATTGGACCGTGTAGAGGAATAATCACTCTGTGGCTGACCCCGGGAGTGTATGATGGGACGGTGTGGATATAAATTCACCCTGTGTCTGACCCCGGGAGTGTTTGATGGGACGATTTGCAGGGAGATTCACTCTGTGTCTGACCCAGGGAATGTGTGATTGGCGGTGTAGAGGAACATTCACTCTGTGTCTGACCCCGGGAGAGTGAGATGGGCGGTGTAGGGGAATAATCACTCTGTGGCTGACCCCGGGAGAGTTTGATGGTACCGTGTAGAGGAATAATCTCTCTGTGTCTGACCCCGGGAGTGTGTGGTGGGACGGTGTGGACGGAGATTCACTCTGTGTCTGACCCCGGGAGTGTTTGATGGGACCGTGTAGAGGAATAATCACTCTGTGTTTGACCACGGGAGTGTGTGATGCGTCGGTGTAGAGGATTAATCACTGTGTCTGACCACGGGATTGTGGGTTGGGACGGGGTGGAGGGAGATTCAGTCGTTGTCTGACCCCGAGAGTGATTGATGGGACCGTGTAGAGGAATAATCACTCTGTGTCTGACCCCGGGAGAGTTTAATGGGGCCGTGTAGAGGAATAATCACTCTGCGTCTGACCACGGGAGTGTTTGATGGGACCGTGTAGATCAATAATCACTCTGTGCCTGACCACCGGAGTATGTGATGGGACGGTGTGGAGGGAGATTCACTCTGTGTCTGACCCCGGGAGTGTTTGATGGGCGGTGTAGAGGAATAATCACTCTGTGTCTGACCCCCGGGAGCGTTTGATGGGACCGGGTAGAGGAATAATCACTCTGTGTCTAACCCCGGGAGTATGTGATGGGACGGTGTGGAGGGAGATTCACTCTGTGTCTGACCCCGGGAGCGTTTGATGGGACCGTGTAGAGGAATAATCACTCAGTGTCTGACCACGGGAGCGTTTGATAGCACCGTGTAGAGGAATAATCACTCTGTGTCTGACCCCGGGAGTGTGTGATGGGACGGTGTTGAAGGAGATTCACACTGTCTCTGACCCCGGGAGTGTGTGATGGTACCGTGTAGAGGAATAATCACTCTGTGTCTGACCACGGAAGAGTCTGATGTGACCTTGCAGAGGAATAATCACTCTGTGTCTGACCCCCGGGAGCGTTTGATGGGACCGGGTAGAGGAATAATCACTCTGTGTCTAACCCCGGGAGTATGTGATGGGACGGTGTGGAGGGAGATTCACTCTGTGTCTGACCCCGGGAGCGTTTGATGGGACCGTGTAGATGAATAATCACTCAGTGTCTGACCCCGGGAGCGTTTGATAGCACCGTGTAGAGGAATAATCACTCTGTGTCTGACCCCGGGAGTGTGTGATGGGACGGTGTTGAAGGAGATTCACACTGTGTCTGACCCCGGGAGTGTGTGATGGTACGGTGTAGAGGAATAATCACTCTGTGTCTGACCACGGAAGAGTCTGATGTGACCTTGCAGAGAAATAATCACTCTGTGTCTGACCCCGGGAGAGCTTGATGGGCGGTGTAGGGGAATAATCACTCTGTGGCTGAACCCGGGAGTGTTTGATGGGACCGTGTAGATCAATAATCACTCTGTGTCTGACCACCGGAGTGTGTGATGGGACGGTGTTTAGGGAGATTCACTCTGTGTCTGACCCCTGGAGAGTGGGTTGGGACGGGGTGGAGGGAGATTCAGTCGTTGTCTGACCCCGGGAGTGTTTGATGGGACCGTGTAGAGGAATAATCACTCTGTGTCTGACCCGGGAGAGTTTGATGGGGACGTGTAGAGGAATAATCACTCTGCGTCTTACCACGGGAGTGTTTGATTGGACCGTGTAGAGGAATAATCACTCTGTGACTGACCCCGGGAGTGTTTGATGGGACGGTGTGGAGGGAGATTCAGTCTGTGTCTGAACCCGGCAGTGTGTGATGGGACGATTTGCAGGGAGATTCACTCTGTGTCTGACCCAGGGAATGTGTGATGGGCGGTGTAGAGGAACATAGACTCTGTGTCTGACCCCGGGAGAGTGAGATGGGACCGTGTAGAACAATAATCACTCTGTCTCTGACCCTGGGAGTGTTTGATGGGATCGTGTAGAGGAATAATCTCTTTGTGTCTGACCCCGGGAGTGTTTGATGGTACCGTGTAGAGGTATAATCTCTCTGTGTCTGACCCCGGGAGCGTTTGATGGGACCGGGTAGAGGAATAATCACTCTGTGTCTAACCCCGGGAGTATGTGATGGGACGGTGTGGAGGGAGATTCACTCTGTGTCTGACCCCGGGAGCGTTTGATGGGACCGTGTAGAGGAATAATCACTCAGTGTCTGACCCCGGGAGCGTTTGATAGCACCGTGTAGAGGAATAATCACTCTGTGTCTGACCCCGGGAGTGTGTGATGGGACGGTGTTGAAGGAGATTCACACTGTCTCTGACCCCGGGAGTGTGTGATGGTACCGCGTAGAGGAATAATCACTCTGTGTCTCACCACGGAAGAGTCTGATGT
Source organism: Hypanus sabinus (assembly GCF_030144855.1). Lineage (NCBI taxonomy): Eukaryota > Metazoa > Chordata > Chondrichthyes > Myliobatiformes > Dasyatidae > Hypanus > Hypanus sabinus. The sequence goes on from NW_026779082.1 coordinate 715,382, forward strand.
GACCTTGCAGAGGAATAATCACTCTGTGTCTGACCCCGCGAGAGTTTGATGGGCGGTGTAGAGGAATAATCACTCTGTGTCAGACCCCCGGGAGCGTTTGATGGGACCGGGTAGAGGAATAATCACTCAGTGTCTGACCCCGGGAGCGTTTGATAGCACCGTGTAGAGGAATAATCACTCTGTGTCTGACCCCGGGAGTGTGTGATGGGACGGTGTTGAAGGAGATTCACACTGTCTCTGACCCCGGGAGTGTGTGATGGTACCGCGTAGAGGAATAATCACTCTGTGTCTGACCACGGAAGAGTCTGATGTGACCTTGCAGAGGAATAATCACTCTGTGTCTGACCCCGTGAGAGTTTGATGGGCGGTGTAGAGGAATAATCACTCTGTGTCTGACCCCCGGGAGCGTTTGATGGGACCGGGTAGAGGAATAATCACTCTGTGTCTAACCCCAGGAGTATGTGATGGGACGGTGTGGAGGGAGATTCACTCTGTGTCTGACCCCGGGAGCGTTTGATGGGACCGTGTAGAGGAATAATCACTCAGTGTCTGACCCCGGGAGCGTTTGATAGCACCGTGTAGAGGAATAATCACTCTGTGTCTGACCCCGGGAGTGTGTGATGGGACGGTGTTGAAGGAGATTCACCCTGCCTCTGACCCCGGGAGTGTGTGATGGTACGGTGTAGAGGAATAATCACTCTGTGTCTGACCACGGAAGAGTCTGATGTGACCTTGCAGAGGAATAATCACTCTGTGTCTGACCCCGGGAGAGCTTGATGGGCGGTGTAGGGGAATAATCACTCTGTGGCTGAACCCGGGAGTGTTTGATGGTACCGTGTAGAGGAATAATCTCTCTGTGTCTGACCCCAGGAGTGGGTGATGGGACGGGGTGGATGGAGATTCAGTCGTTGTCTGTCCCCGGGAGTGTTTGATGGGACCGTGTAGAGGAATAATCACTCTGTGTCTGACCCCGGGAGAGTTTGATGGGGACGTGTAGAGGAATAATCACTCTGCGTCTTACCACGGGAGTGTTTGATTGGACCGTGTAGAGGAATAATCACTCTGTGTCTGACCCCGGGAGTGTTTGATGGGACGGTGTGGAGGGAGATTCAGTCTGTGTCTGAACCCGGCAGTGTGCGATGGGACGATTTGCAGGGAGATTCACTCTGTGTCTGACCCAGGGAATGTGTGATGGGCGGTGTAGAGGAACATACACTCTGTGTCTGACCCCGGGAGAGTGAGATGGGACCGAGTAGAACAATAATCACTCTGTCTCTGACCCTGGGAGTGTTTGATGGGACCGTGTAGAGGAATAATCTCTTTGTGTCTGACCCCGGGAGTGTTTGAGGGACCGTGTAGAGGAATAGTCTCTCTGTGTCTTACCCCCGTAGTGTTTGATTGGACCGTGTAGAGGAATAATCACTCTGTGTCTGACCCCAGGGAGCGTTTGATGGGACCGTGTAGAGGAATAATCACTCAGTGTCTGAACCCGGGAGTGTTTAATAGGACCGTGTAGAGGAATAATCACTCAGTGTCAGACCCCGGGAGTGTGTGATGGGACGGTGTTGAAGGAGATTCACACTGTCTCTGACCCCGGGAGTGTGTGATGGTACCGTGTAGAGGAATAATCACTCTGTGTCTGACCACGGAAGAGTCTGATGTGACCTTGCAGAGGAATAATCACTCTGTGTCTGACACCGTGAGAGTTTGATGGGCGGTGTAGGGGAATAATCACTCTGTGGCTGACCCCGGGAGAGTTTGATGGTACCTTGTAGAGGAATAATCTCTCTGTGTCTGACCCCGGGAGTGTGTGGTGGGACGGCGTGGACGGAGATTCACTCTGTGTCTGACCCCGGGAGTGTTTGATGGGACCGTGTAGAGGAATAATCACTCTGTGTTTGACCACGGGAGAGTGTGATGCGTCGGTGTAGAGGATTAATCACTCTGTGTCTGACCACGGGATTGTGGGTTGGGACGGGGTGGAGGGAGATTCTGTCGTTGTCTGACCCCGGGAGTGTTTGATGGGACCGTGTAGAGAAATAATCACTCTGTGTCTGACCCCGGGAGAGTTTAATGGGGCCGTGTAGAGGAATAATCACTCTGTGTCTGACCCCGGGAGAGTGTGATGGGACGGCGAGGAGGGAGATTCACTCTGTGTCTGACCCCGGGAGTTTTTGATGGGACCGTGTAGATCAATAATTACTCTGTGCCTGACCACCGCAGTGTGTGATGGGACGGTGTGGAGGGAGATTCACTCTGTGTCTGACCCCGGGAGTGTTTGATGGGACCCTGTAGAGGAATAATCACTCTGTGTCTGACCACGGGAGTGTGAGATGGGACGCTGTGGAGGGAGATTCTCTCTGTGTCTGACCCCGGGAGAGTGTGATGGGCGGTGTAGAGGAATAATCACTCTGTGGCTGACACCGGGAGTGTTTGATTGGACCGTGTAGAGGAATAATCACTCTGTGTCTGACCCCGGGAGTGTTTGATGGGACGGTGTGGAGGGAGATTCAGTCTGTGTCTGACCCCGGGAGTGTGTGATGGGACGATTTGGAGGGAGATTCACTCTGTGTCTGACCCAGGGAGTGTGTGATGGGCGGAGTAGAGGAACATTCACTCTGTGTCTGACCCCGGGAGAGTGAGATGGGACCGTGTAGAGCAATAATCACTCTGTCTCTGACCCCGTGAGTGTTTGATGGGACCGTGTAGAGGAATAATCTCTTTGTGACTGACCCCGGGAGTGTTTGATGGTACCGTGTAGAGGTATAATCTCTCTGTGTCTGACCCCGGGAGTGTTTGATGGTACCGTGTAGAGGTATAATCTCTCTGCGTCTGACCCTGGGTGTGTGTGATGGGACGGTGTGGATTGAGATTCACTCTGTGTCATACCCCGGGAGCGTCTGATGGGACCTTGTAGTTGAATGATCACTCTGTGTCTGACCCCCGGGAGCGTTTGATGGGACCGTGTAGAGGAATAATCACTCTGTGTCTGACCCCAGGAGAGAATGATGGGGCCGTGTAGAGGAATAATCACTCTGTGTCTGACCCCGGGAGTGTTTGATGGGACCGTGTAGAGGAATAATCACTCTGTGTCTGACCCCGGGCGTGTGTGATGGGACGGTGTTGAAGGAGTTTCACACTGTGTCTGACACCGGGAGTGTGTGATGGTACCGTGTAGAGGAATAATCACTCTGTGTCTGACCACGGAAGAGTCTGATGTGACCTTGTAGAGGAATAATCACTCTGTGTCTGACCCCGGGAGAGTGTGATGGGACGGTGTGGATTGAGATTCACTCTGTGTCTGACACCCGGAGTGTTTGATGGGACCGTGTAGAGGAATAATCACTCTGTGTCTGACCCCCGGGAGCGTTTGATGGGACCTGGTAGAGGAATAATCACTCTGTGTCTAACCCCGGGAGAGTTTGATGGGCGGTGTAGAGGAATAATTACTCTGTGGCTGACCCCTGGAGTGTTTGATGGTACCGTGTAGAGGAATAATCTCTCTGTGTCTGACCCCGGGAGTATGTGATGGGACGGTGTGGAGGAAGATTCACTCTGTGTCTGACCCCGGGAGCGGTTGATGGGACCGTGTAGAGGAATAATCACTCAGTGTCTGATCCCGGGAGAGTTTGATGGGCGGTGTAGAGGAATAATCACTCTGTGTCTGACCCCCGGGAGCGTTTGATGGGACCGGGTAGAGGAATAATCACTCTGTGTCTAACCCCGGGAGTATGTGATGGGACGGTGTGGAGGGAGATTCACTCTGTGTCTGACCCCGGGAGCGTTTGATGGGACCGTGTAGAGGAATAATCACTCAGTGTCTGACCCCGGGAGCGTTTGATAGCACCGTGTAGAGGAATAATCACTCTGTGTCTGACCCCGGGAGTGTGTGATGGGACGGTGTTGAGGAATAATCACTCTGTGTCTGACCACGGAAGAGTCTGTTGTGACCTTGCAGAGGAATAATCACTCTGTGTCTGACCCCGGGAGAGCTTGATGGGCGGTGTAGGGGAATAATCACTCTGTGGCTGAACCCGGGAGTGTTTGATGGTACCGTGTAGAGGAATTATCTCTCTGTGTCTGACCCCAGGAGTGGGTGATGGGACGGTGTGGACGGAGATTCACTCTGTGTCTGACCCCGGGAGTGTTTGATGGGACCGTGTAGATCAATAATCACTCTGTGTCTGACCACCGGAGTGTGTGATGGGACGGTGTTTAGGGAGATTCACTCTGTGTCTGACCCCTGGAGAGTGTGTTGGGACGTGGTGGAGGGAGATTCAGTCGTTGTCTGACCCCGGGAGTGTTTGATGGGACCGTGTAGAGGAATAATCACTCTGTGTCTGACCCCGGGAGAGTTTGATGGGGACGTGTAGAGGAATAATCACTCTGCGTCTTACCACGGGAGTGTTTGATTGGACCGTGTAGAGGAATAATCACTCTGTGTCTGACCCCGGGAGTGTTTGATGGGACGGTGTGGAGGGAGATTCAGTCTGTGTCTGAACCCGGCAGTGTGTGATGGGACGATTTGCAGGGAGATTCACTCTGTGTCTGACCCAGGGAATGTGTGATGGGCGGTGTAGAGGAACATACACTCTGTGTCTGACCCCGGGAGAGTGAGATGGGACCGTGTAGAGCAATAATCACTCTGTCTCTGACCGTGGGAGTGTTTGATGGGACCGTGTAGAGGAATAATCTCTTTGTGTCTGACCCCAGGAGTGTTTGAGGGACCGTGTAGAGGAATAGTCTCTCTGTGTCTTACCCCCGGAGTGTTTGATTGGACCGTGTAGAGGAATAATCACTCTGTGTCTGACCCCAGGGAGCGTTTGATGGGACCGTGTAGAGGAAGAATCACTCAGTGTCTGAACCCGGGAGTGTTTGATAGGACCGTGTAGAGGAATAATCACTCTGTGTCTGACCCCGGGAGTGTGTGATGGGACGGTGTTGAAGGAGATTCACACTGTCTCTGACCCCGGGAGTGTGTGATGGTACCGTGTAGAGGAATAATCACTCTGTGTCTGACCACGGAAGAGTCTGATGTGACCTTGCAGAGGAATAATCACTCTGTGTCTGACCCCGTGAGAGTTTGATGGGCGGTGTAGGGGAATAATCACTCAGTGTCTGACCCCGGGAGTGTGTGATGGGACGGTGTTGAAGGAGATTCACACTGTCTCTGACCCCGGGAGTGTGTGATGGTACCGTGCAGAGGAATAATCACTCTGTGTCTGACCACGGAAGAGTCTGATGTGACCTTGCAGAGGAATAATCACTCTGTGTCTGACCCCGTGAGAGTTTGATGGGCGGTGTAGGGGAATAATCACTCTGTGGCTGAATCCGGGAGTGTTTGATGGTACCTTGTAGAGGAATAATCTCTCTGTGTCTGACCCCAGGAGTGTGTGATGGGACGGTGTGGACGGAGATTCACTCTGTGTCTGACCCCGGGAGTGTTTGATGGGACCGAGTAGATCAATAATCACTCTGTGTCTGACCACGGGAGTATGAGATGGGACGGTGTTGAGGGAGATTCACTCTGTGTCTGACCCCGGGAGAGTGGGTTGGGACGTGTTGGAGGGAGATTCAGTCGTTGTCTGACCCCGGGAGTGTTTGATGGGACCGTGTAGTGGAATAATCACTCTGTGTCTGACCCCGGGAGAGTTTGATGGGGCCGTGTAGAGGAATAATCACTCTGCGTCTTACCACGGGAGTGTTTGATGGGACCGTGTAGAGGAATAATCACTCTGTGTCTGACCCCGGGAGAGTGTGATGGGACGTCGTGGAGGGAGATTCACTCTGTGTCTGACCCCGGGAGTGTTTGATGGGACCGTGTAGATCAATAATCACTCTGTGTCTGACCACCGGAGTGTGTGATGGGACGGTGTGGAGGGAGATTCACTGTGTGTCTTACCCCGGGAGTGTTTGATGGGACCCTGTAGAGGAATAATCACTCTGTGTCTGACCACGGGAGTGTGAGATGGGACGGTGTTGAGGGAGATTCACTCTGTGTCTGACCCCGTGAGAGTGTGATGGGCGGTGTAGAGGAATAATCACTCTGTGGCTGACACCGGGAGTGTTTGATTGGACCGTGTAGAGGAATAATCACTCTGTGGCTGACCCCGGGAGTGTATGATGGGACGGTGTGGATATAAATTCACCCTGTGTCTGACCCCGGGAGTGTGTGGTGGGACGGTGTGGACGGAGATTCACTCTGTGTCTGAACCCTGGAGTGTTTGATGGGACCGTGTAGAGGAATAATCACTCTGTGTTTGACCACGGGAGTGTGTGATGCGTCGGTGTAGAGGATTAATCACTCTGTGTCTGACCACGGGATTGTGGGTTGGGACGGGGTGGAGGGAGATTCAGTCGTTGTCGGACCCCGAGAGTGATTGATGGGACCGTGTAGAGGAATAATCACTCTGTGTCTGACCCCGGGAGAGTTTAATGGGGCCGTGTAGAGGAATAATCACTCTGCGTCTGACCACGGGAGTGTTTGATGGTACCGTGTAGATCAATAATCACTCTGTGCCTGACCACCGGAGTATGTGATGGGACGGTGTGGAGGGAGATTCACTCTGTGTCTGACCCCGGGAGTGTTTGATGGGCGGTGTAGAGGAATAATCACTCTGTGTCTGACCCCCGGGAGCGTTTGATGGGACCGGGTAGAGGAATAATCACTCTGTGTCTAACCCCGGGAGTATGTGATGGGACGGTGTGGAGGGAGATTCACTCTGTGTCTGACCCCGGGAGCGTTTGATGGGACCGTGTAGAGGAATAATCACTCAGTGTCTGACCCGGGGAGCGTTTGATAGCACCGTGTAGAGGAATAATCACTCTGTGTCTGACCCCGGGAGTGTGTGATGGGACGGTGTTGAAGGAGATTCACACTGTCTCTGACCCCGGGAGTGTGTGATGGTACCGTGTAGAGGAATAATCACTCTGTGTCTGACCACGGAAGAGTCTGATGTGACCTTGCAGAGGAATAATCACTCTGTGTCTGACCCCGTGAGAGTTTGATGGGCGGTGTAGAGGAATAATCACTCTGTGTCTGACCCCCGGGAGGGTTTGATGGGACCGGGTAGAGGAATAATCACTCTGTGTCTAACCCCGGGAGTATGTGATGGGACGGTGTGGAGGGAGATTCACTCTGTGTCTGACCCCGGGAGCGTTTGATGGGACCGTGTAGAGGAATAATCACTCAGTGTCTGACCCCGGGAGCGTTTGATAGCACCGTGTAGAGGAATAATCACTCTGTGTCTGACCCCGGGAGTGTGTGATGGGACGGTGTTGAAGGAGATTCACACTGTCTCTGACCCCGGGAGTGTGTGATGGTACTGTGTAGAGGAATAATCACTCTGTGTCTGACCACGGAAGAGTCTGATGTGACCTTGCAGAGGAATAATCACTCTGTGTCTGACCCCGGGAGAGCTTGATGGGCGGTGTAGGGGAATAATCACTCTGTGGCTGAACCCGGGAGTGTTTGATGGTACCGTGTAGAGGAATAATCTCTCTGTGTCTGACCCCAGGAGTGGGTGATGGGACGGTGTGGACGGAGATTCACTCTGTGTCTGACCCCGGGATTGTTTGATGGGACCGTGTAGATCAATAATCACTCTGTGTCTGACCACCGGAGTGTGTGATGGGACGGTGTTTAGGGAGAATCAGTCTGTGTCTGAACCCGGCAGTGTGTGATGGGACGATTTGCAGGGAGATTCACTCTGTGTCTGACCCAGGGAATGTGTGATGGGCGGTGTAGAGGAACATACACTCTGTGTCTGACCCCGGGAGAGTGAGATGGGACCGTGTAGAACAATAATCACTCTGTCTCTGACCCTGGGAGTGTTTGATGGGACCGTGTAGAGGAATAATCTCTTTGTGTCTGACCCCGGGAGTGTTTGAGGGACCGTGTAGAGGAATAGTCTCTCTGTGTCTTACCCCCGGAGTGTTTGATTGGACCGTGTAGAGGAATAATCACTCTGTGTCTGACCCCAGGGAGCGTTTGATGGGACCGTGTAGAGGAATAATCACTCAGTGTCTGAACCCGGGAGTGTTTGATAGGACCGTGTAGAGGAATAATCACTCTGTGTCTGACCCCGGGAGTGTGTGATGGGACGGTGTTGAAGGAGATTCACACTGTCTCTGACCCCGGGAGTGTGTGATGGTTCCGTGTAGAGGAATAATCACTCCGTGACTGACCACGGAAGAGTCTGATGTGACCTTGCCGAGGAATAATCACTCTGTGTCTGACCCCGGGAGAGTTTGATGGGCGGTGTAGGGGAATAATCACTCAGTGTCTGACCCCGGGAGTGTGTGATGGGACGGTGTTGAAGGAGATTCACACTGTCTCTGACCCCGGGAGTGTGTGATGGTACCGTGTAGAGGAATAATCACTCTGTGTCTGACCACGGAAGAGTCTGATGTGACCTTGCAGAGGAATAATCACTCTGTGTCTGACCCCGTGAGAGTTTGATGGGCGGTGTAGGGGAATAATCACTCTGTGGCTGAATCCGGGAGTGTTTGATGGTACCTTGTAGAGGAATAATCTCTCTGTGTCTGACCCCAGGAGTGTGCGATGGGACGGTGTGGACGGAGATTCACTCTGTGTCTGACCCCGGGAGTGTTTGATGGGACCGAGTAGAGGAATAATCTCTCTGTGTCTGACCCCGGGAGTGTTTGATGGGACCGTGTAGAGGAATAATCTCTTTGTGACTGACCCCGGGAGTGTTTGATGGTACCGTGTAGAGGTATAATCTCTCTGTGTCTGACCCCGGGAGTGTTTGATGGTACCGTGTAGAGGTATAATCTCTCTGCGTCTGACCCTGGGTGTGTGTGATGGGACGGTGTGGATTGAGATTCACTCTGTGTCATACCCCGGGAGCGTCTGATGGGACCTTGTAGTTGAATGATCACTCTGTGTCTGACCCCCGGGAGCGTTTGATGGGACCGTGTAGAGGAATAATCACTCTGTGTCTGACCCCAGGAGAGAATGATGGGGCCGTGTAGAGGAATAATCACTCTGTGTCTGACCCCGGGAGTGTTTGATGGGACCGTGTAGAGGAATAATCACTCTGTGTCTGACCCCGGGCGTGTGTGATGGGACGGTGTTGAAGGAGTTTCACACTGTGTCTGACACCGGGAGTGTGTGATGGTACCGTGTAGAGGAATAATCACTCTGTGTCTGACCACGGAAGAGTCTGATGTGACCTTGTAGAGGAATAATCACTCTGTGTCTGACCCCGGGAGAGTGTGATGGGACGGTGTGGATTGAGATTCACTCTGTGTCTGACACCCGGAGTGTTTGATGGGACCGTGTAGAGGAATAATCACTCTGTGTCTGACCCCCGGGAGCGTTTGATGGGACCTGGTAGAGGAATAATCACTCTGTGTCTAACCCCGGGAGAGTTTGATGGGCGGTGTAGAGGAATAATTACTCTGTGGCTGACCCCTGGAGTGTTTGATGGTACCGTGTAGAGGAATAATCTCTCTGTGTCTGACCCCGGGAGTATGTGATGGGACGGTGTGGAGGAAGATTCACTCTGTGTCTGACCCCGGGAGCGGTTGATGGGACCGTGTAGAGGAATAATCACTCAGTGTCTGATCCCGGGAGAGTTTGATGGGCGGTGTAGAGGAATAATCACTCTGTGTCTGACCCCCGGGAGCGTTTGATGGGACCGGGTAGAGGAATAATCACTCTGTGTCTAACCCCGGGAGTATGTGATGGGACGGTGTGGAGGGAGATTCACTCTGTGTCTGACCCCGGGAGCGTTTGATGGGACCGTGTAGAGGAATAATCACTCAGTGTCTGACCCCGGGAGCGTTTGATAGCACCGTGTAGAGGAATAATCACTCTGTGTCTGACCCCGGGAGTGTGTGATGGGACGGTGTTGAGGAATAATCACTCTGTGTCTGACCACGGAAGAGTCTGATGTGACCTTGCAGAGGAATAATCACTCTGTGTCTGACCCCGGGAGAGCTTGATGGGCGGTGTAGGGGAATAATCACTCTGTGGCTGAACCCGGGAGTGTTTGATGGTACCGTGTAGAGGAATTATCTCTCTGTGTCTGACCCCAGGAGTGGGTGATGGGACGGTGTGGACGGAGATTCACTCTGTGTCTGACCCCGGGAGTGTTTGATGGGACCGTGTAGATCAATAATCACTCTGTGTCTGACCACCGGAGTGTGTGATGGGACGGTGTTTAGGGAGATTCACTCTGTGTCTGACCCCTGGAGAGTGTGTTGGGACGTGGTGGAGGGAGATTCAGTCGTTGTCTGACCCCGGGAGTGTTTGATGGGACCGTGTAGAGGAATAATCACTCTGTGTCTGACCCCGGGAGAGTTTGATGGGGACTTGTAGAGGAATAATCACTCTGCGTCTTACCACGGGAGTGTTTGATTGGACCGTGTAGAGGAATAATCACTCTGTGTCTGACCCCGGGAGTGTTTGATGGGACGGTGTGGAGGGAGATTCAGTCTGTGTCTGAACCCGGCAGTGTGTGATGGGACGATTTGCAGGGAGATTCACTCTGTGTCTGACCCAGGGAATGTGTGATGGGCGGTGTAGAGGAACATACACTCTGTGTCTGAACCCGGGAGAGTGAGATGGGACCGTGTAGAGCAATAATCACTCTGTCTCTGACCGTGGGAGTGTTTGATGGGACCGTGTAGAGGAATAATCTCTTTGTGTCTGACCCCAGGAGTGTTTGAGGGACCGTGTAGAGGAATAGTCTCTCTGTGTCTTACCCCCGGAGTGTTTGATTGGACCGTGTAGAGGAATAATCACTCTGTGTCTGACCCCAGGGAGCGTTTGATGGGACCGTGTAGAGGAAGAATCACTCAGTGTCTGAACCCGGGAGTGTTTGATAGGACCGTGTAGAGGAATAATCACTCTGTGTCTGACCCCGGGAGTGTGTGATGGGACGGTGTTGAAGGAGATTCACACTGTCTCTGACCCCGGGAGTGTGTGATGGTACCGTGTAGAGGAATAATCACTCTGTGTCTGACCACGGAAGAGTCTGATGTGACCTTGCAGAGGAATAATCACTCTGTGTCTGACCCCGTGAGAGTTTGATGGGCGGTGTAGGGGAATAATCACTCAGTGTCTGACCCCGGGAGTGTGTGATGGGACGGTGTTGAAGGAGATTCACACTGTCTCTGACCCCGGGAGTGTGTGATGGTACCGTGCAGAGGAATAATCACTCTGTGTCTGACCACGGAAGAGTCTGATGTGACCTTGCAGAGGAATAATCACTCTGTGTCTGACCCCGTGAGAGTTTGATGGGCGGTGTAGGGGAATAATCACTCTGTGGCTGAATCCGGGAGTGTTTGATGGTACCTTGTAGAGGAATAATCTCTCTGTGTCTGACCCCAGGAGTGTGTGATGGGACGGTGTGGACGGAGATTCACTCTGTGTCTGACCCCGGGAGTGTTTGATGGGACCGAGTAGATCAATAATCACTCTGTGTCTGACCACGGGAGTATGAGATGGGACGGTGTTGAGGGAGATTCACTCTGTGTCTGACCCCGGGAGAGTGGGTTGGGACGTGTTGGAGGGAGATTCAGTCGTTGTCTGACCCCGGGAGTGTTTGATGGGACCGTGTAGTGGAATAATCACTCTGTGTCTGACCCCGGGAGAGTTTGATGGGGCCGTGTAGAGGAATAATCACTCTGCGTCTTACCACGGGAGTGTTTGATGGGACCGTGTAGAGGAATAATCACTCTGTGTCTGACCCCGGGAGAGTGTGATGGGACGTCGTGGAGGGAGATTCACTCTGTGTCTGACCCCGGGAGTGTTTGATGGGACCGTGTAGATCAATAATCACTCTGTGTCTGACCACCGGAGTGTGTGATGGGACGGTGTGGAGGGAGATTCACTGTGTGTCTTACCCCGGGAGTGTTTGATGGGACCCTGTAGAGGAATAATCACTCTGTGTCTGACCACGGGAGTGTGAGATGGGACGGTGTTGAGGGAGATTCACTCTGTGTCTGACACCGTGAGAGTGTGATGGGCGGTGTAGAGGAATAATCACTCTGTGGCTGACACCGGGAGTGTTTGATTGGACCGTGTAGAGGAATAATCACTCTGTGGCTGACCCCGGGAGTGTATGATGGGACGGTGTGGATATAAATTCACCCTGTGTCTGACCCCGGGAGTGTGTGGTGGGACGGTGTGGACGGAGATTCACTCTGTGTCTGAACCCTGGAGTGTTTGATGGGACCGTGTAGAGGAATAATCACTCTGTGTTTGACCACGGGAGTGTGTGATGCGTCGGTGTAGAGGATTAATCACTCTGTGTCTGACCACGGGATTGTGGGTTGGGACGGGGTGGAGGGAGATTCAGTCGTTGTCGGACCCCGAGAGTGATTGATGGGACCGTGTAGAGGAATAATCACTCTGTGTCTGACCCCGGGAGAGTTTAATGGGGCCGTGTAGAGGAATAATCACTCTGCGTCTGACCACGGGAGTGTTTGATGGTACCGTGTAGATCAATAATCACTCTGTGCCTGACCACCGGAGTATGTGATGGGACGGTGTGGAGGGAGATTCACTCTGTGTCTGACCCCGGGAGTGTTTGATGGGCGGTGTAGAGGAATAATCACTCTGTGTCTGACCCCCGGGAGCGTTTGATGGGACCGGGTAGAGGAATAATCACTCTGTGTCTAACCCCGGGAGTATGTGATGGGACGGTGTGGAGGGAGATTCACTCTGTGTCTGACCCCGGGAGCGTTTGATGGGACCGTGTAGAGGAATAATCACTCAGTGTCTGACCCGGGGAGCGTTTGATAGCACCGTGTAGAGGAATAATCACTCTGTGTCTGACCCCGGGAGTGTGTGATGGGACGGTGTTGAAGGAGATTCACACTGTCTCTGACCCCGGGAGTGTGTGATGGTACCGTGTAGAGGAATAATCACTCTGTGTCTGACCACGGAAGAGTCTGATGTGACCTTGCAGAGGAATAATCACTCTGTGTCTGACCCCGTGAGAGTTTGATGGGCGGTGTAGAGGAATAATCACTTTGTGTCTGACCCCCGGGAGGGTTTGATGGGACCGGGTAGAGGAATAATCACTCTGTGTCTAACCCCGGGAGTATGTGATGGGACGGTGTGGAGGGAGATTCACTCTGTGTCTGACCCCGGGAGCGTTTGATGGGACCGTGTAGAGGAATAATCACTCAGTGTCTGACCCCGGGAGCGTTTGATAGCACCGTGTAGAGGAATAATCACTCTGTGTCTGACCCCGGGAGTGTGTGATGGGACGGTGTTGAAGGAGATTCACACTGTCTCTGACCCCGGGAGTGTGTGATGGTACTGTGTAGAGTAATAATCACTCTGTGTCTGACCACGGAAGAGTCTGATGTGACCTTGCAGAGGAATAATCACTCTGTGTCTGACCCCGGGAGAGCTTGATGGGCGGTGTAGGGGAATAATCACTCTGTGGCTGAACCCGGGAGTGTTTGATGGTACCGTGTAGAGGAATAATCTCTCTGTGTCTGACCCCAGGAGTGGGTGATGGGACGGTGTGGACGGAGATTCACTCTGTGTCTGACCCCGGGATTGTTTGATGGGACCGTGTAGATCAATAATCACTCTGTGTCTGACCACCGGAGTGTGTGATGGGACGGTGTTTAGGGAGAATCAGTCTGTGTCTGAACCCGGCAGTGTGTGATGGGACGATTTGCAGGGAGATTCACTCTGTGTCTGACCCAGGGAATGTGTGATGGGCGGTGTAGAGGAACATACACTCTGTGTCTGACCCCGGGAGAGTGAGATGGGACCGTGTAGAACAATAATCACTCTGTCTCTGACCCTGGGAGTGTTTGATGGGACCGTGTAGAGGAATAATCTCTTTGTGTCTGACCCCGGGAGTGTTTGAGGGACCGTGTAGAGGAATAGTCTCTCTGTGTCTTACCCCCGGAGTGTTTGATTGGACCGTGTAGAGGAATAATCACTCTGTGTCTGACCCCAGGGAGCGTTTGATGGGACCGTGTAGAGGAATAATCACTCAGTGTCTGAACCCGGGAGTGTTTGATAGGACCGTGTAGAGGAATAATCACTCTGTGTCTGACCCCGGGAGTGTGTGATGGGACGGTGTTGAAGGAGATTCACACTGTCTCTGACCCCGGGAGTGTGTGATGGTTCCGTGTAGAGGAATAATCACTCCGTGACTGACCACGGAAGAGTCTGATGTGACCTTGCCGAGGAATAATCACTCTGTGTCTGACCCCGGGAGAGTTTGATGGGCGGTGTAGGGGAATAATCACTCAGTGTCTGACCCCGGGAGTGTGTGATGGGACGGTGTTGAAGGAGATTCACACTGTCTCTGACCCCGGGAGTGTGTGATGGTACCGTGTAGAGGAATAATCACTCTGTGTCTGACCACGGAAGAGTCTGATGTGACCTTGCAGAGGAATAATCACTCTGTGTCTGACCCCGTGAGAGTTTGATGGGCGGTGTAGGGGAATAATCACTCTGTGGCTGAATCCGGGAGTGTTTGATGGTACCTTGTAGAGGAATAATCTCTCTGTGTCTGACCCCAGGAGTGTGCGATGGGACGGTGTGGACGGAGATTCACTCTGTGTCTGACCCCGGGAGTGTTTGATGGGACCGAGTAGAGGAATAATCTCTCTGTGTCTGACCCCGGGAGTGTTTGATGGGACCGTGTAGTGGAATAATCACTCTGTGTCTGACCCCGGGAGAGTTTGATGGGGCCGTGTAGAGGAATAATCACTCTGCGTCTTACCACGGGAGTGTTTGATGGGACCGTGTAGGGGAATAATCACTCTGTGGCTGAACCCGGGAGTGTTTGATGGTACCGTGTAGAGGAATAATCTCTCTGTGTCTGACCCCAGGAGTGGGTGATGGGACGGTGTGGACGGAGATTCACTCTGTGTCTGACCCCGGGAGTGTTTGATGGGACCGTGTAGATCAATAATCACTCTGTGTCTGACCACCGGAGTGTGTGATGGGACGGTGTTTAGGGAGATTCACTCTGTGTCTGACCCCTGGAGAGTGGGTTGGGACGGGGTGGAGGGAGATTCAGTCGTTGTCTGACCCCGGGAGTGTTTGATGGGACCGTGTAGAGGAATAATCACTCTGTGTCTGACCCCGGGAGAGTTTGATGGGGACGTGTAGAGGAATAATCACTCTGCGTCTTACCACGGGAGTGTTTGATTGGACCGTGTAGAGGAATAATCACTCTGTGTCTGACCCCGGGAGTGTTTATTGGGACGGTGTGGAGGGAGATTCAGTCTGTGTCTGAACCCGGCAGTGTGTGATGGGACGATTTGCAGGGAGATTCACTCTGTGTCTGACCCAGGGAATGTGTGATGGGCGGTGTAGAGGAACATACACTCTGTGTCTGACCCCGGGAGAGTGAGATGGGACCGTGTAGAACAATAATCACTCTGTCTCTGACCCTGGGAGTGTTTGATGGGACCGTGTAGAGGAATAATCTCTTTGTGTCTGACCCCGGGAGTGTTTGAGGGACCGTGTAGAGGAATAGTCTCTCTGTGTCTTACCCCCGGAGTGTTTGATTGGACCGTGTAGAGGAATAATCACTCTGTGTCTGACCCCAGGGAGCGTTTGATGGGACCGTGTAGAGGAATAATCACTCAGTGTCTGAACCCGGGAGTGTTTGATAGGGCCGTGTAGAGGAATAATCACTCTGTGTCTGACCCCGGGAGTGTGTGATGGGACGGTGTTGAAGGAGATTCACACTGTCTCTGACCCCGGGAGTGTGTGATGGTACCGTGTAGAGGAATAATCACTCCGTGACTGACCACGGAAGAGTCTGATGTGACCTTGCCGAGGAATAATCACTCTGTGTCTGACCCCGGGAGAGTTTGATGGGCGGTGTAGGGGAATAATCACTCAGTGTCTGACCCCGGGAGTGTGTGATGGGACGGTGTTGAAGGAGATTCACACTGTCTCTGACCCCGGGAGTGTGTGATGGTACCGTGTAGAGGAATAATCACTCTGTGTCTGACCACGGAAGAGTCTGATGTGACCTTGCAGAGGAATAATCACTCTGTGTCTGACCCCGTGAGAGTTTGATGGGCGGTGTAGGGGAATAATCACTCTGTGGCTGAATCCGGGAGTGTTTGATGGTACCTTGTAGAGGAATAATCTCTCTGTGTCTGACCCCAGGAGTGTGTGATGGGACGGTGTGGACGGAGATTCACTCTGTGTCTGACCCCGGGAGTGTTTGATGGGACCGAGTAGATCAATAATCACTCTGTGTCTGACCACCGGAGTGTGTGATGGGACGGTGTGGAGTGAGATTCACTCTGTGTCTGACCACGGGAGTGTTTGATGGGACCCTGTAGAGGAATAATCACTCTGTGTCTGACCACGGGAGCATGAGATGGGACGGTGTTGAGGGAGATTCACTCTGTGTCTGACCCCGGGAGAGTGGGTTGGGACGTGTTGGAGGGAGATTCAGTCGTTGTCTGAACCCGGGAGTGTTTGATGGGACCGTGTAGTGGAATAATCACTCTGTGTCTGACCCCGGGAGAGTTTGATGGGGCCGTGTAGAGGAATAATCACTCTGCGTCTTACCACGGGAGTGTTTGATGGGACCGTGTAGAGGAATAATCACTCTGTGTCTGACCCCGGGAGAGTGTGATGGGACGGCGTGGAGGGAGATTCACTCTGTGTCTGACCCCGGGAGTGTTTGATGGGACCGTGTAGATCAATAATCACTCTGTGTCTGACCACCGGAGTGTGTGATGGGACGGTGTGGAGGGAGATTCACTGTGTGTCTTACCCCGTGAGAGTGTGATGGGCGGTGTAGAGGAATAATCACTCTGTGTCTGACACCGGGAGTGTTTGATTGGACCGTGTAGAGGAATAATCACTCTGTGGCTGACCCCGGGAGTGTATGATGGGACGATTTGCAGGGAGATTCACTCTGTGTCTGACCCAGGGAATGTGTGATTGGCGGTGTAGAGGAACATTCACTCTGTGTCTGACCCCGGGAGAGTGAGATGGGCGGTGTAGGGGAATAATCACTCTGTGGCTGACCCCGGGAGAGTTTGATGGGCGGTGTAGGGGAATAATCACTCTGTGGCTGACCCCGGGAGAGTTTGATGGTACCGTGTAGAGGAATAATCTCTCTGTGTCTGACCCCAGGAGTGTGTGGTGGGACGGTGTGGACGGAGATTCACTCTGTGTCTGACCCAGGGAGTGTTTGATGGGACCGTGTAGAGGAATAATCACTCTGCGTCTGACCACGGGAGTGTGTGATGCGTCGGTGTAGAGGATTAATCACTCTGTGTCTGACCACGGGATTGTGGGTTGGGACGGGGTGGAGGGAGATTCAGTCGTTGTCTGACCCCGGGAGTGTTTGATGGGACCGTGTAGAGAAATAATCACTCTGTGTCTGACCCCCGGGAGCGTTTGATGGGACCGGGTAGAGGAATAATCACTCTGTGTCTAACCCCGGGAGTATGTGATGGGACGGTGTGGAGGGAGATTCACTCTGTGTCTGACCCCGGGAGCGTTTGATGGGACCGTGTAGAGGAATAATCACTCAGTGTCTGACCCGGGGAGCGTTTGATAGCACCGTGTAGAGGAATAATCACTCTGTGTCTGACCCCGGGAGTGTGTGATGGGACGGTGTTGAAGGAGATTCACACTGTCTCTGACCCCGGGAGTGTGTGATGGTACCGTGTAGAGGAATAATCACTCTGTGTCTGACCCCGGGAGAGTTTAATGGGGCCGTGTAGAGGAATAATCACTCTGCGTCTGACCACGGGAGTGTTTGATGGGACCGTGTAGATCAATAATCACTCTGTGCCTGACCACCGGAGTATGTGATGGGACGGTGTGGAGGGAGATTCACTCTGTGTCTGACCCCGGGAGTGTTTGATGGGACCCTGTAGAGGAATAATCACTCTGTGTCTGACCACGGGAGTGTGAGATGGGACGGTGTGGAGGGAGATTCTCTTTGTGTCTGACCCCGGGAGAGTGTGATGGGCGGTGTAGAGGAATAATCACTCTGTGGCTGAAACCGGGAGTGTTTGATTGGACCGTGTAGAGGAATAATCACTCTGTGTCTGACCCCGGGAGTGTATGATGGGACGGTGTGGATATAAATTCACTCTGTGTCTGACCCCGGGAGTGTTTGATGGGACGGTGTGGAGGGAGATTCAGTCTGTGTCTGACCCCGGGAGTGTGTGAGGAGACGATTTGGAGGGAGATTCACTGTGTCTGACCAAGGGAGTGTGTGATGGGCGGTGTAGAGGAACATTCACTCTGTGTCTGACCCCGGGAGAGTGAGATGGGACCGTGTAGAGGAATAATCACTCTGTGTCTGACCACGGAAGAGTCTGATGTGACCTTGCAGAGGAATAATCACTCTGTGTCTGACCCCGTGAGAGTTTGATGGGCGGTGTAGGGGAATAATCACTCTGTGGCTGAATCCGGGAGTGTTTGATGGTACCTTGTAGAGGAATAATCTCTCTGTGTCTGACCCCAGGAGTGTGTGATGGGACTGTGTGGACGGAGATTCACTCTGTGTCTGACCCCGGGAGTGTTTGATGGGACCGAGTAGATCAATAATCACTCTGTGTCTGACCACGGGAGTATGAGATGGGACGGTGTTGAGGGAGATTCACTCTGTGTCTGACCCCGGGAGAGTGGGTTGGGACGTGTTGGAGGGAGATTCAGTCGTTGTCTGACCCCGGGAGTGTTTGATGGGACCGTGTAGTGGAATAATCACTCTGTGTCTGACCCCGGAAGAGTTTGATGGGGCCGTGTAGAGGAATAATCACTCTGCGTCTTACCACGGGAGTGTTTGATGGGACCGTGTAGAGGAATAATCACTCTGTGTCTGACCCCGGGAGAGTGTGATGGGACGGCGTGGAGGGAGATTCACTCTGTGTCTGACCCCGGGAGTGTGTGATGGGACGGTGTGGAGGGAGATTCACTGTGTGTCTTACCCCGGGAGTGTTTGATGGGACCCTGTAGAGGAATAATCACTCTGTGTCTGACCACGGGAGTGTGAGATGGGACGGTGTTGAGGGAGATTCACTCTGTGTCTGACCCCGTGAGAGTGTGATGGGCGGTGTAGAGGAATAATCACTCTGTGGCTGACACCGGGAGTGTTTGATTGGACCGTGTAGAGGAATAATCACTCTGTGGCTGACCCCGGGAGTGTATGATGGGACGGTGTGGATATAAATTCACCCTGTGTCTGACCCCGGGAGTGTTTGATGGGACGATTTGCAGGGAGATTCACTCTGTGTCTGACCCAGGGAATGTGTGATTGGCGGTGTAGAGGAACATTCACTCTGTGTCTGACCCCGGGAGAGTGAGATGGGCGGTGTAGGGGAATAATCACTCTGTGGCTGACCCCGTGAGAGTTTGATGGGCGGTGTAGGGGAATAATCACTCTGTGGCTGACCCCGGGAGAGTTTGATGGTACCGTGTAGAGGAATAATCTCTCTGTGTCTGACCCCGGGAGTGTGTGGTGGGACGGTGTGGACGGAGATTCACTCTGTGTCTGACCCCGGGAGTGTTTGATGGGACCGTGTAGAGGAATAATCACTCTGTGTCTGACCCCGGGAGTGTTTGATGGGACCGTGTAGATCAATAATCACTCTGTGCCTGACCACCGGAGTATGTGATGGGACGGTGTGGAGGGAGATTCACTCTGTGTCTGACCCCGGGAGTGTTTGATGGGCGGTGTAGAGGAATAATCACTCTATGTCTGACCCCCGGGAGCGTTTGATGGGACCGGGTAGAGGAATAATCACTCTGTGTCTAACCCCGGGAGTATGTGCTGGGACGGTGTGGAGGGAGATTCACTCTGTGTCTGACACCGGGAGCGTTTGATGGGACCGTGTAGAGGAATAATCACTCAGTGTCTGACCCGGGGAGCGTTTGATAGCACCGTGTAGAGGAATAATCACTCTGTGTCTGACCCCGGGAGTGTGTGATGGGACGGTGTTGAAGGAGATTCACACTGTCTCTGACCCCGGGAGTGTGTGATGGTACCGTGTAGAGGAATAATCACTCTGTGTCTGACCCCGGGAGAGTTTAATGGGGCCGTTTAGAGGAATAATCACTCTGCGTCTGACCACGGGAGTGTTTGATGGGACCGTGTAGATCAATAATCACTCTGTGCCTGACCACCGGAGTATGTGATGGGACGGTGTGGAGGGAGATTCACTCTGTGTCTGACCCCGGGAGTGTTTGATGGGACCCTGTAGAGGAATAATCACTCTGTGTCTGACCACGGGAGTGTGAGATGGGACGGTGTGGAGGGAGATTCTCTTTGTGTCTGACCCCGGGAGAGTGTGATGGGCGGTGTAGAGGAATCATCACTCTGTGGCTGAAACCGGGAGTGTTTGATTGGACCGTGTAGAGGAATAATCACTCTGTGTCTGACCCCGGGAGTGTATGATGGGACGGTGTGGATATAAATTCACTCTGTGTCTGACCCCGGGAGTGTTTGATGGGACGGTGTGGAGGGAGATTCAGTCTGTGTCTGACCCCGGGAGTGTGTGAGGAGACGATTTGGAGGGAGATTCACTGTGTCTGGAGTGTTTCATGGGACCGTGTAGGGGAATAATCACTCTGTGTCTGATCCCGGGAGAGTGTGATGGGACGGTGTGGAAGGAGATTCACACTGTGTCTGACACCGGGAGTGTTTGATGGGACCGTGTAGAGGAATAATCACTCTGTGTCTGACCCCGGGAGTGTGTGATGGGACGATTTGCAGGGAGATACACTCTGTGTCTGACCCAGGGAGTGTGTGATGGGCGGTGTAGGGGAACATTCACTATGTGACTGATCCCGGGAGTGTGAGATGGGACCGTGTAGAGCAATAATCACTCTGTGTCTGACCCCGGGAGTGTTTAATGGGACCGTGGAGAAGAATAATCACTCTTGTGTCAGAACACGGGAGTGTGTGATGGGACGGTGTGGAGGGAGATTCACTCTGTGTCTGACCCCGGGAGTGTTTGATGGGACTGTGTAGAGGAATAATCACTCTGTGTCTGACCCCGGGTGTGTGTGATGGGACGGTGTGGAGGGAGATTCACTCTGTGTCTGACCCCGGCAGTGTTTGATGGGACCGTGTTGAGGAATAATCCCTCTGTGTATGACACTGGGAGTGTGTGATGGGACCGTGTGGAGGGAGATTCACTCTGTGTCTGACCCCGGGAGTGTTTGATGGGACCGTGTAGAGGAATAATCACTCTGTGTCTGACACCCGGCCGCGTTTGATGGGAACGTGTAGAGGAATAATCACTCTGTGTCTGATACCGGGAGTTTGTGACGGGAAGGTGTGGAGGGAGATTCACTCTGTGTCTGAGACCGGGAGTGTTTGCTGGGACCGTGTAGAAGAATAATCCCTCTGTGTATGACACTGGGAGTGTGTGATGGGACCGTGTGGAGGGAGATTCACTCTGTGTCTGACCCCGGGAGTGTTTGATGGGACCGTGTAGAGGAATAATCACTCTGTGTCTGACACCCGGCAGCGTTTGATGGGAACGTGTAGAGGAATAATCACTCTGTGTCTGACACCGGGAGTTTGTGACGGGACGGTGTGGCGGGAGATTCACACTGTGTCTGACCCCGGGAGTGTTTGATGGGACCGTGTAGAGGAATAATCACTCTGTGTCTGACACCCGGCAGCGTTTGATGGGAACGTGTAGAGGACTAATCACTCTGTGTCTGACCCCAGGAGAGTTTGATGGGGCCGTGTAGAGGAATAATCACTCTGTGTCTGACCACGGGAGTGTTTGATGGGACCGTGTAGAGGAATAATCACTCTGTGTCTGACCCCGTGAGAGTGTGATGGGATGGCGTGGAGGGAGATTCACTCTGTGTCCGACCCCGGGAGTGTTAGATGGGACCGTGTAGAGGAATAATCACTCTGTATCTGACCCCGGGAGAGTGTGATGGGACGGTTTGGAAGGAGATTCACACTGTGTCTGACACCGGGAGTGTTTGATGGGACCGTGTAGTGGAATAATCACTCTGTGTCTGACACCGGGAGTGTGTGATGGTACCGTGTAGAGGAATAATCACTCTGTGTCTGACCCCGGGAGAGTGTGATGGGACGGTGTGGAAGGAGATTCACACTGTGTCTGACCCCGGAAGAGTTTGATGTGACCGTGTAGAGGAATAATCACTATGTGTCTGACCCCGGGAGTGTATGTTGGGACGGTGTGGATATAAATTCACTCTGTGTCTGACCCCGGGAGTGTTTGATGGGACGGTGTGGAGGGAGATTCAGTCTGTGTCTGACCCCGGGAGT
The DNA here is from genome assembly GCF_030144855.1 of Hypanus sabinus. Classification (NCBI taxonomy): domain Eukaryota; kingdom Metazoa; phylum Chordata; class Chondrichthyes; order Myliobatiformes; family Dasyatidae; genus Hypanus; species Hypanus sabinus. The sequence continues at coordinate 737,638 of NW_026779082.1, forward strand.
GCGTGATGGGACGATTTGCAGGGAGATACACTCTGTGTCTGACCCAGGGAGTGTGTGATGGGCGGTGGAGAGGAACATTCACTATGTTACTGATCCCAGGAGTGTGAGATGGGACCGTGTAGAGCAATAATCACTCTGTGTCTGACCCCGGGAGTGTTTGATGGGACCGTGGAGAAGAATAATCACTCTGTGTCTGAACATGGGAGTGTGTGATGGGACGGGGTGGAGGGAGATTCACTCTGTGTCTGACCCCGGGAGTGTTTGATGGGACGGTGTGGAGGGAGATTGACTCTGTGCCTGACCCCGGCAGTGTTTGATGGGACCGTGTTGAGGAATAATCACTCTGTGTATGACCATGAGAGTGTGTGATGGGACCGTGTGGAGGGAGATTCACTATGTGTCTTACCACGGGAGTGTGTGATGGGCGGTGTAGAGGAATAATCACTCTGTGTCTGACACCGGGAGGTTGTGACAGGACGGTGTGGAGGGAGATTGACTCTGTGCCTGACCCCGGGAGTGTTTCATGGGACCGTGTAGGGGAATAATCACTCTGTGTCTGACACCCGGCAGCGTTTGATGGGAACGTATAGAGGAATAATCACTCTGTGTCTGATCCCGGGAGAGTGTGATGGAACGGTGTGGAAGGAGATTCACACTGTGTCTGACACCGGGAGTGTTTGATGGGACCGTGTAGAGGAATAATCACTCTGTGTCTGACCCCGGGAGTGTGTGATGGGACGATTTGCAGGGAGATACACTCTGTGACTGACCCAGGGAGTGTGTGATGGGCGGTGTAGGGGAACATTCACTATGTGACTGATCCCGGGAGTGTGAGATGGGACCGTGTAGAGCAATAATCACTCTGTGTCTGACCCAGGGAGTGTTTGATGGGACCGTGGAGAAGAATAATCACTCTGTGTCTGAACACGGAAGTGTGTGATGGGACGGTGTGGAGGGAGATTCACTCTGTGTCTGACCCCGGGAGTGTTTGTTGGGACTGTGTAGAGGAATAATCACTCTGTGTCTGACCCCGGGAGTGTGTGATGGGACGGTGTGGAGGGAGATTCACTCTGTGTCTGACCCCGGCAGTGTTTGATGGGACCATGTTGAGGAATAATCCCTCTGTGTATGACACTGGGAGTGTGTGATGGGACCGTGTGGAGGGAGATTCACTCTGTGTCTGACCCCGGGAGTGTTTGATGGGACCGTGTAGAGGAATAATCACACTGTGTCTGACACCCGGCAGCGTCTGATGGGAACGTGTAGAGGAATAATCACTCTGTGTCTGACACCGGGAGTTTGTGACGGGACGGTGTGGAGGGAGATTCACTCTGTGTCTGACACCGGGAGTGTTTGCTGGGACCGTGTAGAGGAATAATCATTCTGTCTGACCCCGGGAGTGTGTGTTGGGACGGTGCGGACGGAGATTCACTCTGTGTCTGACCCCGGGAGTGTTTGATGGGACCGTGTAGAGGAATAATCACTCTGTGTCTGACACCCGGCAGCGTTTGATGGGAACGTGTAGAGGAATAATCACTCTGTGTCTGACCCCGGGAGAGGGTGATGGGACAGTGTGGAAGGAGATTCACACTGTGTCTGACACCGGAGTGTTTGATGGGACCGTGTAGAGGAATAATCACTCTGTGTCTGACACCGGGTGTGTGTGAAGGTACCGTGTAGAGGAATAATCACTCTGTGTCTGACCCCGGGAGAGTGTGATGGGACGGTGTGGAAGGAGATTCACACTGTGTCTGACCCCGGAAGAGTTTGATGTGACCGTGTAGAGGAAAAATCACTGTGTGTCTGACCCCGGGAGTGTATGATGGGACCGTGTAGAGGAATAATCACTCTGTTTCTGACACCCGGCCGCGTTTGATGGGAACGTGTAGAGGAATAATCACTCTGTGTCTGATACCGGGAGTTTGTGACGGGACGGTGTGGAGGGAGATTCACTCTGTGTCTAACACTGGGAGTGTTTGCTGGGACCGTGTAGAAGAATAATCCCGCTGTGTATGACAATGGGAGTGTGTGATGGGACCGTGTGGAGGGAGATTCACTCTGTGTCTGACCCCGGGAGTGTTTGATGGGACCGTGTAGAGGAATAATCACTCTGTGTCTGTCACCCGGCAGCGTTTGATGGGAACGTGTAGAGGAATAATCACTCTGTGTCTGACACCGGGAGTTTGTGACGCGACGGTGTGGAGGGAGATTCACACTGTGTCTGACCCCGGGAGAGTTTGATGGGGCCGTGTAGAGGAATAATCACTCTGTGTCTGACCACGGGAGTGTGTGATGGTACCGTGTAGAGGAATAATCACTCTGTGTCTGACCCCGGGAGAGAGTGATGGGACGGTGTGGAAGGAGATTCACACTGTGTCTGACCCCGGAAGAGTTTGATGTGACCGTGTAGAGGAATAATCACTATGTGTCTGACCCCGGGAGAGTGTGATGGGACGGTGTGGAAGGAGATTCACACTGTGTCTGACCCCGGAAGAGTTTGATGTGACCGTGTAGAGGAATAATCACTATGTGTCTGACCCCGGGAGTGTATGTTGGGACGGTGTGGATATAAATTCACTCTGTGTCTGACCCCGGGAGTGTTTGATGGGACGGTGTGGAGGGAGATTCAGTCTGTGTCTGACCCCGGGAGTGCGTGATGGGACGATTTGCAGGGAGATACACTCTGTGTCTGACCCAGGGAGTGTGTGATGGGCGGTGGAGAGGAACATTCACTATGTGACTGATCCCAGGAGTGTGAGATGGGACCGTGTAGAGCAATAATCACTCTGTGTCTGACCCCGGGAGTGTTTGATGGGACCGTGGAGAAGAATAATCACTCTGTGTCTGAACATGGGAGTGTGTGATGGGACGGGGTGGAGGGAGATTCACTCTGTGTCTGACCCCGGGAGTGTTTGATGGGACGGTGTGGAGGGAGATTGACTCTGTGCCTGACCCCGGCAGTGTTTGATGGGACCGTGTTGAGGAATAATCACTCTGTGTATGACCATGAGAGTGTGTGATGGGACCGTGTGGAGGGAGATTCACTATGTGTCTTACCACGGGAGAGTGTGATGGGCGGTGTAGAGGAATAATCACTCTGTGTCTGACACCGGGAGGTTGTGACAGGACGGTGTGGAGGGAGATTGACTCTGTGCCTGACCCCGGGAGTGTTTCATGGGACCGTGTAGGGGAATAATCACTCTGTGTCTGACACCCGGCAGCGTTTGATGGGAACGTATAGAGGAATAATCACTCTGTGTCTGATCCCGGGAGAGTGTGATGGAACGGTGTGGAAGGAGATTCACACTGTGTCTGACACCGGGAGTGTTTGATGGGACCGTGTAGAGGAATAATCACTCTGTGTCTGACCCCGGGAGTGTGTGATGGGATGATTTGCAGGGAGATACACTCTGTGACTGACCCAGGGAGTGTGTGATGGGCGGTGTAGGGGAACATTCACTATGTGACTGATCCCGGGAGTGTGAGATGGGACCGTGTAGAGCAATAATCACTCTGTGTCTGACCCAGGGAGTGTTTGATGGGACCGTGGAGAAGAATAATCACTCTGTGTCTGAACACGGAAGTGTGTGATGGGACGGTGTGGAGGGAGATTCACTCTGTGTCTGACCCCGGGAGTGTTTGTTGGGACTGTGTAGAGGAATAATCACTCTGTGTCTGACCCCGGGAGTGTGTGATGGGACGGTGTGGAGGGAGATTCACTCTGTGTCTGACCCCGGCAGTGTTTGATGGGACCATGTTGAGGAATAATCCCTCTGTGTATGACACTGGGAGTGTGTGATGGGACCGTGTGGAGGGAGATTCACTCTGTGTCTGACCCCGGGAGTGTTTGATGGGACCGTGTAGAGGAATAATCACACTGTGTCTGACACCCGGCAGCGTCTGATGGGAACGTGTAGAGGAATAATCACTCTGTGTCTGACACCGGGAGTTTGTGACGGGACGGTGTGGAGGGAGATTCACTCTGTGTCTGACACCGGGAGTGTTTGCTGGGACCGTGTAGAGGAATAATCCCTCTGTGTATGACACTGGGAGTGTGTGATGGGACCGTGTGGAGCGAGATTCACTCTGTGTCTGACCCCGGGAGTCTTTGATGGGACCGTGTAGAGGAATAATCACTCTGTGTCTGACACCCGGCAGCGTTTGATGGGAACGTGTAGAGGAATAATCACTCTGTGTCTGACACCGGGAGTTTGTGACAGGACTGTGTGGAGGGAGATTCACTCTCTGACACCGGGAGTGTTTGCTGGGACCGTGTAGAGGAATAATCCCTCTGTGTATGACACTGGGAGTGTGTGATGGGACCGTGTGGAGGGAGATTCACTCTGTGTCTGACCCCGAGAGTGTTTGATGGGACCGTGCAGAGGAATAATCACTCTGTGTCTGACACCCGGCAGCGTTTGATGGGAACGTGTAGAGGAATAATCACTCTGTGTCTGACACCGGGAGTTTGTGACGGGACGGTGTGGAGGGAGATTCACTCTGTGTCTGACACCGGGAGTGTTTGCTGGGACCGTGTAGAGGAATAATCATTCTGTCTGACCCCGGGAGTGTGTGTTGGGACGGTGCGGACGGAGATTCACTCTGTGTCTGACCCCGGGAGTGTTTGATGGGACCGTGTAGAGGAATAATCACTCTGTGTCTGACACCCGGCAGCGTTTGATGGGAACGTGTAGAGGAATAATCACTCTGTGTCTGACCCCGGGAGAGGGTGATGGGACAGTGTGGAAGGAGATTCACACTGTGTCTGACACCGGAGTGTTTGATGGGACCGTGTAGAGGAATAATCACTCTGTGTCTGACACCGGGTGTGTGTGAAGGTACCGTGTAGAGGAATAATCACTCTGTGTCTGACCCCGGGAGAGTGTGATGGGACGGTGTGGAAGGAGATTCACACTGTGTCTGACCCCGGAAGAGTTTGATGTGACCGTGTAGAGGAAAAATCACTGTGTGTCTGACCCCGGGAGTGTATGATGGGACCGTGTAGAGGAATAATCACTCTGTTTCTGACACCCGGCCGCGTTTGATGGGAACGTGTAGAGGAATAATCACTCTGTGTCTGATACCGGGAGTTTGTGACGGGACGGTGTGGAGGGAGATTCACTCTGTGTCTAACACCGGGAGTGTTTGCTGGGACCGTGTAGAAGAATAATCCCTCTGTGTATGACAATGGGAGTGTGTGATGGGACCGTGTGGAGGGAGATTCACTCTGTGTCTGACCCCGGGAGTGTTTGATGGGACCGTGTAGAGGAATAATCACTCTGTGTCTGTCACCCGGCAGCGTTTGATGGGAACGTGTAGAGGAATAATCACTCTGTGTCTGACACCGGGAGTTTGTGACGCGACGGTGTGGAGGGAGATTCACACTGTGTCTGACCCCGGGAGAGTTTGATGGGGCCGTGTAGAGGAATAATCACTCTGTGTCTGACCACGGGAGTGTGTGATGGTACCGTGTAGAGGAATAATCACTCTGTGTCTGACCCCGGGAGAGAGTGATGGGACGGTGTGGAAGGAGATTCACACTGTGTCTGACCCCGGAAGAGTTTGATGTGACCGTGTAGAGGAATAATCACTATGTGTCTGACCCCGGGAGTGTATGATGGGACGGTGTGGATATAAATTCACTCTGTGTCTGACCCCGGGAGTGTTTGATGGGACGGTGTGGAGGGAGATTCAGTCAGTGTCTGACCCCGGGAGTGCGTGATGGGACGATTTGCAGGGATATACACTCTGTGTCGGACCCAGGGAGTGTGTGATGGGCGGTGTAGAGGAACATTCACTATGTGACTGATCCCAGGAGTGTGAGATGGGACCGTGTAGAGCAATAATCACTCTGTGTCTGACCCCGGGAGTGTTTGATGGGACCGTGGAGAAGAATAATCACTCTGTGTCTGAACACGGGAGTGTGTGATGGGTCGGGGTGGAGGGAGATTCACTCTGTGTCTGACCCCGGCAGTGTTTGATGGGACCGTGTTGAGGAATAATCCCTCTGTGTATGACCCTGAGAGTGTGTGATGGGCGGTGTAGAGGAATAATCACTCTGTGTCTGACACCGGGTGGTTGTGACGGGACGGTGTGGAGGGAGATTCACTCTGTGTCTGACACCGGGAGTGTTTGCTGGGACCGTGTAGAGGAATAATCACTCTGTCTGACCCCGGGAGTGTGTGTTGGGACGGTGCGGACGGAGATACACTCTGTGTCTGACCCCGGGAGTGTTTCATGGGACCGTGTAGGGGAATAATCACTCTGTGTCTGACACCCGGCAGCGTTTGATGGGACCGTGTAGAGCAATAATCACTCTGTGTCTGACCCAGGGAGTGTTTGATGGGACCGTGGAGAAGAATAATCACTCTGTGTCTGAACACGGAAGTGTGTGATGGGACGGTGTGGAGGGAGATTCACTCTGTGTCTGACCCCGGGAGTGTTTGATGGGACTGTGTAGAGGAATAATCACTCTGTGTCTGACCCCGGGAGTGTGTGATGGGACGGTGTGGAGGGAGATTCACTCTGTGTCTGACCTCGGCAGTGTTTGATGGGACCGTGTTGAGGAATAATCCCTCTGTGTATGACACTGGGAGTGTGTGATGGGACCGTGTGGAGGGAGATTCACTCTGTGTCTGACCCCGGGAGTGTTTGATGGGACCGTGTAGAGGAATAATCACTCTGTGTCTGACACCCGGCAGCGTTTGATGGGAACGTGTAGAGGAATAATCACTCTTTGTCTGACACCGGGAGTTTGTGACGGGACGGTGTGGAGGGAGATTCTCTCTGTCTCTGACACCGGGAGTGTTTGCTGGGACCGTGTAGAGGAATAATCCCTCTGTGTATGACACTGGGAGTGTGTGATGGGACCGTGTGGATCGAGATTCACTCTGTGTCTGACCCCGGGAGTGTTTGATGGAACCGTGTAGAGGAATAATCACTCTGTGTCTGACACCCGGCAGCGTTTGATGGGAACGTGTAGAGGAATAATCACTCTGTGTCTGACACCGGGCGTTTGTGACAGGACGGTGTGGAGGGAGATTCACTCTGTGTCTGACACCGGGAGTGTTTGCTGGGACCGTGTAGAGGAATAATCCCTCTGTGTATGACACTGGGAGTGTGTGATGGGACCGTGTGGAGGGAGATTCACTCTGTGTCTGACCCCGAGAGTGTTTGATGGGACCGTGTAGAGCAATAATCATTCTGTGTCTGACCCCGGGAGTGTTTGATGGGACCGTGTAGAGGAATAATCACTCTGTGTCTGACCACCGGAGTGTGTGATGGTACGGTGTGGAGGGAGATTCACTCTGTGTCTGACCCCGGGAGAGTGTGATGGGCGGTGTAGAGGAATAATCACTCTGTGGCTGACCCCGGGAGTGTTTGATTGGACCGTGTAGAGGAATAATCACTATGTGTCTATCCCTGGAGTGTGTGATGGGACGGTGTGGAGGGAGATTCACTCTGTGTCTGACCCCGGGAGTGTTTGATGGGACAGAGTAGAGGAATAATCACTCTGTGTCTGACCCCGGGAGAGTGTGATTGGCGGTGTAGAGGAATAATCACTCTGTGTCTGACCCCGGGAGTGTTTGATGGGACGGTGTGGAGGGAGATTCAGTCTGTGTCTGACCCCGGGAGTGTGTGATGGGACGATTTGCAGGGAGATACACGCTGTGTCTGACCCCGGGAGTGTTTGATGGGACCGTGTAGAAGAATAATCACTCTGTGTCTGAACACGGGAGTGTGTGATGGGACGGTGTGGAGGGAGATTCACTCTGTGTCTGACCCCGGGAGTGTTTGATGGGACTGTGTAGAGGAATAATCACTCTGTGTCTGAACACGGGAGTGTGTGATGGGACGGGGTGGAGGGAGATTGACTCTGTGCCTGACCCCGGCAGTGTTTGATGGGACCGTGTAGAGGAATAATCACTCTGTGTCTGACACCCGGCAGCGTTTGATGGGAACGTGTAGAGGAATAATCACTCTGTGTCTGACCCCGGGAGAGTTTGATGGGGCTGTGTAGAGGAATAATCACTCTGTGTCTGACCACGGGAGTGTTTGATGGGACCGCGTAGAGGAATAATCACTCTGTGTCTGACCCCGGGAGAGTGTGATGGGACGGTGTGGAAGGAGATTCACACTGTGTCTGATACCGGGAGTGTTTGATGGGACCGTGTAGTTGAATAATCACTCTGTGTCTGACATCGGGAGTGTGTGATGGTACCGTGTAGAGGAATAATCACTCTGTGTCTGACCCAGGGAGAGTGTGATGGGACGGTGTGGAAGGAGATTCACACTGTGTCTGACCCCGGAAGAGTTTGATGTGACCGTGGAGAGGAATAATCACTATGTGTCTGTCCCCGGGACTGTATGATGGGACGGTGTGGATATAAATTCACTCTGTGTCTGACCCCGGGAGTGTTTGATGGGACGGTGTGGAGGGAGATTCAGTCTGTGTCTGACCCCGGGAGTGCGTGATGGGACGATTTGCAGGGAGATACACTCTGTGTCTGACCCAGGGAGTGTGTGATGGGCGGTGTAGAGGAACATTCACTGTGTGACTGATCCCAGGAGTGTGAGATGGGACCGTGCAGAGCAATAATCACTCTGTGTCTGACCCCGGGAGTGTTTGATGGGACCGTGGAGAAGAATAATCACTGTGTGTCTGAACACGGGAGTGTGTGATGGGACGGGGTGGAGGGAGATTCACTCTGTGTCTGACCCCGGGAGTGTTTGATGGGACGGTGTGGAGGGAGATTGACTCTGTGCCTGACACCGGCAGTGTTTGATGGGACCGTGTTAAGGAATAATCCCTCTGTGTATGACCCTGAGAGTATGTGATGGGACCGTGTGGAGGGAGATGCACTCTGTGTCTGACCACGGGAGTGTGTGATGGGCGGTGTAGAGGAATAATCACTCTGTGTCTGACACCGGGAGTGTTTGATGGGACGGTGTGGAGGGAGATTGACTCTGTGCCTGACCCCGGCAGTGTTTGATGGGACCGTGTAAAGGAATAATCCCTCTGTGTATGACCCTGAGAGTGTGTGATGGGACCGTGTGGAGGGAGATGCACTCTGTGTCTGACCAACGGGAGTGTGTGATGGGCGGTGTAGAGGAATAATCACTCTTTGTCTGACACCGGGAGGTTGTGACGGGACGGTGTGGAGGGAGATTCACTCTGTGTCTGACCCCGGGAGTGTGTGTTGGGACGGTGCGGACGGAGATACACTCTGTGTCTGACCCCGGGAGTGTTTCATGGGTCCGTGTAGGGAATAATCACTCTGTGTCTGACACCCGGCAGCGTTTGATGGGAACGTGTAGAGGAATAATCACTCTGTGTCTGATACCGGGAGAGTGTGATGGGACGGTGTGGAAGGAGATTCACACTGTGTCTGACACCGGGAGTTTTTGATGGGACCGTGTAGAGGAATAATCACTCTGTGTCTGACCCCGGGAGTGTGTGATGGGACGATTTGCAGGGAGATACACTCTGTGTCTGACCCAGGGAGTGTGTGATGGGCGGTGTAGAGGAACATTCACTATGTGACTGATCCCGGGAGTGTGAAATGGTTCCGTGTAGAGCAATAATCACTCTGTGTCTGACCCCGGGAGTGTTTGATGGGACCGTGGAGAAGAATAATCACTCTGTGTATGAACACGGGAGTGTGTGATGGGACGGGGTGGAGGGAGATTCACTCTGTGTCTGACCCCGGGAGTGTTTGATGGGACGGTGTGGAGGGAGATTGACTCTGTGCCTGACCACGGCAGTGTTTGATGGGACCGTGTTAAGGAATAATCCCTCTGTGTATGACCCTGAGAGTGTGTGATGGGACAGTGTAGAGGAATAATCACTCTGTGTCTGACCCCGGAAGTGTGTGTTGGGACGGTGCGGACGGAGATTCTCTCTGTGTCTGACACCGGGAGTGTTTCATGGGACCGTGTAGAGTAATAATCACTCTGTGTCTGACACCCGGCAGCGTTTGATGGGAACGTGTAGAGGAACAATCATTCTGTGTCTGACCCCGGGAGAGTTTGATGGGGCCGTGTAGAGGAATAATCACTCTGTGTCTGACCACGGGAGTGTTTGATGGGACCGTGTAGAGGAATAATCACTCTGTGTCTAACCCCGGGAGAGTGTGATGGGATGGCGTGGAGGGAGATACACTCTGTGTTTGACCCCGGGAGTGTTTGATGGGACCGTGTAGAGGAATAATCACTCTTTGTCTGACCCCGGGAGAGTGTGATGGGACGGAGTGGAAGGAGATGCACACTGTGTCTGACACCGGGAGTGTTTGATGGGACCGTGTAGAGGAATAATCACTCTGTGTCTGACACCGGGAGTGTGTGAAGGTACCGTGTAGAGGAATAATCACTCTGTGTCTGACCCCGGGAGTGTATGATGGGACGGTGTGGATATAAATTCACTCTGTGTCTGACCCCGGGAGTGTTTGATGGGACGGTGTGGAGGGAGATTCAGTCTGTGACTGACTCCGGGAGTGCGTGATGGGACGATTTGCAGGGAGATACACTCTGTGTCTGACCCAGGGAGTGTGTGATGGGCGCTGTAGAGGAACATTCACTATGTGACTGATCCCGGGAGTGTGAGATGGGACCGTGTTGATCAATAATCACTCTGTGTCTGACCCCGGGAGTGTTTGATGGGACCGTAGAGAAGAATAATCACTCTGTGTCTGACCCCGGGAGAGTGTGATGGAATGGCGTGGAGGGAGATTCACTCTGTGTCTGACCCCGGGAGTGTTTGATGGGACCGTGTAGAGGAATAATCTCTCTCTGTCTGACCCCGGGAGAGTGTGATGGGACGGAGTGGAAGGAGATGCACACTGTCTCTGACACCGGGAGTGTTTGATGGGACCGTGTAGAGGAATAATCACTCTGTGTCTGACACCGGGAGTGTGTGAAGGTACCGTGTAGAGGAATAATCACTCTGTGTCTGACCCCGGGAGTGTATGATGGGACGGTGTGGATATAAATTCACTCTGTGTCTGACCCCGGGAGTGTTTGATGGGACGGTGTGGAGGGAGATTCAGTCAGTGACTGACCCCGGGAGTGCGTGATGGGACGATTTGCAGGGAGATACACTCTGTGTCTGACCCAGGGAGTGTGTGATGGGCGCTGTAGAGGAACATTCACTATGTGACTGATCCCGGGAGTGTGAGATGGGACCGTGTTGATCAATAATCACTCTGTGTCTGACCCCGGGAGTGTTTGATGGGACCGTAGAGAAGAATAATCACTCTGTGTCTGAACACGGGAGTGTGTTTTGGGACGGGGTGGAGGGAGATTCACTCTGTGTCTGACCCCGGGAGAGTTTGATGGGACCGTGTAGAGGAATAATCACTCTGACTGACCCCGGGAGTGTGTGTTGGGACGGTGCGGACGGAGATTCACTCTGTGGCTTACCCCGGGAGTGTTTCATGGGATCGTGTAGAGGAATAATCACTCTGTCTGACCCCGGGAGTGTGTGTTGGGACGGTGCGGACGGAGATTCACTCTGTGTCTGACCCCGGGAGTGTTTCATGGGACCGTGTAGAGGAATAATCACTCTGTGTCTGACACCGGGATTGTGTGAAGGTACCGTGTAGAGGAATAATCACTCTGTGTCTGACCCCGGGAGAGTTTGATGGGGCCGTGTAGAGGAATAATCACTCTGTGTCTGACCACGGGAGTATTTAATGGGACCGTGTAGAGGAATAATCACTCTGTGTCTGACCCCGGGAGAGTGTGATGGAATGGCGTGGAGGGAGATTCACTCTGTGTCTGACCCCGGGAGTGTTTGATGGGACCGTGTAGAGGAATAATCACTCTGTGTCTGACCACGGAAGAGTGTGATGGGACGGAGTGGAAGGAGATGCACACTGTGTCTGACACCGGGAGTGTTTGATGGGACCGCGTAGAGGAATAATCACTCTGTGTCTGACACCGGGAGTGTGTGAAGGTAACGTGTAGAGGAATAATCACTCTGTGTCTGACCCCGGGAGTGTATGATGGGACGGTGTGGATATAAATTCACTCTGTGTCTGACCCCGGGAGTGTTTGATGGGACGGTGTGGAGGGAGATTCAGTCTGTGACTGACCCCGGGAGTGCGTGATGGGACGATTTGCAGGGAGATACACTCTGTGTCTGACCCAGGGAGTGTGTGATGGGCGCTGTAGAGGAACATTCACTATGTGACTGATCCCGGGAGTGTGAGATGGGACCGTGTAGATCAATAATCACTCTGTGTCTGACCCCGGGAGTGTTTGATGGGACCGTAGAGAAGAATAATCCCTCTGACTGACCCCGGGAGTATGTGTTGGGACGGTGCGGACGGAGATTGACTCTGTGGCTTACCCCGGGAGTGTTTCATGGGATCGTGTAGAGGAATAATCACTCTGTGTCTGACACCCGGCAGCGTTTGATGGGAACGTGTAGAGGAATAATCACTCTGTGTCTGACCCCGGGAGAGTTTGATGGGGCCGTGTAGAGGAATAATCACTCTGTGTCTGACCACGGGAGAGTGTGCTGGGACGGTGTGGAAGGAGATTCACTCTGTGTCTGACCCCGGAAGTGTTTCATGGGTCCGTGTAGAGGAATAATCACTCTGTGTCTGACCCCGGGAGAGATTGATGGGGCCGTGTAGAGGAATAATCACTCTGTGTCTGACCCCGGGAGTGTGTGATGGGCGGTGTAGAGGAATAATCAATCTGTCTGACCCCGGGAGTTTGTGTTGGGACAGTGCGGACGGAGATTCACTCTGTGTCTGACCACGGGAGTGTTTGATGGGACCGTGTTGAGGAATAATCACTCTGTGACTGACCCCGGAAGAGTTTGATGTGACCGTGTAGAGGAATAATGACTATGTGTCTGACCCCGGGATTGTTTGACGGGACCGTGTAGTGGAATAATCACTCTGTGTCTGACCACGGGAGTGTGTGATGGGACCGTGTGGAGGGAGATTAACTCTGTGTCTGACCCCGGGAGAGTGTGATGGGCGGAGTAGAGGAATAATCACTCTGTGACTGACGCCGGGAGTGTATGATTGGACCGTGTAGAGGAATAATCACTCTGTGTCTGACCCCGGGAATGTATGATGGGACCGTGGAGAAGAATAATCGCTCTGTGTCTGAACACGGGAGTGTGTGATGGACGGTGTGGAGGGAGATTCACTCTGTGTATGACCCTGGGAGTGTGTGATGGGACCGTGTAGAGGAATAATCACTCTGACTGACCCCGGGAGTATGTGTTGGGACGGTGCGGACGGAGATTCACTCTGTGGCTTACCCCGGGTGTGTTTCATGGGATCGTGTAGAGGAATAATCACTCTGTGTCTGACACCCGGCAGCGTTTGATGGGAACGTGTAGAGGAATAATCACTCTGTGTCTGACCACGGGAGAGTTTGATGGGGCGTGTAGAGGAATAATCACTCTGTGTCTGACCACGGGAGAGTGTGCTGGGACGGTGTGGAAGGAGATTCACAATGTGTCTGACACCGGGAGTGTGTGATGGTACCGTGTTGAGGAATAATCACTCTGTGTCTGACCCCGGAAGAGTTTGATGGGACCGTGGAGAAGAATAATCGCACTGTGTCTGAACACGGGAGTGTGTGATGGGACGGTGTGGAGGGAGATTAACTCTGTGTCTGACCCCGGGAGTGTGTGATGGGCGCTGTAGAGGAACATTCACTATGTGACTGATCCCGGGAGTGTGAGATGGGACCGTGTTGATCAATAATCACTCTGTGTCTGACCCCGGGAGTGTTTGATGGGACCGTAGAGAAGAATAATCACTCTGTGTCTGAACACGGGAGTGTGTTTTGGGACGGGGTGGAGGGAGATTCACTCTGTGTCTGACCCCGGGAGAGTTTGATGGGACCGTGTAGAGGAATAATCACTCTGTGTCTGACCACGGGAGTGTGTGATGGACGGTGTGGAGGGAGATTCACTCTGTGTATGACCCTGGGTGTGTGTGATGGGACCGTGTAGAGGAATAATCACTCTGTCTGACCCCGGGAGTGTGTGTTGGGACGGTGCGGACGGAGATTCACTCTGTGTCTGACCCCGGGAGTGTTTCATGGGACCGTGTAGAGGAATAATCACTCTGTGTCTGACACCGGGATTGTGTGAAGGTACCGTGTAGAGGAATAATCACTCTGTGTCTGACCCCGGGAGAGTTTGATGGGGCCGTGTAGAGGAATAATCACTCTGTGTCTGACCACGGGAGTATTTAATGGGACCGTGTAGAGGAATAATCACTCTGTGTCTGACCCCGGGAGAGTGTGATGGAATGGCGTGGAGGGAGATTCACTCTGTGTCTGACCCCGGGAGTGTTTGATGGGACCGTGTAGAGGAATAATCACTCTGTGTCTGACCACGGAAGAGTGTGATGGGACGGAGTGGAAGGAGATGCACACTGTGTCTGACACCGGGAGTGTTTGATGGGACCGTGTAGAGGAATAATCACTCTGTGTCTGACACCGGGAGTGTGTGAAGGTAACGTGTAGAGGAATAATCACACTGTGTCTGACCCCGGGAGTGTATGATGGGACGGTGTGGATATAAATTCACTCTGTGTCTGACCCCGGGAGTGTTTGATGGGACGGTGTGGAGGGAGATTCAGTCTGTGACTGACCCCGGGAGTGCGTGATGGGACGATTTGCAGGGAGATACACTCTGTGTCTGACCCAGGGAGTGTGTGATGGGCGCTGTAGAGGAACATTCACTATGTGACTGATCCCGGGAGTGTGAGATGGGACCGTGTAGATCAATAATCACTCTGTGTCTGACCCCGGGAGTGTTTGATGGGACCGTAGAGAAGAATAATCCCTCTGACTGACCCCGGGAGTATGTGTTGGGACGGTGCGGACGGAGATTCACTCTGTGGCTTACCCCGGGAGTGTTTCATGGGATCGTGTAGAGGAATAATCACTCTGTGTCTGACACCCGGCAGCGTTTGATGGGAACGTGTAGAGGAATAATCACTCTGTGTCTGACCCCGGGAGAGTTTGATGGGGCCGTGTAGAGGAATAATCACTCTGTGTCTGACCACGGGAGAGTGTGCTGGGACGGTGTGGAAGGAGATTCACTCTGTGTCTGACCCCGGAAGTGTTTCATGGGACCGTGTAGAGGAATAATCACTCTGTGTCTGACCCCGGGAGAGATTGATGGGGCCGTGTAGAGGAATAATCACTCTGTGTCTGACCCCGGGAGTGTGTGATGGGCGGTGTAGAGGAATAATCAATCTGTCTGACCCCGGGAGTTTGTGTTGGGACAGTGCGGACGGAGATTCACGCTGTGTCTGACGACGGGAGTGTTTGATGGGACCGTGTTGAGGAATAATCACTCTGTGTCTGACCCCGGAAGAGTTTGATGTGACCGTGTAGAGGAATAATGACTATGTGTCTGACCCCGGGATTGTTTGACGGGACCGTGTAGTGGAATAATCACTCTGTGTCTGACCACGGGAGTGTGTGATGGGACCGTGTGGAGGGAGATTAACTCTGTGTCTGACCCCGGGAGAGTGTGATGGGCGGAGTAGAGGAATAATCACTCTGTGACTGACGCCGGGAGTGTATGATTGGACCGTGTAGAGGAATAATCACTCTGTGTCTGACCCCGGGAATGTATGATGGGACCGTGGAGAAGAATAATCGCTCTGTGTCTGAACACGGGAGTGTGTGATGGACGGTGTGGAGGGAGATTCACTCTGTGTATGACCCTGGGAGTGTGTGATGGGACCGTGTAGAGGAATAATCACTCTGACTGACCCCGGGAGTATGTGTTGGGACGGTGCGGACGGAGATTCACTCTGTGGCTTACCCCGGGAGTGTTTCATGGGATCGTGTAGAGGAATAATCACTCTGTGTCTGACACCCGGCAGCGTTTGATGGGAACGTGTAGAGGAATAATCACTCTGTGTCTGACCACGGGAGAGTTTGATGGGGCCGTGTAGAGGAATAATCACTCTGTGTCTGACCACGGGAGAGTGTGCTGGGACGGTGTGGAAGGAGATTCACAATGTGTCTGACACCGGGAGTGTGTGATGGTACCGTGTTGAGGAATAATCACTCTGTGTCTGACCCCGGAAGAGTTTGATGGGACCGTGGAGAAGAATAATCGCACTGTGTCTGAACACGGGAGTGTGTGATGGGACGGTGTGGAGGGAGATTCACTCTGTGTCTGACACCGGGAGTGTTTGCTGGGAACGTGTAGAGGAATAATCACTCTGTCTGACCCCGGGAGTTTGTGTTGGGACGGTGCGGACGGAGATTCACTCTGTGTCTGACCCCGGGAGTGTTTCATGGGACCGTGTAGAGGAATAATCACTCTGTGTCTGACCCCGGGAGAGTTTGATGGGGCCGTGTAGAGGAATAATCACTCTGTGTCTGACCACGGGAGTGTTTGATGGGACCGTGTAGAGGAATAATCACTCTGTGTCTGACCCCGGGAGTGTGTGATGGGCGGTGTAGAGGAATAATCACTCTGTGTCTGACACCGGGAGTTTGTGACGGGACGGTGTGGAGGGAGATTCACTCTGTGTCTGACACCGGGAGTGTTTGATGGGCCCGTGTAGAGGAATAATCACTCTGTGTCTGACCCCGGGAGAGTTTGATGGGGCCGTGTAGAGGAATAATCACTCTGTGTCTGACCACGGGAGTGTTTGATGGGACCGTGTAGAGGAATAATCACTCTGTGTCTGACCCCGGGAGAGTGTGTTGGGACGGTGCGGACGGAGATTCATTCTGTGTCTGACCCCGGGAGTGTTTCATGGGACCGTGTAGAGGAATAATCACTCTGTGTCTGACACCGGGATTGTGTGAAGGTACCGTGTAGAGGAATAATCACTCTGTGTCTGACCCCGGGAGAGTTTGATGGGGCCGTGTAGAGGAATAATCACTCTGTGTCTGACCACGGGAGTGTTTGATTGGACCGTGTAGAGGAATAAACACTCTGTGTCTGACCCCGGGAGAGTGTGATGGAATGGCGTGGAGGGAGATTCACTCTGTGTCTGACCCCGAGAGTGTTTGATGGGACCGTGTAGAGGAATAATCACTCTGTGTCTGACCACGGAAGAGTGTGATGGGACGGAGTGGAGGAGATGCACACTGTGTCTGACACCGGGAGTGTTTGATGGGACCGTGTAGAGGAATAATCACTCTGTGTCTGACACCGGGAGTGTGTGAAGGTACCGTGTAGAGGAATAATCACTCTGTGTCTGACCCCGGGAGTGTATGATGGGACGGTGTGGATATAAATTCACTCTGTGTCTGACCCCGGGAGTGCGTGATGGGACGATTTGCAGGGAGATACACTCTGTGTCTGACCCAGGGAGTGTGTGATGGGCGCTGTAGAGGAACATTCACTATGTGACTGATCCCGGGATTGTGAGATGGGACCGTGTAGATCAATAATCACTCTGTGTCTGACCCCGGGAGTGTTTGATGGGACCGTAGAGAAGAATAATCACTCTGTGTCTGAACACGGGAGTGTGTTTTGGGACGGGGTGGAGGGAGATTCACTCTGTGTCTGACCCCGGGAGAGTTTGATGGGACCGTGTAGAGGAATAATCACTCTGTGTCTGACCACGGGAGTGTGTGATGGACGGTGTGGAGGGAGATTCACTCTGTGTATGACCCCGGGAGTGCTTCATGGGATCGTGTAGAGGAATAATCACTCTGACTGACCCCGGGAGAGTGTGCTGGGACGGTGTGGAAGGAGATTCACAATGTGTCTGACACCGGGAGTGTTTGATGGGACCGTGTAGAGGAATAATCACTCTGTGTCTGATACCGGGAGTGTGTGATGGTACCGTGTTGAGGAATAATCACTCTGTGTCTGACCCCGGAAGAGTTTGATGGGACCGTGGAGAAGAATAATCGCTCTGTGTCTGAACACGGGAGTGTGTGATGGGACGGTGTGGAGGGAGATTCAATCTGTGTCTGACACCGGGAGTGTTTGCTGGGAACGTGTAGAGGAATAATCACTCTGTCTGACCCCGGGAGTTTGTGTTGGGACGGTGCGGACGGAGATTCACTCTGTGTCTGACCCTGGGAGTGTTTCATGGGACCGTGTAGAGGAATAATCACTCTGTGTCTGACCCCGGGAGAGTTTGATGGGGCCGTGTAGAGGAATAATCACGCTGTGTCTGACCACGGGAGTGTTTGATGGGACCGTGTAGAGGAATAATCACTCTGTGTCTGACCCCGGGAGTGTGTGATGGGCGGTGTAGAGGAATAATCACTCTGTGTCTGACACCGGGAGTGTTTGATGGGCCCGTGTAGAGGAATAATCACTCTGTGTCTGACCCCGGGAGAGATTGATGGGGCCGTGTAGAGGAATAATCACTCTGTGTCTGACCCCGGGAGTGTTTGATGGGCCCGTGTAGAGGAATAATCACTCTGTGTCTGACCCCGGGAGAGTGTGATGGGACGGTGTGGAAGGAGATGCACACTGTGTCTGACCCCCGGAGAGTGTGATGGGCGGTGTAGAGGAATAATCACTCTGTGTCTGACACCGGGAGTTTGTGACGGGACGGTGTGGAGGGAGATTCACTCTGTGTCTGACACCGGGAGTGTTTGCTGGGAACGTGTAGAGGAATAATCACTCTGTGTCTGACCCCGGGAGAGTTTGATGGGGCCGTGTAGAGGAATAATCACGCTGTGTCTGACCACGGGAGTGTTTGATGGGACCGTGTAGAGGAATAATCACTCTGTGTCTGACCCCGGGAGTGTGTGTTGGGACGGTGCGGACAGAGATTCGCTCTGTGTCTGACCCCGGGAGTGTTTCATGGGACCGTGTAGCGGAATAATCACTCTGTGTCTGACACCGGGATTGTGTGAAGGTACCGTGTAGAGGAATAATCACTCTGTGTCTGACCCCGGGAGAGTTTGATGGGACCGTGTAGAGGAATAATCACTCTGTGTCTGACCCCGGGAGAGTGTGATGGGATGGCGTGGAGGGAGATTCACTCTGTGTCTGACCACGGGAGAGTGTGCTGGGACGGTGTGGAAGGAGATTCACAATGTGTCTGACACCGGGAGTGTTTGATGGGACCGTGTAGAGGAATAATCACTCTGTGTCTGACACCGGGAGTGTGTGATGGTACCGTGTTGAGGAATAATCACTCTGTGTCTGACCCCGGAAGAGTTTGATGGGACCGTGGAGAAGAATAATCGCTCTGTGTCTGAACACGGGAGTGTGTGATGGGACGGTGTGGAGGGAGATTCACTCTGTGTCTGACACCGGGAGTGTTTGCTGGGAACGTGTAGAGGAATAATCACTCTGTCTGACCCCGGGAGTTTGTGTTGGGACGGTGCGGACGGAGATTCACTCTGTGTCTGACCCCGGGAGTGTTTCATGGGACCGTGTAGAGGAATAATCACTCTGTGTCTGACCCCGGGAGAGTTTGATGGGGCCGTGTAGAGGAATAATCACTCTGTGTCTGACCACGGGAGTGTTTGATGGGACCGTGTAGAGGAATAATCACTCTGTGTCTGACACCGGGAGTATGTGACGGGACGGTGTGGAGGGAGATTCACACTGTGTCTGACCCCG
The DNA here is from genome assembly GCF_030144855.1 of Hypanus sabinus. NCBI lineage: Eukaryota > Metazoa > Chordata > Chondrichthyes > Myliobatiformes > Dasyatidae > Hypanus > Hypanus sabinus. The sequence continues at coordinate 757,187 of NW_026779082.1, forward strand.
GGAGAGTTTGATGGGGCCGTGTAGAGGAATAATCACTCTGTGTCTGACCACGGGAGTGTGTGATGGTACCGTGTAGAGGAATAATCACTCTGTGTCTGACCCCGGGAGAGAGTGATGGGACGGTGTGGAAGGAGATTCACACTGTGTCTGACCCCGGAAGAGTTTGATGTGACGGTGTAGAGGAATAATCACTATGTGTCTGACCCCGGGAGTGTATGATGGGACGGTGTGGATATAAATTCACTCTGTGTCTGACCCCGGGAGTGTTTGATTGGACGGTGTGGAGGGAGATTCAGTCTGTGTCTGACCCCGGGAGTGCGTGATGGGACGATTGGCAGGGATATACACTCTGTGTCTGACCCAGGGAGTGTGTGATGGGCGGTGTAGAGGAACATTCACTATGTGACTGATCCCAGGAGTGTGAGATGGGACCGTGTAGAGCAATAATCACTCTGTGTCTGACCCCGGGAGTGTTTGATGGGACCGTGGAGAAGAATAATCACTCTGTGTCTGAACATGTGAGTGTGTGATGGGACGGGGTGGAGGGAGATTCACTCTGTGTCTGACCCCGGCAGTGTTTGATGGGACCGTGTTGAGGAATAATCCCTCTGTGTATGACCCTGAGAGTGTGTGATGGGCGGTGTAGAGGAATAATCACTCTGTGTCTGACACCGGGAGGTTGTGACGGGACGGTGTGGAGGGAGATTCACTCTGTGTCTGACACCGGGAGTGTTTGCTGGGACCGTGTAGAGGAATAATCACTCTGTCTGACCCCGGGAGTGTGTGTTGGGACGGTGCGGACGGAGATACACTCTGTGTCTGACCCCGGGAGTGTTTCATGGGACCGTGTAGGGGAATAATCACTCTGTGTCTGACACCCGGCAGCGTTTGATGGGAACGTGTAGAGGAATAATCACTCTGTGTCTGATCCGGGGAGAGTGTGATGGGACGGTGTGGAAGGAGATTCACACTGTGTCTGACACCGGGAGTGTTTGATGGGACCGTGTAGCGGAATAATCACTCTGTGTCTGACCCCGGGAGTGTGTGATGGGACGATTTGCAGGGAGATACACTCTGTGTCTGATCCAGGGAGTGTGTGATGGGCGGTGTAGGGGAACATTCACTATGTGACTGATCCCGGGAGTGTGAGATGGGACCGTGTAGAGCAATAATCACTCTGTGTCTGACACCGGGAGTTTGTGACAGGACGGTGTGGAGGGAGATTCACTCTGTGTCTGACACCGGGAGTGTTTGCTGGGACCGTGTAGAGGAATAATCCCTCTGTGTATGACACTGGGAGTGTGTGATGGGACCGTGTGGAGGGAGATTCACTCTGTGTCTGACCCCGGGTGTGTTTGATGGGACCGTGTAGAGCAATAATCATTCTGTGTCTGACCCCGGGAGTGTTTGATGGGACCGTGGAGAAGAGTAATCACTCTGTGTCTGAACACGGGAGTGTGTGATGGGACGGGGTGGAGGGAGATTCACTCTGTGTCTGACCCCGGGAGTGTTTGATGGTACCGTGTTGAGGAATAATCACTCTGTGTCTGACCACCGGAGTGTGTGATGGTACGGTGTGGAGGGAGATTCACTCTGTGTCTGACCCCGGGAGAGTGTGATGGGCGGTGTAGAGGAATAATCACTCTGTGGCTGACCCCGGGAGTGTTTGATTGGACCGTGTAGAGGAATAATCACTATGTGTCTATCCCTGGAGTGTGTGATGGGACGGTGTGGAGGGAGATTCACTCTGTGTCTGACCCCGGGAGTGTTTGATGGGACAGAGTAGAGGAATAATCACTCTGTGTCTGACCCCGGGAGAGTGTGATTGGCGGTGTAGAGGAATAATCACTCTGTGGCTGACCCCGGGAGTGTATGATGGGACGGTATGGATATAAATTCACTCTGTGTCTGACCCCGGGAGTGTTTGATGGGACGGTGTGGAGGGAGATTCAGTCTGTGTCTGTCCCCGGGAGTGTGTGATGGGACGATTTGCAGGGAGATACACGCTGTGTCTGACCCCGGGAGTGTTTGATGGGACCGTGTAGAAGAATAATCACTCTGTGTCTGAACACGGGAGTGTGTGATGGGACGGTGTGGAGGGAGATTCACTCTGTGTCTGACCCCGGGAGTGTTTGATGGGACTGTGTAGAGGAATAATCACTCTGTGTCTGAACACGGGAGTGTGTGATGGGACGGGGTGGAGGGAGATTGACTCCGTGCCTGACCCCGGCAGTGTTTGATGGGACTGTGTTGAGGAATAATCCCTCTGTGTATGACCCTGAGAGTGTGTGATGGGACAGTGTGGGGGGAGATTCACTCTGTGTCTGACCACGGGAGTGTTTGATGGGCGGTGTAGAGGAATAATCACTCTGTGTCTGACACCGGGAGGTTGTGACAGGACGGTGTGGCGGGAGATTCACTCTGTGTCTGACCCCGGGAGAGTGTGTTGGGACGGTGCGGACGGAGATTCACTCTGTGTCTGACCCCGGGAGTGTATCATGGGACCGTGTAGAGGAATAATCACTCTGTGTCTGACACCCGGCAGCGTTTGATGGGAACGTGTAGAGGAATAATCACTCTGTGTCTGACCCCGGGAGAGTTTGATGGGGCCGTGTGGAGGAATAATCACTCTGTGTCTGACCACGGGAGTGTTTGATGGGACCGTGTAGAGGAATAATCACTCTGTGTCTGACACCGGGAGTGTGTGATGGTACCGTGTAGAGGAATAATCACTCTGTATCTGACCCCGGGAGAGTGCGATGAGACGGTGTGGAAGGAGATTCACACTGTGTCTGACCCCGGAAGAGTTTGATGTGACCGTGTAGAGGAATAATCACTATGTGTCTGACGCCGGGAGTGTATGATGGGACGGTGTGGATATAAATTCACTCTGTGTCTGACCCCGGGAGTGTTTGATGGGACTGTGTAGAGGAATAATCACTCTGTGTCTGAACACGGGAGTGTGTGATGGGACGGGGTGGAGGGAGATTGACTCTGTGCCTGACCCCGGCAGTGTTTGATGGGACTGTGTTGAGGAATAATCCCTCTGTGTATAACCCTGAGAGTGTGTGATGGGACCGTGTGGAGGGAGATTCACTCTGTGTCTGACCACGGGTGTGTCTGATGGGCGGTGTAGAGGAATAATCACTCTGTGTCTGACACCGGGAGGTTGTGACGGGACGGTGTGGAGGGAGATTCACTCTGTGTCTGACACCGGGAGTGTTGGCTGGGACCGTGTAGAGGAATAATCACTCTGTCTGACCCCGGGAGTGTGTGTTGGGACGGTGCGGACGGAGATTCACTCTGTGTCTGACCCCGGGAGTGTATCATGGGACCGTGTAGAGGAATAATCACTCTGTGTCTGACACCCGGCAGCGTTTGATGGGAACGTGTAGAGGAATAATCACTCTGTGTCTGATCCGGGGAGAGTGTGATGGGACGGTGTGGAAGGAGATTCACACTGTGTCTGACACCGGGAGTGTTTGATGGGACGGGGTGGAGGGAGATTGACTCCGTGCCTGACCCCGGCAGTGTTTGATGGGACTGTGTTGAGGAATAATCCCTCTGTGTATGACCCTGAGAGTGTGTGATGGGACAGTGTGGAGGGAGATTCACTCTGTGTCTGACCACGGGAGTGTTTGATGGGCGGTGTAGAGGAATAATCACTCTGTGTCTGACACCGGGAGGTTGTGACAGGACGGTGTGGCGGGAGATTCACTCTGTGTCTGACCCCGGGAGAGTGTGTTGGGACGGTGCGGACGGAGATTCACTCTGTGTCTGACCCCGGGAGTGTATCATGGGACCGTGTAGAGGAATAATCACTCTGTGTCTGACACCCGGCAGCGTTTGATGGGAACGTGTAGAGGAATAATCACTCTGTGTCTGACCCCGGGAGAGTTTGATGGGGCCGTGTGGAGGAATAATCACTCTGTGTCTGACCACGGGAGTGTTTGATGGGACCGTGTAGAGGAATAATCACTCTGTGTCTGACACCGGGAGTGTGTGATGGTACCGTGTAGAGGAATAATCACTCTGTATCTGACCCCGGGAGAGTGCGATGAGACGGTGTGGAAGGAGATTCACACTGTGTCTGACCCCGGAAGAGTTTGATGTGACCGTGTAGAGGAATAATCACTATGTGTCTGACGCCGGGAGTGTATGATGGGACGGTGTGGATATAAATTCACTCTGTGTCTGACCCCGGGAGTGTTTGATGGGACTGTGTAGAGGAATAATCACTCTGTGTCTGAACACGGGAGTGTGTGATGGGACGGGGTGGAGGGAGATTGACTCTGTGCCTGACCCCGGCAGTGTTTGATGGGACTGTGTTGAGGAATAATCCCTCTGTGTATGACCCTGAGAGTGTGTGATGGGACCGTGTGGAGGGAGATTCACTCTGTGTCTGACCACGGGAGTGTCTGATGGGCGGTGTAGAGGAATAATCACTCTGTGTCTGACACCGGGAGGTTGTGACGGGACGGTGTGGAGGGAGATTCACTCTGTGTCTGACACCGGGAGTGTTGGCTGGGACCGTGTAGAGGAATAATCACTCTGTCTGACCCCGGGAGTGTGTGTTGGGACGGTGCGGACGGAGATTCACTCTGTGTCTGACCCCGGGAGTGTATCATGGGACCGTGTAGAGGAATAATCACTCTGTGTCTGACACCCGGCAGCGTTTGATGGGAACGTGTAGAGGAATAATCACTCTGTGTCTGACCACGGGAGTGTTTGATGGGACCGTGTAGAGGAATAATCACTCTGTGTCTGACCCCGGGAGAGTGTGATGGGACGGTGTGGAAGGAGATTCACACAGTGTCTGATACCGGGAGTGTTTGATGGGACCGTGTAGTTGAATAATCACTCTGTGTCTGACACCGGGAGTGTGTGATGGTACCGTGTAGAGGAATAATCACTCTGTGTCTGACCCCGGGAGAGTTTGATGGGGCCGTGTAGAGGAATAATCACGCTGTGTCTGACCACGGGAGTGTTTGATGGGACCGTGTAGAGGAATAATCACTCTGTGTCTGACCCCGGGAGTGTGTGTTGGGACGGTGGAGAAGAATAATCACTGTGTGTCTGAACATGGGAGTGTGTGATGGGACGGGGTGGAGGGAGATTCACTCTGTGTCTGACCCCGGGAGTGTTTGACGGGACGGTGTGGAGGGAGATTGACTCTGTGCCTGACCCCGGCAGTGTTTGATGGGACCGTGTTAAGGAATAATCCCTCTGTGTATGACCCTGAGAGTGTGTGATGGGACCGTCTGGAGGGAGATTCACTCTGTGTCTGACCACGGGAGTGTGTGATGGGCGGTGTAGAGGAATAATCACTCTGTGTCTGACACCGGGAGATTGTGACGGGACGGTGTGGAGGGAGATTCACTCTGTGTCTGACCCCGGGAGTGTGTGTTGGGACGGTGCGGACGGAGATACACTCTGTGTCTGACCCCGGGAGTGTTTCATGGGACCGTGTAGAGGAATAATCACTCTGTGTCTGACACCCGGCAGCGTTTGATGGGAACGTGTAGAGGAATAATCACTCTGTGTCTGACCCCGGGAGAGTTTGACGGGGCTGTGTAGAGGAATAATCACTCTGTGTCTGACCCCGGGAGAGTTTAATGGGACCGTGTAGGGAATAATCACTCTGTGTCTGACACCCGGCAGCATTTGATGGGAACGTGTAGAGGAATAATCAATCTGTGTCTGACCCCGGGAGTGTGTGATGGGACGATTTGCAGGGAGATACACTCTGTGTCTGACCCAGGGAGAGTGTGATGGGCGGTGTAGAGGAACATTCACTATGTGACTGATCCCGGGAGTGTGAGATGGGACCGTGTAGAGCAATAATCACTCTGTGTCTGACCCCGGGAGTGTTTGATGGGACCGTGGAGAAGAATAATCACTCTGTGTCTGAACACGGGAGTGTGTGATGGGACGGTGTGGAGGGAGATTCACTCTGTGTCTGACCCCGGGAGTGTGTGATGGGACGGTGTGGAGGGAGATTCACTCTGTGTCTGACCCCGGCAGTGTTTGATGGGACCGTGTTGAGGAATAATCCCTCTGTGTATGACCCTGGGAGTGTGTGATGGGACCGTGTGGAGGGAGATTCACTCTGTGTCTGACCCCGGGAGTGTGTGATTGGACCGTGTAGAGGAATAATCACTATGTGTCTATCCCTGGAGTGTGTGATGGGACGGTGTGGAGGGAGATTCCCTCTGTGACTGACCCCGGGTGTGTTTGATGGGACAGAGTAGAGGAATAATCACTCTGTGTCTGACCCCGGGAGAGTGTGATTGGCGGTGTAGAGGAATAATCACTCTGTGGCTGACCCCGGGAGTGTATGATGGGACGGTATGGATAAAAATTCACTCTGTGTCTGACCCCGGGAGTGTTTGATGGGACGGTGTGGAGGGAGATTCAGTCTGTGTCTGACCCCGGGAGTGTGTGATGGGACGATTTGCAGGGAGATACACTCTGTGTCTGACCCCGGGAGTGTTTGATGGGACCGTGTAGAAGAATAATCACTCTGTGTCTGAACACGGGAGTGTGTGATGGGACGGTGTGGAGGGAGATTCACTCTGTGTCTGACCCCGGGAGTGTTTGATGGGACTGTGTAGAGGAATAATCACTCTGTGTCTGAACACGGGAGTGTGTGATGGGACGGGGTGGAGGGAGATTGACTCTGTGCCTGACACCGGGAGTGTTTTCTGGGACCGTGTAGAGGAATAATCACTCTGTCTGACCCCGGGAGTGTGTGTTGGGACGGTGCGGACGGAGATTCACTCTGTGTCTGACCCCGGGAGTGTTTCATGGGACCGTGTAGAGGAATAATCACTCTGTGTCTGACACCCGGCAGCGTTTGATGGGAACGTGTAGAGGAATAATCACTCTGTGTCTGACCCCGGGAGAGTTTGATGGGGCTGTGTAGAGGAATAATCACTCTGTGTCTGACCACGGGAGTGTTTGATGGGACCGTGTAGAGGAATAATCACTCTGTGTCTGACCCCGGGAGAGTGTGATGGGACGATGTGGAAGGAGATTCACACTGTGTCTGATACCGGGAGTGTTTGATGGGACCGTGTAGTTGAATAATCACTCTGTGTCTGACATCGGGAGTGTGTGATGGTACCGTGTAGAGGAATAATCACTCTGTGTCTGACATCGGGAGAGTGTGATGGGACGGTGTGGAAGGAGATTCACACTGTGTCTGACACCGGAAGAGTTTGATGTGACCTTGGAGAGGAATAATCACTATGTGTCTGTCCCCGGGAGTGTGTGATGGGACGGTGTGGAGGGAGATTCACTCTGTGTCTGACCACGGGAGTGTGTGATGGGCGGTGTAGAGGAATAATCACTCTGTGTCTGACACCGGGAGTTTGTGACGGGACGGTGTGGAGGGAGATTCACTCTGTGTCTGACACCGGGAGTGTTTGCTGGGACCGTGTAGAGGAATAATCACTCTGTCTGACCCCGGGAGTTTGTGTTGGGACGGTGCGGACGGAGATTCACTCTGTGTCTGACCCCGGAAGTGATTCATGGGACCGTGTAGAGGAATAATCACTCTGTGTCTGACCCCGGGAGTGTGTGATGGGCGGTGTAGAGGAATAATCAATCTGTCTGACCCCGGGAGTTTGTGTTGGGACAGTGCGGACGGAGATTCACTCTGTGTCTGATCCCGGGAGTGTTTGATGGGACCGTGTTGAGGAATAATCACTCTGTGTCTGACCCCGGAAGAGTTTGATGTGACCGTGTAGAGGAATAATGACTATGTGTCTGACCCCGGGATTGTTTGATGGGACCGTGTAGTGGAATAATCACTCTGTGTCTGACCACGGGAGTGTGTGATGGGACCGTGTGGAGGGAGATTAACTCTGTGTCTGACCCCGGGAGGGTGTGATGGGCGGAGTAATCACTCTGTGACTGACGCCGGGAGTGTATGATTGGACCGTGTAGAGGAATAATCACTCTGTGTCTGACCCCGGGAATGTATGATGGGACCGTGGAGAAGAATAATCGCTCTGTGTCTGAACACGGGAGTGTGTGATGGACGGTGTGGAGGGAGATTCACTCTGTGTATGACCCTGGGAGTGTGTGATGGGACCGTGTAGAGGAATAATCACTCTGACTGACCCCGGGAGTGTGTGTTGGGACGGTGCGGACGGAGATTCACTCTGTGGCTTACCCCGGGAGTGTTTCATGGGATCGTGTAGAGGAATAATCACTCTGTGTCTGACACGCGGCAGCGTTTGATGGGAACGTGTAGAGGAATAATCACTCTGTGTCTGACCCCGGGAGAGTTTGATGGGGCCGTGTAGAGGAATAATCACTCTGTGTCTGACCACGGGAGAGTGTGCTGGGACGGTGTGGAGGGAGATTCACAATGTGTCTGACACCGGGAGTGTTTGATGGGACCGTGTAGAGGAATAATCACTCTGTGTCTGACACTGGGAGTGTGTGATGGTACCGTGTTGAGGAATAATCACTCTGTGTCTGACCCCGGAAGAGTTTGATGGGACCGTGGAGAAGAATAATCGCTCTGTGTCTGAACACGGGAGTGTGTGATGGGACGGTGTGGAGGGAGATTCACTCTGTGTCTGACACCGGGAGTGTGTGATTGGACCGTGTAGAGGAATAATCACTATGTGTCTATCCCTGGAGTGTGTGATGGGACGGTGTGGAGGGAGATTCCCTCTGTGACTGACCCCGGGTGTGTTTGATGGGACAGAGTAGAGGAATAATCACTCTGTGTCTGACCCCGGGAGAGTGTGATTGGCGGTGTAGAGGAATAATCACTCTGTGGCTGACCCCGGGAGTGTATGATGGGACGGTATGGATAAAAATTCACTCTGTGTCTGACCCCGGGAGTGTTTGATGGGACGGTGTGGAGGGAGATTCAGTCTGTGTCTGACCCCGGGAGTGTGTGATGGGACGATTTGCAGGGAGATACACTCTGTGTCTGACCCCGGGAGTGTTTGATGGGACCGTGTAGAAGAATAATCACTCTGTGTCTGAACACGGGAGTGTGTGATGGGACGGTGTGGAGGGAGATTCACTCTGTGTCTGACCCCGGGAGTGTTTGATGGGACTGTGTAGAGGAATAATCACTCTGTGTCTGAACACGGGAGTGTGTGATGGGACGGGGTGGAGGGAGATTGACTCTGTGCCTGACACCGGGAGTGTTTTCTGGGACCGTGTAGAGGAATAATCACTCTGTCTGACCCCGGGAGTGTGTGTTGGGACGGTGCGGACGGAGATTCACTCTGTGTCTGACCCCGGGAGTGTTTCATGGGACCGTGTAGAGGAATAATCACTCTGTGTCTGACACCCGGCAGCGTTTGATGGGAACGTGTAGAGGAATAATCACTCTGTGTCTGACCCCGGGAGAGTTTGATGGGGCTGTGTAGAGGAATAATCACTCTGTGTCTGACCACGGGAGTGTTTGATGGGACCGTGTAGAGGAATAATCACTCTGTGTCTGACCCCGGGAGAGTGTGATGGGACGATGTGGAAGGAGATTCACACTGTGTCTGATACCGGGAGTGTTTGATGGGACCGTGTAGTTGAATAATCACTCTGTGTCTGACATCGGGAGTGTGTGATGGTACCGTGTAGAGGAATAATCACTCTGTGTCTGACATCGGGAGAGTGTGATGGGACGGTGTGGAAGGAGATTCACACTGTGTCTGACACCGGAAGAGTTTGATGTGACCTTGGAGAGGAATAATCACTATGTGTCTGTCCCCGGGAGTGTGTGATGGGACGGTGTGGAGGGAGATTCACTCTGTGTCTGACCACGGGAGTGTGTGATGGGCGGTGTAGAGGAATAATCACTCTGTGTCTGACACCGGGAGTTTGTGACGGGACGGTGTGGAGGGAGATTCACTCTGTGTCTGACACCGGGAGTGTTTGCTGGGACCGTGTAGAGGAATAATCACTCTGTCTGACCCCGGGAGTTTGTGTTGGGACGGTGCGGACGGAGATTCACTCTGTGTCTGACCCCGGAAGTGATTCATGGGACCGTGTAGAGGAATAATCACTCTGTGTCTGACCCCGGGAGTGTGTGATGGGCGGTGTAGAGGAATAATCAATCTGTCTGACCCCGGGAGTTTGTGTTGGGACAGTGCGGACGGAGATTCACTCTGTGTCTGATCCCGGGAGTGTTTGATGGGACCGTGTTGAGGAATAATCACTCTGTGTCTGACCCCGGAAGAGTTTGATGTGACCGTGTAGAGGAATAATGACTATGTGTCTGACCCCGGGATTGTTTGATGGGACCGTGTAGTGGAATAATCACTCTGTGTCTGACCACGGGAGTGTGTGATGGGACCGTGTGGAGGGAGATTAACTCTGTGTCTGACCCCGGGAGGGTGTGATGGGCGGAGTAATCACTCTGTGACTGACGCCGGGAGTGTATGATTGGACCGTGTAGAGGAATAATCACTCTGTGTCTGACCCCGGGAATGTATGATGGGACCGTGGAGAAGAATAATCGCTCTGTGTCTGAACACGGGAGTGTGTGATGGACGGTGTGGAGGGAGATTCACTCTGTGTATGACCCTGGGAGTGTGTGATGGGACCGTGTAGAGGAATAATCACTCTGACTGACCCCGGGAGTGTGTGTTGGGACGGTGCGGACGGAGATTCACTCTGTGGCTTACCCCGGGAGTGTTTCATGGGATCGTGTAGAGGAATAATCACTCTGTGTCTGACACGCGGCAGCGTTTGATGGGAACGTGTAGAGGAATAATCACTCTGTGTCTGACCCCGGGAGAGTTTGATGGGGCCGTGTAGAGGAATAATCACTCTGTGTCTGACCACGGGAGAGTGTGCTGGGACGGTGTGGAGGGAGATTCACAATGTGTCTGACACCGGGAGTGTTTGATGGGACCGTGTAGAGGAATAATCACTCTGTGTCTGACACTGGGAGTGTGTGATGGTACCGTGTTGAGGAATAATCACTCTGTGTCTGACCCCGGAAGAGTTTGATGGGACCGTGGAGAAGAATAATCGCTCTGTGTCTGAACACGGGAGTGTGTGATGGGACGGTGTGGAGGGAGATTCACTCTGTGTCTGACACCGGGAGTGTTTGCTGGGAACGTGTAGAGGAATAATCACTCTGTCTGACCCCGGGAGTTTGTGTTGGGACGGTGCGGACGGAGATTCACTCTGAGTCTGACCCCGGGAGTGTTTCATGGGACCGTGTAGAGGAATAATCACTCTGTGTCTGACCCCGGGAGAGTTTGATGGCGCCGTGTAGAGGAATAATCACTCTGTGTCTGACCACGGGAGTGTTTGATGGGACCGTGTAGAGGAATAATCACTCTGTGTCTGACCCCGGGAGTGTGTGATGGGCGGTGTAGAGGAATAATCACTATGTGTCTGAACCCGGGAGTGTATGTTGGGACGGTGTGGATATAAATTCACTCTGTGTCTGACCCCGGGAGTGTTTGATGGGACGGTGTGGAGGGAGATTCAGTCTGTGTCTGACCCCGGGAGTGCGTGATGCGACGATTTGCAGGGAGATACACTCCGTGTCTGACCCAGGGAGTGTGTGATGGGCGGTGTAGAGGAACATTCACTGTGTGACTCATCCCAGGAGTGTGAGATGGGACCGTGCAGAGCAATAATCACTCTGTGTCTGACCCCGGGAGTGTTTGATGGGACCGTGGAGAAGAGTAATCACTGTGTGTCTGAACACGGGAGTGTGTGATGGGACGGTGTGGAGGGAGATTGACTCTGTGCCTGACCCTGGCAGTTTTTAATGGGACCGTGTTAAGGAATAATCCCTCTGTGTATGACCCTGAGAGTGTGTGATGGGACCGTGTGGAGGGAGATGCACTCTGTGTCTGACCACGGGAGTGTGTGATGGGCGGTGTAGAGGAATAATCACTCTGTGTCTGACACCGGGAGTGTTTGATGGGACGGTGTGGAGGGAGATTGACTCTGTGCCTGACCCCGGCAGTGTTTGATGGGACCGTGTTAAGGAATAATCCCTCTGTGTATGACCCTGAGAGTGTGTGATGGGACCGTGTGGAGGGAGATGCACTCTGTGTCTGACCACGGGAGTGTGTGATGGGCGGTGTAGAGGAATAATTACTCTGTGTCTGACACCGGGAGGTTGTGGCGGGACGGTGTGGAGGGAGATTCACTCTGTGTCTGACCCCGGGAGTGTGTGTTGGGACGGTGCGGACGGAGATACACTCTGTGTCTGACCCCGGGAGTGTTTCATGGGACTGTGTAGGGAATAATCACTCTGTGTCTGACACCCGGCAGCGTTTGATGGGAACGTGTAGAGGAATAATCACTCTGTGTCTGATCCCGGGAGAGTGTGATGGGACGGTGTGGAAGGAGAGTCACACTGTGTCTGACACCGGGAGTTTTTGATGGGACCGTGTAGAGGAATAATCACTCTGTGTCTGACCCCGGGAGTGTGTGATGGGACGATTTGCAGGGAGATACACTCTGTGTCTGACCCAGAGAGTGTTTGATGGGACCGTGTAGAGCAATAATCACTCTGTGTCTGACCCCGGGAGTGTTTGATGGGACAGTGTAGAGGAATAATCTCTCTGTGTCTGACCCCGGGAGTGTGTGATGGGACGGTGTGGAGGGAGATTCACTCTGTGTCTGACCACGGGAGTGTGTGATGGGCGGTGTAGAGGAATAATCACTCTGTGTCTGACACCGGGAGTTTGTGACGGGACGGTGTGGAGGGAGATTCACTCTGTGTCTGACACCGGGAGAGTTTGCTGGGACCGTGTAGAGGAATAATCACTCTGTCTGACCCCGGGAGTTTGTGTTGGGACGGTGCGGACGGAGATTCACTCTGTGTCTGACCCCGGAAGTGTTTCATGGGACCGTGTAGAGGAATAATCACTCTGTGTCTGACCCCGGGAGTGTGTGATGGGCGGTGTAGAGGAATAATCAATCTGTCTGACCCCGGGAGTTTGTGTTGGGACAGTGCGGACGGAGATTCACTCTGTGTCTGACCCCGGGAGTGTTTGATGGGACCGTGTTGAGGAATAATCACTCTGTGTCTGACCCCGGAAGAGTTTGATGTGACCGTGTAGAGGAATAATGACTATGTGTCTGACCCCGGGATTGTTTGATGGGACCGTGTAGTGGAATAATCACTCTGTGTCTGACCACGGGAGTGTGTGATGGGACCGTGTGGAGGGAGATTAACTCTGTGTCTGACCCCGGGAGAGTGTGATGGGCGGAGTAGAGGAATAATCACTCTGTGACTGACGCCGGGATTGTATGATTGGACCGTGTAGAGGAATAATCACTCTGTGTCTGACCCCGGGAGTGTTTGATGGGACCGTGGAGAAGAGTAATCACTGTGTGTCTGAACACGGGAGTGTGTGATGGGACGGTGTGGAGGGAGATTGACTCTGTGCCTGACCCTGGCAGTTTTTAATGGGACCGTGTTAAGGAATAATCCCTCTGTGTATGACCCTGAGAGTGTGTGATGGGACCGTGTGGAGGGAGATGCACTCTGTGTCTGACCACGGGAGTGTGTGATGGGCGGTGTAGAGGAATAATCACTCTGTGTCTGACACCGGGAGTGTTTGATGGGACGGTGTGGAGGGAGATTGACTCTGTGCCTGACCCCGGCAGTGTTTGATGGGACCGTGTTAAGGAATAATCCCTCTGTGTATGACCCTGAGAGTGTGTGATGGGACCGTGTGGAGGGAGATGCACTCTGTGTCTGACCACGGGAGTGTGTGATGGGCGGTGTAGAGGAATAATCACTCTGTGTCTGACACCGGGAGGTTGTGGCGGGACGGTGTGGAGGGAGATTCACTCTGTGTCTGACCCCGGGAGTGTGTGTTGGGACGGTGCGGACGGAGATACACTCTGTGTCTGACCCCGGGAGTGTTTCATGGGACTGTGTAGGGAATAATCACTCTGTGTCTGACACCCGGCAGCGTTTGATGGGAACGTGTAGAGGAATAATCACTCTGTGTCTGATCCCGGGAGAGTGTGATGGGACGGTGTGGAAGGAGATTCACACTGTGTCTGACACCGGGAGTTTTTGATGGGACCGTGTAGAGGAATAATCACTCTGTGTCTGACCCCGGGAGTGTGTGATGGGACGATTTGCAGGGAGATACACTCTGTGTCTGACCCAGAGAGTGTTTGATGGGACCGTGTAGAGCAATAATCACTCTGTGTCTGACCCCGGGAGTGTTTGATGGGACAGTGTAGAGGAATAATCTCTCTGTGTCTGACCCCGGGAGTGTGTGATGGGACGGTGTGGAGGGAGATTCACTCTGTGTCTGACCACGGGAGTGTGTGATGGGCGGTGTAGAGGAATAATCACTCTGTGTCTGACACCGGGAGTTTGTGACGGGACGGTGTGGAGGGAGATTCACTCTGTGTCTGACACCGGGAGAGTTTGCTGGGACCGTGTAGAGGAATAATCACTCTGTCTGACCCCGGGAGTTTGTGTTGGGACGGTGCGGACGGAGATTCACTCTGTGTCTGACCCCGGAAGTGTTTCATGGGACCGTGTAGAGGAATAATCACTCTGTGTCTGACCCCGGGAGTGTGTGATGGGCGGTGTAGAGGAATAATCAATCTGTCTGACCCCGGGAGTTTGTGTTGGGACAGTGCGGACGGAGATTCACTCTGTGTCTGACCCCGGGAGTGTTTGATGGGACCGTGTTGAGGAATAATCACTCTGTGTCTGACCCCGGAAGAGTTTGATGTGACCGTGTAGAGGAATAATGACTATGTGTCTGACCCCGGGATTGTTTGATGGGACCGTGTAGTGGAATAATCACTCTGTGTCTGACCACGGGAGTGTGTGATGGGACCGTGTGGAGGGAGATTAACTCTGTGTCTGACCCCGGGAGAGTGTGATGGGCGGAGTAGAGGAATAATCACTCTGTGACTGACGCCGGGATTGTATGATTGGACCGTGTAGAGGAATAATCACTCTGTGTCTGACCCCGGGATGATGGGACCGTGGAGAAGAATAATCGCTCTGTGTCTGAACACGGGAGTGTGTGATGGACGGTGTGGAGGGAGATTCACTCTGTGTATGACCCTGGGAGTGTGTGATGGGACCGTGTAGAGGAATAATCACTCTGACTGACCCCGGGAGTGTGTGTTGGGACGGTGCGGACGGAGATTCACTCTGTGGCTTACCCCGGGAGTGTTTCATGGGATCGTGTAGAGGAATAATCACTGTGTCTGACACCCGGCAGCGTTTGATGGGAACGTGTAGAGGAATAATCACTCTGTGTCTGACCCCGGGAGAGTTTGATGGGGCCGTGTAGAGGAATAATCACTCTGTGTCTGACCACGGGAGAGTGTGCTGGGACGGTGTGGAGGGAGATTCACAATGTGTCTGACACCGGGAGTGTTTGATGGGACCGTGTAGAGGAATAATCACTCTGTGTCTGACACTGGGAGTGTGTGATGGTACCGTGTTGAGGAATAATCACTCTGTGTCTGACCCCGGAAGAGTTTGATGGGACCGTGGAGAAGAATAATCGCTCTGTGTCTGAACACGGGAGTGTGTGATGGGACGGTGTGGAGGAAGATTCACTCTGTGTCTGACACCGGGAGTGTTTGCTGGGAACGTGTAGAGGAATAATCACTCTGTCTGACCCCGGGAGTTTGTGTTGGGACGGTGCGGACGGAGATTCACTCTGAGTCTGACCCCGGGAGTGTTTCATGGGACCGTGTAGAGGAATAATCACTCTGTGTCTGACCCCGGGAGAGTTTGATGGGGCCGTGTAGAGGAATAATCACTCTGTGTCTGACCACGGGAGTGTTTGATGGGACCGTGTAGAGGAATAATCACTCTGTGTCTGACCCCGGGAGTGTGTGATGGGCGGTGTAGAGGAATAATCACTCTGTGTCTGACACCGGGAGTTTGTGACGGGACGGTGTGGAGGGAGATTCACTCTGTGTCTGACACCGGGAGTGTTTGATGGGCCCGTGTAGAGGAATAATCACTCTGTGTCTGACACCCGGCAGCGTTTGATGGGAACGTGTAGAGGAATAATCACTCTGTGTCTGACCCCGGGAGAGTGTGATGGGACGGTGTGGAAGGAGATTCACACTGTGTCTGACACCGGAGTGTTTGATGGGACCGTGTAGAGGAATAATCACTCTGTGTCTGACACCGGGTGTGTGTGAAGGTACCGTGTAGAGTAATAATCACTCTGTGTCTGACCCCGGGAGCGTGTGATGGGACGGTGTGGAAGGAGATTCACACTGTGTCTGACCCCGGAAGAGTTTGATGTGACCGTGTAGAGGAATAATCACTATGTGTCTGACCCCGGGAGTGTATGATAGGACGGTGTGGATTTAAATTCACTCTGTGTCTGACCCCGGGAGTGTTTGATGCGACGGTGTGGAGGGAGATTCAGTCTGTGTCTGACCCCGGGAGTGAGTGATGGGACGATTTGCAGGGAGATACACTCTGTGTCTGACCCAGGGAGTGTGTGATGGGCGGTGTAGAGGAACATTCACTATGTGACTGATCCCGGGAGTGTGAGATGGGACCGTGTAGAGCAATAATCACTCTGTGTCTGACCCCGGGAGTGTTTGATGGGACCGTGGAGCAGAGTAATCACTCTGTGTCTGAACACGGGAGTGTGTGATGGGACGGGGTGGAGGGAGATTCACTCTGTGTCTGACCCCGGGAGTGTTTGATGGGACCGTGTAGAGGAATAATCACTCTGTGTCTGACTACCGGAGTGTGTGATCGTATGGTGTGGAGGGAGATTCACTCTGTGTCTGACCCCGGGAGAGTGTGATGGGCGGTGTAGAGGAATAATCACTCTGTGGCTGACCCCGGGACTGTTTGATTGGACCGTGTAGAGGAATAATCACTATGTGTCTATCCCGGGAGTGTGTGATGGGACGGTGTGGAGGGAGATTCACTCTGTGTCTGACCCCGGGAGTGTTTGATGGGACAGAGTAGAGGAATAATCACTCTGTGTCTGACCCCGGGAGAGTGTGATTGGCGGTGTAGAGGAATAATCACTCTGTGGCTGAACCCGGGAGTGTATGATGGGACGGTATGGATATAAATTCACTCTGTGTCTGACCCCGGGAGTGTTTGATGGGACGGTGTGGAGGGAGATTCAGTCTGTGTCTGACCCCGGGAGTGCGTGATTGGACGATTTGCAGGGAGATACACTCTGTGTCTGACCCAGGGAGTGTGTGATGGGCGGTGTAGAGGAACATTCACTAAGTGACTGATCCCAGGAGTGTGAGATGGGACCGTGTAGAGCAATAATCACTCTGTGTCTGACCCCGGGAGTGTTTGATGGGACCGTGGAGAAGAATAATCACTCTGTGTCTGAACATGGGAGTGTGTGATGGGACGGGGTGGAGGGAGATTCACTCTGTGTCTGACCACGGGAGTGTGTGATGGGCGGTGTAGAGGAATAATCATTCTGTGTCTGACACCGGGAGGTTGTGACGGGACGGTGTGGAGGGAGATTCACTCTGTCTGACCCCGGGAGTGTGTGTTGGGACGGTGCGGACGGAGATACACTCTGTGTCTGACCCCGGGAGTGTTTCATGGGACCGTGTAGGGGAATAATCACTCTGTGTCTGACACCCGGCAGCGTTTGATGGCAACGTGTAGAGGAATAATCACTCTGAGTCTGATCCCGGGAGAGTGTGATGGGACGGTGTGGAAGGAGATTCACACTGTGTCTGACACCGGGAGTGTTTGATGGGACCGTGTAGAGGAATAATCACTCTGTGTCTGACCCCGGGAGTGTGTGATGGGACGATTTGCAGGGAGATACACTCTGTGTCTGACCCAGGGAGTGTGTGATGGGCGGTGTAGGGGAACATTCACTATGTGACTGATCCCGGGAGTGTGAGATGGGACCGTGTAGAGCAATAATCACTCTGTCTCTGACCCCGGGAGTGTTTGATTGGACCGTGGAGAAGAATAATCACTCTTGTGTCTGAACACGGGAGTGTGTGATGGGACGGTGTGGAGGGAGATTCACTCTGTGTCTGACCCCGGCAGTGTTTGATGGGACCGTGTTGAGGAATAATCCCTCTGTGTATGACACAGGAAGTGTGTGATGGGACCGTGTGGAGGGAGATTCACTCTGTGTCTGACCCCGGGAGTGTTTGATGGGACCGTGTAGAGGAATAATCACTCTGTGTCTGACACCCGGCAGCGTTTGATGGGAACGTGTAGAGGAATAATCACTCTGTGTCTGATACCGGGAGTTCGTGACGGGACGGTGTGGAGGGAGATTCACTCTGTGCCTGACACCGGGAGTGTTTGCTGGGACCGTGTAGAGGAATAATCCCTCTGTGTATGACACTGGGAGTGTGTGATGGGACCGGGTGGAGGGAGATTCACTCTATGTCTGACCCCGGGAGTGTTTGATGGGACCGTGTAGAGGAATAATCACTCTGTGTCTGACACCCGGCAGCGTTTGATGGGAACGTGTAGACTAATAATCACTCTGTGTCTGACACCGGGAGTTTGTGACAGGACGGTGTGGAGGGAGATTCACTCTGTGTCTGACACCGGGAGTGTTTGCTGGGACCGTGTAGAGGAATAATCCCTCTGTGTATGACACTGGGAGATTGTGATGGGACCGTGTGGAGGGAGATTCACTCTGTGTCTGACCCCGAGAGTGTTTGATGGGACCTTGCAGAGGAATAATCACTCTGTGTCTGACACCCGGCAGCGTTTGATGGGAACGTGTAGAGGAATAATCACTCTGTGTCTGACACCGGGAGTTTGTGACGGGACGGTGTGGAGGGAGATTCACTCTGTGTCTGTCACCGGGAGTGTTTGCTGGGACCGTGTAGAGTAATAATCCCTCTGTGTATGACACTGGGAGTCTGTGATGGGACCGTGTGGAGGGAGATTCACTCTGGGTCTGACCCCGGTAGTGTTTGATGGGACCGTGTAGAGGAATAATCACTCTGTCTGACCCCGGGAGTGTGTGTTGGGACGGTGCGGACGGAGATTCACTCCGTGTCTGACCCCGGGAGTGTTTGATGGGACAGTGTAGAGGAATAATCACTGTGTCTGACACCCGGCAGCGTTTGATGGGAACGCGTAGAGGAATAATCACTCTGTGTCTGACCCCGGGAGAGTGTGATGGGACGGTGTGGAAGGAGATTCACACTGTGTCTGACACCGGAGTGTTTGATGGGACCGTGTAGAGGAATAATCACTCTGTGTCTGACACCGGGTGTGTGTGATGGGAGGTGTAGGGGAACATTCACTATGTGACTGCTCCCGGGAGTGTGAGATGGGACCGTGTAGAGCAATAATCACTCTGACTCTGACCCCGGGAGTGTTTGATGGGACTGTGTAGAGGAATAATCACTCTGTGTCTGACCCCGGGAGTGTGTGATGGGACGGTGTGGAGGGAGATTCACTCTGTGTCTGACCCCGGCAGTGTTTGATGGGACCGTGTTGAGGAATAATCCCTCTGTGTATGACACTGGGAGTGTGTGATGGGACCGTGTGGAGGGAGATTCACTCTGTGTCTGACCCCGGGAGTGTTTGATGGGACCGTGTAGAGGACTAATCACTCTGTGTCTGACACCCGGCAGCGTTTGATGGGAACGTGTAGAGGAATAATCACTCTGTGTCTGATACCGGGAGTTTGTGACGGGACGGTGTGGAGGGAGATTCACTCTGTGTCTGACACCGGGAGTGTTTGCTGGGACCGTGTTGAGGAATAATCCTTCTGTGTATGACACTGGGAGTGTGTGATGGGACCGTGTGGAGGGAGATTCACTCTGTGTCTGACCCCGGGAGTGTTTGATGTGACCGTGTAGAGGAATAATCACTCTGTGTCTGACACCCGGCAGCGTTTGATGGGAACGTGTAGAGGAATAATCACTCTGTGTCTGACACCGGTAGTTTGTGACAGGACGGTGTGGAGGGAGATTCACTCTGTGTCTGACACCGGGAGTGTTTGCTGGGACCGTGTAGAGGAATAATCCCTCTGTGTATGACACTGGGAGATTGTGATGGGACCGTGTGGAGGGAGATTCACTCTGTGTCTGACCCCGAGAGTGTTTGATGGGACCTTGCAGAGGAATAATCACTCTGTGTCTGACACCCGGCAGCGTTTGATGGGAACGTGTAGAGGAATAATCACTCTGTGTCTGACACAGGGAGTTTGTGACGGGACGGTGTGGAGGGAGATTCACTCTGTGTCTGACACCGGGAGTGTTTGCTGGGACCGTGTAGAGTAATAATCCCTCTGTGTATGACACTGGGAGTGTGTGATGGGACCTTGTGGAGGGAGATTCACTCTGTGTCTGACCCCGGGAGTGTTTGATGGGACCGTGTAGAGGAATAATCACTCTGTGTCTGACACCCGGCAGCGTTTGATGGGAACGTGTAGAGGAATAATCACTCTGTGTCTGACACCGGGAGTTTGTGACGGGACGGTGTGGAGGGAGATTCACTCTGTGTCTGTCACCGGGAGTGTTTGCTGGGACCGTGTAGAGTAATAATCCCTCTGTGTATGACACTGGGAGTCTGTGATGGGACCGTGTGGAGGGAGATTCACTCTGGGTCTGACCCCGGTAGTGTTTGATGGGACCGTGTAGAGGAATAATCACTCTGTCTGACCCCGGGAGTGTGTGTTGGGACGGTGCGGACGGAGATTCACTCCGTGTCTGACCCCGGGAGTGTTTGATGGGACAGTGTAGAGGAATAATCACTGTGTCTGACACCCGGCAGCGTTTGATGGGAACGCGTAGAGGAATAATCACTCTGTGTCTGACCCCGGGAGAGTGTGATGGGACGGTGTGGAAGGAGATTCACACTGTGTCTGACACCGGAGTGTTTGATGGGACCGTGTAGAGGAATAATCACTCTGTGTCTGACACCGGGTGTGTGTGATGGGAGGTGTAGGGGAACATTCACTATGTGACTGCTCCCGGGAGTGTGAGATGGGACCGTGTAGAGCAATAATCACTCTGACTCTGACCCCGGGAGTGTTTGATGGGACTGTGTAGAGGAATAATCACTCTGTGTCTGACCCCGGGAGTGTGTGATGGGACGGTGTGGAGGGAGATTCACTCTGTGTCTGACCCCGGCAGTGTTTGATGGGACCGTGTTGAGGAATAATCCCTCTGTGTATGACACTGGGAGTGTGTGATGGGACCGTGTGGAGGGAGATTCACTCTGTGTCTGACCCCGGGAGTGTTTGATGGGACCGTGTAGAGGACTAATCACTCTGTGTCTGACACCCGGCAGCGTTTGATGGGAACGTGTAGAGGAATAATCACTCTGTGTCTGATACCGGGAGTTTGTGACGGGACGGTGTGGAGGGAGATTCACTCTGTGTCTGACACCGGGAGTGTTTGCTGGGACCGTGTTGAGGAATAATCCTTCTGTGTATGACACTGGGAGTGTGTGATGGGACCGTGTGGAGGGAGATTCACTCTGTGTCTGACCCCGGGAGTGTTTGATGTGACCGTGTAGAGGAATAATCACTCTGTGTCTGACACCCGGCAGCGTTTGATGGGAACGTGTAGAGGAATAATCACTCTGTGTCTGACACCGGTAGTTTGTGACAGGACGGTGTGGAGGGAGATTCACTCTGTGTCTGACACCGGGAGTGTTTGCTGGGACCGTGTAGAGGAATAATCCCTCTGTGTATGACACTGGGAGATTGTGATGGGACCGTGTGGAGGGAGATTCACTCTGTGTCTGACCCCGAGAGTGTTTGATGGGACCTTGCAGAGGAATAATCACTCTGTGTCTGACACCCGGCAGCGTTTGATGGGAACGTGTAGAGGAATAATCACTCTGTGTCTGACACAGGGAGTTTGTGACGGGACGGTGTGGAGGGAGATTCACTCTGTGTCTGACACCGGGAGTGTTTGCTGGGACCGTGTAGAGTAATAATCCCTCTGTGTATGACACTGGGAGTGTGTGATGGGACCTTGTGGAGGGAGATTCACTCTGTGTCTGACCCCGGGAGTGTTTGATGGGACCGTGTAGAGGAATAATCACTCTGTGTCTGACACCCGGCAGCGTTTGATGGGAACGTGTAGAGGAATAATCACTCTGTCTGACCCCGGGATTGTGTGTTGGGACGGTGCGGACGGAGATTCACTCCGTGTCTGACCCCGGGAGTGTTTGATGGGACCGTGTAGAGGAATAATCACTCTGTGTCTGACACCCGGCAGCGTTTGATGGGAACGCGTAGAGGAATAATCACTCTGTGTCTGACCCCGGGAGAGTGTGATGGGACGGTGTGGAAGGAGATTCACACTGTGTCTGACACCGGAGTGTTTGATGGGACCGTGTAGAGGAATAATCACTCTGTGTCTGACACCGGGTGTGTGTGAAGGTACCGTGTAGAGGAATAACCACTCTGTGTCTGACCCCGGGAGAGTGTGATGGGACGGTGTGGAAGGAGATTCACACTGTGTCTGACCCCGGAAGAGTTTGATGTGACCGTGTAGAGGAATAATCACTATGTGTCTGACCCCGGGAGTGTATGATGGGACGGTGTGGATTTAAATTCACTCTGTCTCTGACCCCGGGAGTGTTTGATGCGACGGTGTGGAGGGAGATTCAGTCTGTGTCTGACCCCGGGAGTGCGTGATGGGACGATTTGCAGGGAGATACACTCTGTGTCTGACCCAGGGAGTGTGTGATGGGCGGTGTAGAGGAACATTCACTATGTGACTGATCCCGGGAGTGTGAGATGGGACCGTGTAGAGCAATAATCACTCTGTGTCTGACCCCGGGACTGTTTGATGGGACCGTGGAGAAGAGTAATCACTCTGTGTCTTAACACGGGAGTGTGTGATGGGACGGGGTGGAGGGAGATTCACTCTGTGTCTGACCCCGGGAGTGTTTGATGGGACCGTGGAGAAGAGTAATCACTCTGTGTCTTAACACGGGAGTGTGTGATGGGACGGGGTGGAGGGAGATTCACTCTGTGTCTGACCCCGGGAGTGTTTGATGGGACCGTTTAGAGGAATAATCACTCTGTGTCTGACTACCGGAGTGTGTGATGGTATGGTGTGAAGGGAGATTCACTCTGTGTCTGACCCCGGGAGAGTGTGATGGGCGGTGTAGAGGAATAATCACTCTGTGGCTGACCCCGGGAGTGTTTGATTGGACCGTGTAGAGGAATAATCACTATGTGTCTATCCCGGGAGTGTGTGATGGGACGGTGTGGAGGGAGATTCACTCTGTGTCTGACCCCGGGAGTGTTTGATGGGACAGAGTAGAGGAATAATCACTCTGTGTCTAACCCCGGGAGAGTGTGATTGGCGGTGTAGAGGAATAATCACTCTGTGGCTGACCCCGGGAGTGTATGATGGGACGGTATGGATATAAATTCACTCTGTGTCTGACCCCGGGAGTGTTTGATGGGACGGTGTGGAGGGAGATTCAGTCTGTGTCTGACCCCGGGAGTGCGTGATGGGACGATTTGCAGGGAGATACACTCTGTGTCTGACCCAGGGAGTGTGTGATGGGCGGTGTAGAGGAACATTCACTAAGTGACTGATCCCAGGAGTGTGAGATGGGACCGTGTAGAGCAATAATCACTCTGTGTCTGACCCCGGGAGTGTTTGATGTGACCCTGGAGAAGAATAATCACTCTGTGTCTGAACATGGGAGTGTGTGATGGGACGGGGTGGAGGGAGATTCACTCTGTGTCTGACCCCGGGAGTGTTTGATGGGACGGTGTGGAGTGAGATTGACTCTGTGCCTGACCCCGGCAGTGTTTGATGGGACCGTGTTGAGGAATAATCCCTCTGTGTATGACCCTGAGAGTGTGTGAAGGGACCGTGTGGAGGGAGATTCACTCTGTGTCTGACCACGGGAGTGTGTGATGGGCGGTGTAGAGGAATAATCACTCTGTGTCTGACACAGGGAGTTTGTGACGGGACGGTGTGGAGGGAGATTCACTCTGTGTCTGACACCGGGAGTGTTTGCTGGGACCGTGTAGAGGAATAATCACTCTGTCTGACCCCGGGAGTGTGTGTTGGGACGGTGCGGACGGAGATACACTCTGTGTCTGACCCCGGGAGTGTTTCATGGGACCGTGTAGGGGAATAATCACTCTGTGTCTGACACCCGGCAGCGTTTGATGGCAACGTGTAGAGGAATAATCACTCTGTGTCTGATCCCGGGAGAGTGTGATGGGACGGTGTGGAAGGAGATTCACACTGTGTCTGACACCGGGAGTGTTTGATGGGACCGTGTAGAGGAATAATCACTCTGTGTCTGACCCCGGGAGTGTGTGATGGGACGATTTGCAGGGAGATACACTCTGTGTCTGACCCAGGGAGTGTGTGATGGGCGGTGTAGGGGAACATTCACTATGTGACTGATCCCGGGAGTGTGAGATGGGACCGTGTAGAGCAATAATCACTCTGTGTCTGACCCCGGGAGTGTTTGATGGGACCGTGGAGAAGAATAATCACTCTTGTGTCAGAACACGGGAGTGTGTGATGGGACGGTGTGGAGGGAGATTCACTCTGTGTCTGACCCCGGGAGTGTTTGATGGGACTGTGTAGAGGAATAATCACTCTGTGTCTGACCCCGGGTGTGTGTGATGGGACGGTGTGGAGGGAGATTCACTCTGTGTCTGACCCCGGCAGTGTTTGATGGGACCGTGTTGAGGAATAATCCCTCTGTGTATGACACTGGGAGTGTGTGATGGGACCGTGTGGAGGGAGATTCACTCTGTGTCTGACCCCGGGAGTGTTTGATGGGACCGTGTAGAGGAATAATCACTCTGTGTCTGACACCCGGCCGCGTTTGATGGGAACGTGTAGAGGAATAATCACTCTGTGTCTGATACCGGGAGTTTGTGACGGGACGGTGTGGAGGGAGATTCACTCTGTGTCTGAGACCGGGAGTGTTTGCTGGGACCGTGTAGAAGAATAATCCCTATGTGTATGACACTGGGAGTGTGTGATGGGACCGTGTGGAGGGAGATTCACTCTGTGTCTGACCCCGGGAGTGTTTGATGGGACCGTGTAGAGGAATAATCACTCTGTGTCTGACACCCGGCAGCGTTTGATGGGAACGTGTAGAGGAATAATCACTCTGTGTCTGACACCGGGAGTTTGTGACGGGACGGTGTGGAGGGAGATTCACACTGTGTCTGACCCCGGGAGTGTTTGATGGGACCGTGTAGAGGAATAATCACTCTGTGTCTGACACCCGGCAGCGTTTGATGCGAACGTGTAGAGGACTAATCACTCTGTGTCTGACCCCAGGAGAGTTTGATGGGGCCGTGTAGAGGAATAATCACTCTGTGTCTGACCACGGGAGTGTTTGATGGGACCGTGTAGAGGAATAATCACTCTGTGTCTGACCCCGTGAGAGTGTGATGGGATGGCGTGGAGGGAGATTCACTCTGTGTCCGACCCCGGGAGTGTTAGATGGGACCGTGTAGAGGAATAATCACTCTGTGTCTGACCCCGGGAGAGTGTGATGGGACGGTTTGGAAGGAGATTCACACTGTGTCTGACACCGGGAGTGTTTGATGGGACCGTGTAGTGGAATAATCACTCTGTGTCTGACACCGGGAGTGTGTGATGGTACCGTGTAGAGGAATAATCACTCTGTGTCTGACCCCGGGAGAGTGTGATGGGACGGTGTGGAAGGAGATTCACACTGTGTCTGACCCCGGAAGAGTTTGATGTGACCGTGTAGAGGAATAATCACTATGTGTCTGACCCCGGGAGTGTATGATGGGACGGTGTGGATATAAATTCACTCTGTGTCTGACCCCGGGAGTGTTTGATGGGACGGTGTGGAGGGAGATTCAGTCTGTGTCTGACCCCGGGAGTGCGTGATGGGACGATTTGCAGGGAGATACACTCTGTGTCTGACCCAGGGAGTGTGTGATGGGCGGTGTAGAGGAACATTCACTATGTGACTGATCCCAGGAGTGTGAGATGGGACCGTGTAGAGCAATAATCACTCTGTGTCTGACCCCGGGAGTGTTTGATGGGACCGTGGAGAAGAATAATCACTCTGTGTCTGAACATGGGAGTGTGTGATGGGACGGGGTGGAGGGAGATTCACTCTGTGTCTGACCCCGGGAGTGTTTGATGGGACGGTGTGGAGGGAGATTGACTCTGTGCCTGACCCCGGCAGTGTTTGATGGGACCGTGTTGAGGAATAATCACTCTGTGTATGACCATGAGAGTGTGTGATGGGACCGTGTGGAGGGAGATTCACTCTGTGTCTTACCACGGGAGTGTGTGATGGGCGGTGTAGAGGAATAATCACTCTGTGTCTGACACCGGGCGGTTGTGACGGGACGGTGTGGAGGGAGATTGACTCTGTGCCTGACCCCGGGAGTGTTTCATGGGACCGTGTAGGGGAATAATCACTCTGTGTCTGACACCCGGCAGCGTTTGATGGGAACGTATAGAGGAATAATCACTCTGTGTCTGATCCCGGAAGAGTGTGATGGAACGGTGTGGAAGGAGATTCACACTGTGTCTGACACCGGGAGTGTTTGATGGGACCGTGTAGAGGAATAATCACTCTGTGTCTGACCCCGGGAGTGTGTGATGGGACGATTTGCAGGGAGATACACTCTGTGACTGACCCAGGGAGTGTGTGATGGGCGGTGTAGGGGAACATTCACTATGTGACTGATCCCGGGAGTGTGAGATGGGACCGTGTAGAGCAATAATCACTCTGTGTCTGACCCAGGGAGTGTTTGATGGGACCGTGGAGAAGAATAATCACTCTGTGTCTGAACACGGAAGTGTGTGATGGGACGGTGTGGAGGGAGATTCACTCTGTGTCTGACCCCGGGAGTGTTTGTTGGGACTGTGTAGAGGAATAATCACTCTGTGTCTGACCCCGGGAGTGTGTGATGGGACGGTGTGGAGGGAGATTCACTCTGTGTCTGACCCCGGCAGTGTTTGATGGGACCATGTTGAGGAATAATCCCTCTGTGTATGACACTGGGAGTGTGTGATGGGACCGTGTGGAGGAATAATCACACTGTGTCTGACACCCGGCAGCGTCTGATGGGAACGTGTAGAGGAATAATCGCTCTGTGTCTGACACCGGGAGTTTGTGACGGGACGGTGTGGAGGGAGAGTCACTCTGTGTCTGACACCGGGAGTGTTTGCTGGGACCGTGTAGAGGAATAATCCCTCTGTGTATGACACTGGGAGTGTGTGATGGGACCGTGTGGAGCGAGATTCACTCTGTGTCTGACCCCGGGAGTGTTTGATGGGACCGTGTAGAGGAATAATCACTCTGTGTCTGACACCCGGCAGCGTTTGATGGGAACGTGTAGAGGAATAATCACTCTGTGTCTGACACCGGGAGTTTGTGACGGGACGGTGTGGAGGGAGATTCACTCTGTGTCTGACACCGGGAGTGTTTGCTGGGACCGTGTAGAGGAATAATCATTCTGTCTGACCCCGGGAGTGTGTGTTGGGACGGTGCGGACGGAGATTCACTCTGTGTCTGACCCCGGGAGTGTTTGATGGGACCGTGTAGAGGAATAATCACTCTGTGTCTGACCCCGGGAGAGGGTGATGGGACAGTGTGGAAGGAGATTCACACTGTGTCTGACACCGGAGTGTTTGATGGGACCGTGTAGAGGAATAATCACTCTGTGTCTGACACCGGGTGTGTGTGAAGGTACCGTGTAGAGGAATAATCACTCTGTGTCTGACCCCGGGAGAGTGTGATGGGACGGTGTGGAAGGAGATTCACACTGTGTCTGACCCCGGAAGAGTTTGATGTGACCGTGTAGAGGAAAAATCACTATGTGTCTGACCCCGGGAGTGTATGATGGGACCGTGTAGAGGAATAATCACTCTGTTTCTGACACCCGGCCGCGTTTGATGGGAACGTGTAGAGGAATAATCACTCTGTGTCTGATACCGGGAGTTTGTGACGGGACGGTGTGGAGGGAGATTCACTCTGTGTCTAACACCGGGAGTGTTTGCTGGGACCGTGTAGAAGAATAATCCCTCTGTGTATGACAATGGGAGTGTGTGATGGGACCGTGTGGAGGGAGATTCACTCTGTGTCTGACCCCGGGAGTGTTTGATGGGACCGTGTAGAGGAATAATCACTCTGTGTCTGACACCCGGCAGCGTTTGATGGGAACGTGTAGAGGAATAATCACTCTGTGTCTGACACCGGGAGTTTGTGACGGGACGGTGTGGAGGGAGATTCACACTGTGTCTGACCCCGGGAGAGTTTGATGGGGCCGTGTAGAGGAATAATCACTCTGTGTCTGACCACGGGAGTGTGTGATGGTAACGTGTAGAGGAATAATCACTCTGTGTCTGACCCCGGGAGAGAGTGATGGGACGGTGTGGAAGGAGATTCACACTGTGTCTGACCCCGGAAGAGTTTGATGTGACCGTGTAGAGGAATAATCACTATGTGTCTGACCCCGGGAGTGTTTGATGGGACGGTGTGGAGGGAGATTCAGTCAGTGTCTGACCCCGGGAGTGCGTGATGGGCGGTGTAGAGGAACATTCACTATGTGACTGATCCCAGGAGTGTGAGATGGGACCGTGTAGAGCAATAATCACTCTGTGTCTGACCCCGGGAGTGTTTGATGGGACCGTGGAGAAGAATAATCACTCTGTGTCTGCACACGGGAGTGTGTGATGGGACGGGGTGGAGGGAGATTCACTCT
Source organism: Hypanus sabinus (assembly GCF_030144855.1). NCBI lineage: Eukaryota > Metazoa > Chordata > Chondrichthyes > Myliobatiformes > Dasyatidae > Hypanus > Hypanus sabinus. Next base: position 785,830 of record NW_026779082.1, read on the forward strand.
GTGTCTGACCCCGGCAGTGTTTGATGGGACCGTGTTGAGGAATAATCCCTCTGTGTATGACCCTGAGAGTGTGTGATGGGCGGTGTAGAGGAATAATCACTCTGTGTCTGACACCGGGTGGTTGTGACGGGACGGTGTGGAGGGAGATTCACTCTGTGTCTGACACCGGGAGTGTTTGCTGGGACCGTGTAGAGGAATAATCACTCTGTCTGACCCCGGGAGTGTGTGTTGGGACGGTGCGGACGGAGATACACTCTGTGTCTGACCCCGGGAGTGTTTCATGGGACCGTGTAGGGGAATAATCACTCTGTGTCTGACACCCGGCAGCGTTTGATGGGAACGTGTAGAGGAATAATCACTATGTGACTGATCCCGGGAGTGTGAAATGGGACCGTGTAGAGCAATAATCACTCTGTGTCTGACCCAGGGAGTGTTTGATGGGACCGTGGAGAAGAATAATCACTCTGTGTCTGAACACGGAAGTGTGTGATGGGACGGTGTGGAGGGAGATTCACTCTGTGTCTGACCCCGGGAGTGTTTGATGGGACTGTGTAGAGGAATAATCACTCTGTGTCTGACCCCGGGAGTGTGTGATGGGACGGTGTGGAGGGAGATTCACTCTGTGTCTGACCTCGGCAGTGTTTGATGGGACCGTGTTGAGGAATAATCCCTCTGTGTATGACACTGGGAGTGTGTGATGGGACCGTGTGGAGGGAGATTCACTCTGTGTCTGACCCCGGGAGTGTTTGTTGGGACCGTGTAGAGGAAAAATCACTCTGTGTCTGACACCCGGCAGCGTTTGATGGGAACGTGTAGAGGAATAATCACTCTTTGTCTGACACCGGGAGTTTGTGACGGGACGGTGTGGAGGGAGATTCTCTCTGTGTCTGACACCGGGAGTGTTTGCTGGGACCGTGTAGAGGAATAATCCCTCTGTGTATGACACTGGGAGTGTGTGATGGGACCGTGTGGATCGAGATTCACTCTGTGTCTGACCCCGGGAGTGTTTGATGGGACCGTGTAGAGGAATAATCACTCTGTGTCTGACACCCGGCAGCGTTTGATGGGAACGTGTAGAGGAATAATCACTCTGTGTCTGACACCGGGCGTTTGTGACAGGACGGTGTGGAGGGAGATTCACTCTGTGCCTGACACCGGGAGTGTTTGCTGGGACCGTGTAGAGGAATAATCCCTCTGTGTATGACACTGGGAGTGTGTGATGGGACCGTGTGGAGGGAGATTCACTCTGTGTCTGACTCCGAGAGTGTTTGATGGGACCGTGTAGAGGAATAATCATTCTGTGTCTGACCCCGGGAGTGTTTGATGGGACCGTGTAGAGGAATAATTACTCTGTGTCTGACCACCGGAGTGTGTGATGGTACGGTGTGGAGGGAGATTCACTCTGTGTCTGACCCCGGGAGAGTGTGATGGGCGGTGTAGAGGAATAATCACTCTGTGGCTGACCCCGGGAGTGTTTGATTGGACCGTGTAGAGGAATAATCACTATGTGTCTATCCCTGGAGTCTGTGATGGGACGGTGTGGAGGGAGATTCACTCTGTGTCTGACCCCGGGAGTGTTTGATGGGACAGAGTAGAGGAATAATCACTCTGTGTCTGACCCCGGGAGAGTGTGATTGGCGGTGTAGAGGAATAATCACTCTGTGTCTGACCCCGGGAGTGTTTGATGGGACGGTGTGGAGGGAGATTCAGTCTGTGTCTGACCCCGGGAGTGTGTGATGGGACGATTTGCAGGGAGATACACGCTGTGTCTGACCCCGGGAGTGTTTGATGGGACCGTGTAGAAGAATAATCACTCTGTGTCTGAACACGGGAGTGTGTGATGGGACGGTGTGGAGGGAGATTCACTCTGTGTCTGACCCCGGGAGTGTTTGATGGGACTGTGTAGAGGAATAATCACTCTGTGTCTGAACACGGGAGTGTGTGATGGGACGGGGTGGAGGGAGATTGACTCTGTGCCTGACCCCGGCAGTGTTTGATGGGACCGTGTAGAGGAATAATCACTCTGTGTCTGACACCCGGCAGCGTTTGATGGGAACGTGTAGAGGAATAATCACTCTGTGTCTGACCCCGGGAGAGTTTGATGGGGCTGTGTAGAGGAATAATCACTCTGTGTCTGACCACGGGAGTGTTTGATGGGACCGTGTAGAGGAATAATCACTCTGTGTCTGACCCCGGGAGAGTGTGATGGGACGGTGTGGAAGGAGATTCACACTGTGTCTGATACCGGGAGTGTTTGATGGGACCGTGTAGTTGAATAATCACTCTGTGTCTGACATCGGGAGTGTGTGATGGAACCGTGTAGAGGAATAATCACTCTGTGTCTGACCCCGGGAGAGTGTGATGGGACGGTGTTGAAGGAGATTCACACTGTGTCTGACCCCGGAAGAGTTTGATGTGACCGTGGAGAGGAATAATCACTATGTGTCTGTCCCCGGGACTGTATGATGGGACGGTGTGGATATAAATTCACTCTGTGTCTGACCCCGGGAGTGTTGGATGGGACGGTGTGGAGGGAGATTCAGTCTGTGTCTGACCCCGGGAGTGCGTGATGGGACGATTTGCAGGGAGATACACTCTGTGTCTGACCCAGGGAGTGTGTGATGGGCGGTGTAGAGGAACATTCACTGTGTGACTGATCCCAGGAGTGTGAGATGGGACCGTGCAGAGCAATAATCACTCTGTGTCTGACCCCGGGAGTGTTTGATGGGATCGTGGAGAAGAATAATCACTGTGTGTCTGAACACGGGAGTGTGTGATGGGACGGGGTGGAGGGAGATTCACTCTGTGTCTGACCCCGGGAGTGTTTGATGGGACGGTGTGGAGGGAGATTGACTCTGTGCCTGACACCGGCAGTGTTTGATGGGACCGTGTTAAGGAATAATCCCTCTGTGTATGTCCCTGAGAGTGTGTGATGGGACGGTGTGGAGGGAGATGCACTCTGTGTCTGACCACGGGAGTGTGTGATGGGCGGTGTAGAGGAATAATCACTCTGTGTCTGACACCGGGAGTGTTTGATGGGACGGTGTGGAGGGAGATTGACTCTGTGCCTGACACCGGCAGTGTTTGATGGGACCGTGTAAAGGAATAATCCCTCTGTGTATGACCCTGAGAGTGTGTGATGGGACCGTGTGGAGGGAGATGCACTCTGTGTCTGACCACGGGAGTGTGTGATGGGCGGTGTAGAGGAATAATCACTCTGTGTCTGACACCGGGAGGTTGTGACGGGACGGTGTGGAGGGAGATTCACTCTGTGTCTGACCCCGGGAGTGTGTGTTGGGACGGTGCGGACGGAGATACACTCTGTGTCTGACCCCGGGAGTGTTTCATGGGACCGTGTAGGGAATAATCACTCTGTGTCTGACACCCGGCAGCGTTTGATGGGAACGTGTAGAGGAATAATCACTCTGTGTCTGATCCCGGGAGAGTGTGATGGGACGGTGTGGAAGGAGATTCACACTGTGTCTGACACCGGGAGTTTTTGATGGGACCGTGTAGAGGAATAATCACTCTGTGTCTGACCCCGGGAGTGTGTGATGGGACGATTTGCAGGGAGATACACTCTGTGTCTGACCCAGGGAGTGTGTGATGGGCGGTGTAGAGGAACATTCACTATGTGACTGATCCCGGGAGTGTGAAATGGTTCCGTGTAGAGCAATAATCACTCTGTGTCTGACCCCGGGAGTGTTTGATGGGACCGTGGAGAAGAATAATCACTCTGTGTATGAACACGGGAGTGTGTGATGGGACGGGGTGGAGGGAGATTCACTCTGTGTCTGACCCCGGGAGTGTTTGATGGGACGGTGTGGAGGGAGATTGACTCTGTGCCTGACCCCGGCAGTGTTTGATGGGACCGTGTTAAGGAATAATCCCTCTGTGTATGACCCTGAGAGTGTGTGATGGGACAGTGTAGAGGAATAATCACTCTGTGTCTGACCCCGGAAGTGTGCGTTGGGACGGTGCGGACGGAGATTCTCTCTGTGTCTGACACCGGGAGTGTTTCATGGGACCGTGTAGAGTAATAATCACTCTGTGTCTGACACCCGGCAGCGTTTGATGGGAACGTGTAGAGGAACAATCATTCTGTGTCTGACCACGGGAGTGTTTGATGGGACCGTGAAGAGGAATAATCGCTCTGTGTCTGACCCCGGGAGAGTGTGATGGGACGCTGTGGAAGGAGATTCACACTGTGTCTGACACCGGGAGTGTGTGATGGGCGGTGTAGAGGAATAATCACTCTGTGTCTGACACCGGGAGTGTTTGATGGGACGGTGTGGAGGGAGATTGACTCTGTGCCTGACACCGGCAGTGTTTGATGGGACCGTGTAAAGGAATAATCCCTCTGTGTATGACCCTGAGAGTGTGTGATGGGACCGTGTGGAGGGAGATGCACTCTGTGTCTGACCACGGGAGTGTGTGATGGGCGGTGTAGAGGAATAATCACTCTGTGTCTGACACCGGGAGGTTGTGACGGGACGGTGTGGAGGGAGATTCACTCTGTGTCTGACCCCGGGAGTGTGTGTTGGGACGGTGCGGACGGAGATACACTCTGTGTCTGACCCCGGGAGTGTTTCATGGGACCGTGTAGGGAATAATCACTCTGTGTCTGACACCCGGCAGCGTTTGATGGGAACGTGTAGAGGAATAATCACTCTGTGTCTGATCCCGGGAGAGTGTGATGGGACGGTGTGGAAGGAGATTCACACTGTGTCTGACACCGGGAGTTTTTGATGGGACCGTGTAGAGGAATAATCACTCTGTGTCTGACCCCGGGAGTGTGTGATGGGACGATTTGCAGGGAGATACACTCTGTGTCTGACCCAGGGAGTGTGTGATGGGCGGTGTAGAGGAACATTCACTATGTGACTGATCCCGGGAGTGTGAAATGGTTCCGTGTAGAGCAATAATCACTCTGTGTCTGACCCCGGGAGTGTTTGATGGGACCGTGGAGAAGAATAATCACTCTGTGTATGAACACGGGAGTGTGTGATGGGACGGGGTGGAGGGAGATTCACTCTGTGTCTGACCCCGGGAGTGTTTGATGGGACGGTGTGGAGGGAGATTGACTCTGTGCCTGACCCCGGCAGTGTTTGATGGGACCGTGTTAAGGAATAATCCCTCTGTGTATGACCCTGAGAGTGTGTGATGGGACAGTGTAGAGGAATAATCACTCTGTGTCTGACCCCGGAAGTGTGCGTTGGGACGGTGCGGACGGAGATTCTCTCTGTGTCTGACACCGGGAGTGTTTCATGGGACCGTGTAGAGTAATAATCACTCTGTGTCTGACACCCGGCAGCGTTTGATGGGAACGTGTAGAGGAACAATCATTCTGTGTCTGACCACGGGAGTGTTTGATGGGACCGTGAAGAGGAATAATCGCTCTGTGTCTGACCCCGGGAGAGTGTGATGGGACGCTGTGGAAGGAGATTCACACTGTGTCTGACACCGGGAGTGTGAGATGGGACCGTGTAGAGCAATAATCACTCTGTGTTTGACCCCGGGAGTGTTTGATGGGACAGTGTAGAGGAATAATCACTCTGTGTCTGACCCCGGGAGTGTGTGATGGGACGGTGTGGAGGGAGATTCACTCTGTGTCTGACCGCGGCAGTGTTTGATGCGACCGTGTTGAGGAATAATCCCTCTGTGTATGACCCTGGGAGTGTGTGATGGGACCGTGTGGAGGGAGATTCACTCTGTGTCTGACCCCGGGAGTGTGTGATGGGCGGTGTAGAGGAATAATCACTCTGTGTCTGACACCGGGAGTTTGTGACGGGACGGTGTGGAGGGAGATTCACTCTGTGTCTGACACCGGGATGTTTGCTGGGACCGTGTAGAGGAATAATCACTCTGTCTGACCCCGGGAGTTTGTGTTGGGACGGTGCGGACGGAGATTCACTCTGTGTCTGACCCCGGAAGTGTTTCATGGGACCGTGTAGAGGAATAATCACTCTGTGTCTGACCCCGGGAGAGTGTGATGGGACGTTGTGGAAGGAGATTCACACTGTGTCTGATACCGGGAGTGTTTGATGGGACCGTGTAGTTGAATAATCACTCTGTGTCTGACATCGGGAGTGTGTGATGGTACCGTGTAGAGGAATAATCACTCTGTGTCTGACCCCGGGAGAGTGTGATGGGACGGTGTGGAAGGAGATTCACACTGTGTCTGACCCCGGAAGAGTTTGATGTGACCGTGGAGAGGAATAATCACTATGTGTCTGTCCCCGGGACTGTATGATGGGACGGTGTGGATATAAATTCACTCTGTGTCTGACCCCGGGAGTGTTCGATGGGACGGTGTGGAGGGAGATTCAGTCTGTGTCTGACCCCGGGAGTGCGTGATGGGACGATTTGCAGGGAGATACACTCTGTGTCTGACCCAGGGAGTGTGTGATGGGCGGTGTAGAGGAACATTCACTGTGTGACTGATCCCAGGAGTGTGAGATGGGACCGTGCAGAGCAATAATCACTCTGTGTCTGACCCCGGGAGTGTTTGATGGGACCGTGGAGAAGAATAATCACTGTGTGTCTGAACACGGGAGTGTGTGATGGGACGGGGTGGAGGGAGATTCTCTCTGTGTCTGACCCCGGGAGTGTTTGATGGGACGGTGTGGAGGGAGATTGACTCTGTGCCTGACACCGGCAGTGTTTGATGGGACCGTGTAAAGGAATAATCCCTCTGTGTATGTCCCTGAGAGTGTGTGATGGGACGGTGTGGAGGGAGATGCACTCTGTGTCTGACCACGGGAGTGTGTGATGGGCGGTGTAGAGGAATAATCACTCTGTGTCTGACACCGGGAGTGTTTGATGGGACGGTGTGGAGGGAGATTGACTCTGTGCCTGACCCCGGCAGTGTTTGATGGGACCGTGTAAAGGAATAATCCCTCTGTGTATGACCCTGAGAGTGTGTGATGGGACCGTGTGGAGGGAGATGCACTCTGTGTCTGACCACGGGAGTGTGTGATGGGCGGTGTAGAGGAATAATCACTCTGTGTCTGACACCGGGAGGTTGTGACGGGACGGTGTGGAGGGAGATTCACTCTGTGTCTGACCCCGGGAGTGTGTGTTGGGACGGTGCGGACGGAGATACACTCTGTGTCTGACCCCGGGAGTGTTTCATGGGACCGTGTAGGGAATAATCACTCTGTGTCTGACACCCGGCAGCGTTTGATGGGAACGTGTAGAGGAATAATCACTCTGTGTCTGATCCCGGGAGAGTGTGATGGGACGGTGTGGAAGGAGATTCACACTGTGTCTGACACCGGGAGTTTTTGATGGGACCGTGTAGAGTAATAATCACTCTGTGTCTGACCTCGGGAGTGTGTGATGGGACGATTTGCAGGGAGATACACTCTGTGTCTGACCCAGGGAGTGTGTGATGGGCGGTGTAGAGGAACATTCACTATGTGACTGATCCCGGGAGTGTGAAATGGTTCCGTGTAGAGCAATAATCACTCTGTGTCTGACCCCGGGAGTGTTTGATGGGACCGTGGAGAAGAATAATCACTCTGTGTATGAACACGGGAGTGTGTGATGGGACGGGGTGGAGGGAGATTCACTCTGTGTCTGACCCCGGGAGTGTTTGATGGGACGGTGTGGAGGGAGATTGACTCTGTGCCTGACCCCGGCAGTGTTTGATGGGACCGTGTTAAGGAATAATCCCTCTGTGTATGACCCTGAGAGTGTGTGATGGGACAGTGTAGAGGAATAATCACTCTGTGTCTGACCCCGGAAGTGTGCGTTGGGACGGTGCGGACGGAGATTCTCTCTGTGTCTGACACCGGGAGTGTTTCATGGGACCGTGTAGAGTAATAATCACTCTGTGTCTGACACCCGGCAGCGTTTGATGGGAACGTGTAGAGGAACAATCATTCTGTGTCTGACCCCGGGAGAGTTTGATGGGGCCGTGTAGAGGAATAATCCCTCTGTGTCTGACCACGGGAGTGTTTGATGGGACCGTGTAGAGGAATAATCACTCTGTGTCTAACCCCGGGAGAGTGTGATGGGATGGCGTGGAGGGAGATACACTCTGTGTCTGACCCCGGGAGAGTTTGATGGGACCGTGAAGAGGAATAATCGCTCTGTGTCTGACCCCGGGAGAGTGTGATGGGACGCTGTGGAAGGAGATTCACACTGTGTCTGACACCGGGAGTGTGAGATGGGACCGTGTAGAGCAATAATCACACTGTGTTTGACCCCGGGAGTGTTTGATGGGACAGTGTAGAGGAATAATCACTCTGTGTCTGACCCCGGGAGTGTGTGATGGGACGGTGTGGAGGGAGATTCACTCTGTGTCTGACCGCGGCAGTGTTTGATGCGACCGTGTTGAGGAATAATCCCTCTGTGTATGACCCTGGGAGTGTGTGATGGGACCGTGTGGAGGGAGATTCACTCTGTGTCTGACCCCGGGAGTGTGTGATGGGCGGTGTAGAGGAATAATCACTCTGTGTCTGACACCGGGAGTTTGTGACGGGACGGTGTGGAGGGAGATTCACTCTGTGTCTGACACCGGGATGTTTGCTGGGACCGTGTAGAGGAATAATCACTCTGTCTGACCCCGGGAGTTTGTGTTGGGACGGTGCGGACGGAGATTCACTCTGTGTCTGACCCCGGAAGTGTTTCATGGGACCGTGTAGAGGAATAATCACTCTGTGTCTGACCCCGGGAGAGATTGATGGGGCCGTGTAGAGGAATAATCACTCTGTGTCTGACCCCGGGAGTGTGTGTTGGGACGGTGCGGACGGAGATTCACTCTGTGTCTAACCCCGGGAGAGTTTGATGGGGCCGTGTGGAGGGAGATTCACTCTGTGTCTGACCACGGGAGTGTGTGATGGGCGGTGAAGAGGAATAATCACTCTCTGTCTGACACCGGGAGTTTGTGACGGGACGGTGTGGAGGGAGATACACTCTGTGTCTGACACCGGGATGTTTGCTGGGACCGTGTAGAGGAATAATCACTCTGTCTGACCCCGGGAGTTTGTGTTGGGACGGTGCGGACGGAGATTCACTCTGTGTCTGACCCCGGAAGTGTTTCATGGGACCGTGTAGAGGAATAATCACTCTGTGTCTGACCCCGGGAGAGATTGATGGGGCCGTGTAGAGGAATAATCACTCTGTGTCTGACCCCGGGAGTGTGTGATGGGCGGTGTAGAGGAATAATCAATCTGTCTGACCCCGGGAGTTTGTGTTGGGACAGTGCGGACGGAGATTCACTCTGTGTCTGACCCCGGGAGTGTTTGATGGGACCGTGTTGAGGAATAATCACTCTGTGTCTGACCCCGGAAGAGTTTGATGTGACCGTGTTGAGGAATAATCACTCTGTGTCTGACCCCGGAAGAGTTTGATGGGACCGTGTGGAGGGAGATTAACTCTGTGTCTGACCCCGGGAGAGTGTGATAGGCGGAGTAGAGGAATAATCACTCTGTGACTGACGCCGGGAGTGTATGTTTGGACCGTGTAGAGGAATAATCACTCTGTGTCTGACCCCGGGAATGTATGATGGGACGGTGGAGAAGAATAATCGCTCTGTGTCTGAACACGGGAGTGTGTGATGGACGGTGTGGAGGGAGATTCACTCTGTGTATGACCCTGGGAGTGTGTGATGGGACCGTGTAGAGGAATAATCACTCTGACTGACCCCGGGAGTATGTGTTGGGACGGTGCGGACGGAGATTCACTCTGTGGCTTACCCCGGGAGTGTTTCATGGGATCGTGTAGAGGAATAATCACTCTGTGTCTGACACCCGGCAGCGTTTGATGGGAACGTGTAGAGGAATAATCACTCTGTGTCTGACCCCGGGAGAGTTTGATGGGGCCGTGTAGAGGAATAATCACTCTGTGTCTGACCACGGGAGAGTGTGCTGGGACGGTGTGGAAGGAGATTCACAATGTGTCTGACACCGGGAGTGTGTGATGGTACCGTGTTGAGGAATAATCACTCTGGGTCTGACCCCGGAAGAGTTTGATGGGACCGTGGAGAAGAATAATCGCACTGTGTCTGAACACGGGAGTGTGTGATGGGACGGTGTGGAGGGAGATTCACTCTGTGTCTGACACCGGGAGTGTTTGCTGGGAATGTGTGGAGGAATAATCACTCTGTCTGACCCCGGGAGTTTGTGTTGGGACGGTGCGGACGGAGATTCACTCTGTGTCTGACCCCGGGAGTGTTTCATGGGACCGTGTAGAGGAATAATCACTCTGTGTCTGACCCCGGGAGAGTTTGATGGGGCCGTGTAGAGGAATAATCACTCTGTGTCTGACCACGGGAGTGTTTGATGGGACCGTGTAGAGGAATAATCACTCTGTGTCTGACCCCGGGAGTGTGTGATGGGCGGTGTAGAGGAATAATCACTCTGTGTCTGACACCGGGAGTTTGTGACGGGACGGTGTGGAGGGAGATTCACTCTGTGTCTGACACCGGGAGTGTTTGATGGGCCCGTGTAGAGGAATAATCACTCTGTGTCTGACCCCGGGAGAGTTTGATGGGGCCGTGTAGAGGAATAATCACTCTGTGTCTGACCACGGGAGTGTTTGATGGGACCGTGTAGAGGAATAATCACTCTGTGTCTGACCCCGGGAGAGTGTGTTGGGATGGCGTGGAAGGAGATTCACTCTGTGTCTGACCCCGGGAGAGTGTGATGGGACGGTGTGGAAGGAGATGCACACTGTGTCTGACCCTCGGAGAGTGTGATGGGCGGTGTAGAGGAATAATCACTCTGTGTCTGACACCGGGAGTTTGTGACGGGACGGTGTGGAGGGAGATTCACTCTGTGTCTGACACCGGGAGTGTTTGCTGGGACCGTGTAGAGGAATAATCACTCTGTCTGACCCCGGGAGTGTGTGTTGGGACGGTGCGGACGGAGATTCACTCTGTGTCTGACCCCGGGATTGTGTGAAGGTACCGTGTAGAGGAATAATCACTCTGAGTCTGACCCCGGGAGAGTTTGATGGGGCCGTGTAGAGGAATAATCACTCTGTGTCTGACCCCGGGAGAGTGTGATGGAATGGCGTGGAGGGAGATTCACTCTGTGTCTGACCCCGGGAGTGTTTGATGGGACCGTGTAGAGGAATAATCTCTCTGTGTCTGACCCCGGGAGAGTGTGATGGGACGGAGTGGAAGGAGATGCACACTGTGTCTGACACCGGGAGTGTTTGATGGGACCGTGTAGAGGAATAATCACTCTGTGTCTGACACCGGGAGTGTGTGAAGGTACCGTGTAGAGGAATAATCACTCTGTGTCTGACCCCGGGAGAGTTTGATGGGGCCGTGTAGAGGAATAATCACTCTGTGTCTGACCCCGGGAGAGTGTGATGGAATGGCGTGGAGGGAGATTCACTCTGTGTCTGACACCGGGAGTTTGTGACAGGACTGTGTGGAGGGAGATTCACTCTCTGACACCGGGAGTGTTTGCTGGGACCGTGTAGAGGAATAATCCCTCTGTGAATGACACTGGGAGTGTGTGATGGGACCGTGTGGAGGGAGATTCACTCTGTGTCTGACCCCGAGAGTGTTTGATGGGACCGTGCAGAGGAATAATCACTCTGTGTCTGACACCCGGCAGCGTTTGATGGGAACGTGTAGAGGAATAATCACTCTGTGTCTGACACCGGGAGTTTGTGTTGGGACGGTGCGGACGGAGATTCACTCTGTGTCTGACCCCGGAAGTGTTTCATGGGACCGTGTAGAGGAATAATCACTCTGTGTCTGACCCCGGGAGAGATTGATGGGGCCGTGTAGAGGAATAATCACTCTGTGTCTGACCCCGGGAGTGTGTGTTGGGACGGTGCGGACGGAGATTCACTCTGTGTCTAACCCCGGGAGAGTTTGATGGGGCCGTGTGGAGGGAGATTCACTCTGTGTCTGACCACGGGAGTGTGTGATGGGCGGTGAAGAGGAATAATCACTCTCTGTCTGACACCGGGAGTTTGTGACGGGACGGTGTGGAGGGAGATACACTCTGTGTCTGACACCGGGATGTTTGCTGGGACCGTGTAGAGGAATAATCACTCTGTATGACCCCGGGAGTTTGTGTAGGGACGGTGCGGACGGAGATTCACTCTGTGTCTGACCCCGGAAGTGTTTCATGGGACCGTGTAGAGGAATAATCACTCTGTGTCTGACCCCGGGAGAGATTGATGGGGCCGTGTAGAGGAATAATCACTCTGTGTCTGACCCCGGGAGTGTGTGATGGGCGGTGTAGAGGAATAATCAATCTGTCTGACCCCGGGAGTTTGTGTTGGGACAGTGCGGACGGAGATTCACTCTGTGTCTGACCCCGGGAGTGTTTGATGGGACCGTGTTGAGGAATAATCACTCTGTGTCTGACCCCGGAAGAGTTTGATGTGACCGTGTAGAGGAATAATGACTATGTGTCTGACCCCGGGATTGTTTGACGGGACCGTGTAGTGGAATAATCACTCTGTGTCTGACCACGGGAGTGTGTGATGGGACCGTGTGGAGGGAGATTAACTCTGTGTCTGACCCCGGGAGAGTGTGATGGGCGGAGTAGAGGAATAATCACTCTGTGACTGACGCCGGGAGTGTATGTTTGGACCGTGTAGAGGAATAATCACTCTGTGTCTGACCCCGGGAATGTATGATGGGACGGTGGAGAAGAATAATCGCTCTGGGTCTGAACACGGGAGTGTGTGATGGACGGTGTGGAGGGAGATTCACTCTGTGTATGACCCTGGGAGTGTGTGATGGGACCGTGTAGAGGAATAATCACTCTGACTGACCCCGGGAGTATGTGTTGGGACGGTGCGGACGGAGATTCACTCTGTGGCTTACCCCGGGAGTGTTTCATGGGATCGTGTAGAGGAATAATCACTCTGTGTCTGACACCCGGCAGCGTTTGATGGGAACGTGTAGAGGAATAATCACTCTGTGTCTGACCCCGGGAGAGTTTGATGGGGCCGTGTAGAGGAATAATCACTCTGTGTCTGACCACGGGAGAGTGTGCTGGGACGGTGTGGAAGGAGATTCACAATGTGTCTGACACCGGGAGTGTGTGATGGTACCGTGTTGAGGAATAATCACTCTGTGTCTGACCCCGGAAGAGTTTGATGGGACCGTGGAGAAGAATAATCGCACTGTGTCTGAACACGGGAGTGTGTGATGGGACGGTGTGGAGGGAGATTCACTCTGTGTCTGACACCGGGAGTGTTTGCTGGGAACGTGTAGAGGAATAATCACTCTGTCTGACCCCGGGAGTTTGTGTTGGGACGGTGCGGACGGAGATTCACTCTGTTTCTGACCCCTGGAGTGTTTCATGGGACCGGGTAGAGGAATAATCACTCTGTGTCTGACCCCGGGAGAGTTTGATGGGGCCGTGTAGAGGAATAATCACTCTGTGTCTGACCACGGGAGTGTTTGATGGGACCGTGTAGAGGAATAATCACTCTGTGTCTGACCCCGGGAGTGTGTGATGGGCGGTGTAGAGGAATAATCACTCTGTGTCTGACACCGGGAGTTTGTGACGGGACGGTGTGGAGGGAGATTCACACTGTGTCTGACACCGGGAGTGTTTGATGGGCCCGTGTAGAGGAATAATCACTCTGTGTCTGACCCCGGGAGAGTTTGATGGGGCCGTGTAGAGGAATAATCACTCTGTGTCTGACCACGGGAGTGTTTGATGGGACCGTGTAGAGGAATAATCACTCTGTGTCTGACCCCGGGAGAGTGTGTTGGGATGGCGTGGAAGGAGATTCACTCTGTGTCTGACCCCGGGAGTGTTTGATGGGCCCGTGTAGAGGAATAATCACTCTGTGTCTGACCCCGGGAGAGTGTGATGGGACGGTGTGGAAGGAGATGCACACTGTGTCTGACCCTCGGAGAGTGTGATGGGCGGTGTAGAGGAATAATCACTCTGTGTCTGACACCGGGAGTTTGTGACGGGACGGTGTGGAGGGAGATTCACTCTGTGTCTGACACCGGGAGTGTTTGCTGGGACCGTGTAGAGGAATAATCACTCTGTCTGACCCCGGGAGTGTGTGTTGGGACGGTGCGGACGGAGATTCACTCTGTGTCTGACCCCGGGAGTGTTTCATGGGACCGTGTAGAGGAATAATCACTCTGTGTCTGACCCCGGGAGAGTTTGATGGGGCCGTGTAGAGGAATAATCACTCTGTGTCTGACCCCGGGAGAGTGTGATGGAATGGCGTGGAGGGAGATTCACTCTGTGTCTGACCCCGGGAGTGTTTGATGGGACCGTGTAGAGGAATAATCTCTCTGTGTCTGACCCCGGGAGATTGTGATGGGACGAAGTGGAAGGAGATGCACACTGTGTCTGACACCGGGAGTGTTTGATGGGACCGTGTAGAGGAATAATCACTCTGTGTCTGACACCGGGAGTGTGTGAAGGTACCGTGTAGAGGAATAATCACTCTGTGTCTGACCCCGGGAGTGTATGATGGGACGGTGTGGATATAAATTCACTCTGTGTCTGACCCCGGGAGTGTTTGATGGGACGGTGTGGAGGGAGATTCAGTCTGTGACTGACCCCGGGAGTGCGTGATGGGACGATTTGCAGGGAGATACACTCTGTGTCTGACCCAGGGAGTGTGTGATGGGCGCTGTAGAGGAACATTCACTATGTGACTGATCCCGGGAGTGTGAGATGGGACCGTGTTGATCAATAATCACTCTGTGTCTGACCCCGGGAGTGTTTGATGGGACCGTAGAGAAGAATAATCACTCTGTGTCTGACCCCGGGAGAGTGTGATGGAATGGCGTGGAGGGAGATTCACTCTGTGTCTGACCCCGGGAGTGTTTGATGGGACCGTGTAGAGGAATAATCTCTCTCTGTCTGACCCCGGGAGAGTGTGATGGGACGGAGTGGAAGGAGATGCACACTGTGTCTGACACCGGGAGTGTTTGATGGGACCGTGTAGAGGAATAATCACTCTGTGTCTGACACCGGGAGTGTGTGAAGGTACCGTGTAGAGGAATAATCACTCTGTGTCTGAACCGGGAGTGTATGATGGGACGGTGTGGATATAAATTCACTCTGTGTCTGACCCCGGGAGTGTTTGATGGGATGGTGTGGAGGGAGATTCAGTCTGTGACTGACCCCGGGAGTGCGTGATGGGACGATTTGCAGGGAGATACACTCTGTGTCTGACCCAGGGAGTGTGTGATGGGCGCTGTAGAGGAACATTCACTATGTGACTGATCCCGGGAGTGTGAGATGGGACCGTGTTGATCAATAATCACTCTGTGTCTGACCCCGGGAGTGTTTGATGGGACCGTAGAGAAGAATAATCACTCTGTGTCTGAACACGGGAGTGTGTTTTGGGACGGGGTGGAGGGAGATTCACTCTGTGTCTGACCCCGGGAGAGTTTGATGGGACCGTGTAGAGGAATAATCACTCTGTGTCTGACCACGGGAGTGTGTGATGGTACCGTGTTGAGGAATAATCACTCTGTGTCTGACCCCGGAAGAGTTTGATGGGACCGTGGAGAAGAATAATCGCACTGTGTCTGAACACGGGAGTGTGTGATGGGACGGTGTGGAGGGAGATTCACTCTGTGTCTGACACCGGGAGTGTTTGCTGGGAACGTGTAGAGGAATAATCACTCTGTCTGACCCCGGGAGTTTGTGTTGGGACGGTGCGGACGGAGATTCACTCTGTGTCTGACCCCGGGAGTGTTTCATGGGACCGTGTAGAGGAATAATCACTCTGTGTCTGACCCCGGGAGAGTTTGATGGGGCCGTGTAGAGGAATAATCACTCTGTGTCTGACCCCGGGAGTGTGTGATGGGCGGTGTAGAGGAATAATCACTCTGTGTCTGACACCGGGAGTTTGTGACGGGACGGTGTGGAGGGAGATTCACTCTGTGTCTGACACCGGGAGTGTTTGATGGGCCCGTGTAGAGGAATAATCACTCTGTGTCTGACCCCGGGAGAGTTTGATGGGGCCGTGTAGAGGAATAATCACTCTGTGTCTGACCACGGGAGTGTTTGATGGGACCGTGTAGAGGAATAATCACTCTGTGTCTGACCCCGGGAGAGTGTGTTGGGATGGCGTGGAAGGAGATTCACTCTGTGTCTGACCCCGGGAGTGTTTGATGGGCCCGTGTAGAGGAATAATCACACTGTGTCTGACCCCGGGAGAGTGTGATGGGACGGTGTGGAAGGAGATGCACACTGTGTCTGACCTTCGGAGAGTGTGATGGGCGGTGTAGAGGAATAATCACTCTGTGTCTGACACCGGGAGTTTGTGACGGGACGGTGTGGAGGGAGATTCACTCTGTGTCTGACCCCGGGATTGTGTGAAGGTACCGTGTAGAGGAATAATCACTCTGTGTCTGACCCCGGGAGTGTTTGATGGGACCGTAGAGAAGAATAATCACTCTGTGTCTGAACACGGGAGTGTGTTTTGGGACGGGGTGGAGGGAGATTCACTCTGTGTCTGACCCCGGGAGAGTTTGATGGGACCGTGTAGAGGAATAATCACTCTGTGTCTGACCACGGGAGTGTGTGATGGACGGTGTGGAGGGAGATTCACTCTGTGTATGACCCTGGGAGTGTGTGATGGGACCGTGTAGAGGAATAATCACTCTGACTGACCCCGGGAGTGTGTGTTGGGACGGTGCGGACGGAGATTCACTCTGTGGCTTACCCCGGGAGTGTTTCATGGGATCGTGTAGAGGAATAATCACTCTGTCTGACCCCGGGAGTGTGTGTTGGGACGGTGCGGACGGAGATTCACTCTGTGTCTGACCCCGGGAGTGTTTCATGGGACCGTGTAGAGGAATAATCACTCTGTGTCTGACACCGGGATTGTGTGAAGGTACCGTGTAGAGGAATAATCACTCTGTGTCTGACCCCGGGAGAGTTTGATGGGGCCGTGTAGAGGAATAATCACTCTGTGTCTGACCACGGGAGTATTTAATGGGACCGTGTAGAGGAATAATCACTCTGTGTCTGACCCCGGGAGAGTGTGATGGAATGGCGTGGAGGGAGATTCACTCTGTGTCTGACCCCGGGAGTGTTTGATGGGACCGTGTAGAGGAATAATCACTCTGTGTCTGACCACGGAAGAGTGTGATGGGACGGAGTGGAAGGAGATGCACACTGTGTCTGACACCGGGAGTGTTTGATGGGACCGTGTAGAGGAATAATCACTCTGTGTCTGACACCGGGAGTGTGTGAAGGTAACGTGTAGAGGAAAAATCACTCTGTGTCTGACCCCGGGAGTGTATGATGGGACGGTGTGGATATAAATTCACTCTGTGTCTGACCCCGGGAGTGTTTGATAGGACGGTGTGGAGGGAGATTCAGTCTGTGACTGACCCCGGGAGTGCGTGATGGGACGATTTGCAGGGAGATACACTCTGTGTCTGACCCAGGGAGTGTGTGATGGGCGCTGTAGAGGAACATTCACTATGTGACTGATCCCGGGAGTGTGAGATGGGACCGTGTAGATCAATAATCACTCTGTGTCTGACCCCGGGAGTGTTTGATGGGACCGTAGAGAAGAATAATCCCTCTGACTGACCCCGGGAGTATGTGTTGGGACGGTGCGGACGGAGATTCACTCTGTGGCTTACCCCGGGAGTGTTTCATGGGATCGTGTAGAGGAATAATCACTCTGTGTCTGACACCCGGCAGCGTTTGATGGGAACGTGTAGAGGAATAATCACTCTGTGTCTGACCCCGGGAGAGTTTGATGGGGCCGTGTAGAGGAATAATCACTCTGTGTCTGACCACGGGAGAGTGTGCTGGGACGGTGTGGAAGGAGATTCACTCTGTGTCTGACCCCGGAAGTGTTTCATGGGACCGTGTAGAGGAATAATCACTCTGTGTCTGACCCCGGGAGAGATTGATGGGGCCGTGTAGAGGAATAATCACTCTGTGTCTGACCCCGGGAGTGTGTGATGGGCGGTGTAGAGGAATAATCAATCTGTCTGACCCCGGGAGTTTGTGTTGGGACAGTGCGGACGGAGATTCACTCTGTGTCTGACCACGGGAGTGTTTGATGGGACCGTGTTGAGGAATAATCACTCTGTGTCTGACCCCGGAAGAGTTTGATGTGACCGTGTAGAGGAATAATGACTATGTGTCTGACCCCGGGATTGTTTGACGGGACCGTGTAGTGGAATAATCACTCTGTGTCTGACCACGGGAGTGTGTGATGGGACCGTGTGGAGGGAGATTAACTCTGTGTCTGACCCCGGGAGAGTGTGATGGGCGGAGTAGAGGAATAATCACTCTGTGACTGACGCCGGGAGTGTATGATTGGACCGTGTAGAGGTATAATCACTCTGTGTCTGACCCCGGGAATGTATGATGGGACCGTGGAGAAGAATAATCGCTCTGTGTCTGAACACGGGAGTGTGTGATGGACGGTGTGGAGGGAGATTCACTCTGTGTATGACCCTGGGAGTGTGTGATGGGACCGTGTAGAGGAATAATCACTCTGACTGACCCCGGGAGTATGTGTTGGGACGGTGCGGACGGAGATTCACTCTGTGGCTTACCCCGGGAGTGTTTCATGGGATCGTGTAGAGGAATAATCACTCTGTGTCTGACACCCGGCAGCGTTTGATGGGAACGTGTAGAGGAATAATCACTCTGTGTCTGACCCCGGGAGAGTTTGATGGGGCCGTGTAGAGGAATAATCACTCTGTGTCTGACCACGGGAGAGTGTGCTGGGACGGTGTGGAAGGAGATTCACAATGTGTCTGACACCGGGAGTGTGTGATGGTACCGTGTTGAGGAATAATCACTCTGTCTGACCCCGGGAGTTTGTGTTGGGACGGTGCGGACGGAGATTCACTCTGTGTCTGACCCCGGGAGTGTTTCATGGGACCGTGTAGAGGAATAATCACTCTGTGTCTGACCCCGGGAGAGTTTGATGGGGCCGTGTAGAGGAATAATCACTCTGTGTCTGACCACGGGAGTGTTTGATGGGACCGTGTAGAGGAATAATCACTCTGTGTCTGACCCCGGGAGTGTGTGATGGGCGGTGTAGAGGAATAATCACTCTGTGTCTGACACCGGGAGTTTGTGACGGGACGGTGTGGAGGGAGATTCACTCTGTGTCTGACACCGGGAGTGTTTGATGGGCCCGTGTAGAGGAATAATCACTCTGTGTCTGACCCAGGTAGAGTTTGATGGGGCCGTGTAGAGGAATAATCACTCTGTGTCTGACCACGGGAGTGTTTGATGGGACCGTGTAGAGGAATAATCACTCTGTGTCTGACCCCGGGAGAGTGTGTTGGGACGGTGCGGACGGAGATTCATTCTGCGTCTGACCCCGGGAGTGTTTCATGGGACCGTGTAGAGGAATAATCACTCTGTGTCTGACACCGGGATTGTGTGAAGGTACCGTGTAGAGGAATAATCACTCTGTGTCTGACCCCGGGAGAGTTTGATGGGGCCGTGTAGAGGAATAATCACTCTGTGTCTGACCACGGGAGTGTTTGATTGGACCGTGTAGAGGAATAATCACTCTGTGTCTGACCCCGGGAGAGTGTGATGGAATGGCGTGGAGGGAGATTCACTCTGTGTCTGACCCCGGGAGTGTTTGATGGGACCGTGTAGAGGAATAATCACTCTGTGTCTGACACCGGGAGTGTGTGAAGGTACCGTGTAGAGGAATAATCACTCTGTGTCTGACCCCGGGAGTGTATGATGGGACGGTGTGGATATATATTCACTCTGTGTCTGACCCCGGGAGTGTTTGATGGGACGGTGTGGAGGGAGATTCAGTCTGTGACTGACCCCGGGAGTGCGTGATGGGACGATTTGCAGGGAGATACACTCTGTGTCTGACCCAGGGAGTGTGTGATGGGCGCTGTAGAGGAACATTCACTATGTGACTGATCCCGGGAGTGTGAGATGGGACCGTGTAGATCAATAATCACTCTGTGTCTGACCCCGGGAGTGTTTGATGGGACCGTAGAGAAGAATAATCACTCTGTGTCTGAACACGGGAGTGTGTTTTGGGACGGGGTGGAGGGAGATTCACTCTGTGTCTGACCCCGGGAGAGTTTGATGGGACCGTGTAGAGGAATAATCACTCTGTGTCTGACCACGGGAGTGTGTGATGGACGGTGTGGAGGGAGATTCACTCTGTGTATGACCCTGGGAGTGTGTGATGGGACCGTGTAGAGGAATAATCACTCTGACTGACCCCGGGATTGTGTGTTGGGACGGTGCGGACGGAGATTCACTCTGTGGCTTACCCCGGGAGTGCTTCATGGGATCGTGTAGAGGAATAATCACTCTGTGTCTGACACCCGGCAGCGTTTGATGGGAACGTGTAGAGGAATAATCACTCTGTGTCTGACCCCGGCAGAGTTTGATGGGGCCGTGTAGAGGAATAATCACTCTGTATCTGACCACGGGAGAGTGTGCTGGGACGGTGTGGAAGGAGATTCACAATGTGTCTGACACCGGGAGTGTTTGATGGGACCGTGTAGAGGAATAATCACTCTGTGTCTGATACCGGGAGTGTGTGATGGTACCGTGTTGAGGAATAATCACTCTGTGTCTGACCCCGGAAGAGTTTGATGGGACCGTGGAGAAGAATAATCGCTCTGTGTCTGAACACGGGAGTGTGTGATGGGACGGTGTGGATGGAGATTCAATCTGTGTCTGACACCGGGAGTGTTTGCTGGGAACGTGTAGAGGAATAATCACTCTGTCTGACCCCGGGAGTTTGTGTTGGGACGGTGCGGACGGAGATTCACTCTGTGTCTGACCCTGGGAGTGTTTCATGGGACCGTGTAGAGGAATAATCACTCTGTGTCTGACCCCGGGAGAGTTTGATGGGGCCGTGTAGAGGAATAATCACGCTGTGTCTGACCACGGGAGTGTTTGATGGGACCGTGTGGAGGGAGATTCACTCTGTGTCTGACCACGGGAGTGTGTGATGGGCGGTGCAGAGGAATAATCACTCTGTGTCTGACACCGGGAGTTTGTGACGGGACGGTGTGGAGGGAGATTCACTCTGTGTCTGACACCGGGAGTGTTTGCTGGGACCGTGTGGAGGAATAATCACTCTGTCAGACCCCGGGAGTGTGTGTTGGGACGGTGCGGACGGAGATTCACTCTGTGTCTGACCCCGGGAGAGTTTGATGGGGCCGTGTGGAGGGAGATTCACTCTGTGTCTGACCACGGGAGTGTGTGATGGGCGGTGTAGAGGAATAATCACTCTGTGTCTGACACCGGGAGTTTGTGACGGGTCGGTGTGGAGGGAGATTCACTCTGTGTCTGACACCGGGAGTTTTTGATGGGACCGTGTAGAGGAATAATCACTCTGTGTCTGACCCCGGGAGTGAGTGATGGGACGATTTGCAGGGAGATACACTCTGTGTCTGACCCAGGGAGTGTGTGATGGGCGGTGTAGAGGAACATTCACTATGTGACTGATCCCGGGAGTGTGAGATGGGTCCGTGTAGAGCAATAATCACTCTGTGTCTGACCCCGGGAGTGTTTGATGGGACCGTGGAGAAGAATAATCACTCTGTGTATGAACACGGGAGTGTGTGATGGGACGGTGTGGAGGGAGATTCACTCTGTGTCTGACCCCGGGGGTGTTTGATGGGACAGTGTAGAGGAATAATCACTCTGTGTCTGACCCCGGAAGTGTGTGTTGGGACGGTGCGGACGGAGATTCTCTCTGTGTCTGACACCGGGAGTGTTTCATGGGACCGTGTAGAGTAATAATCACTCTGTGTCTGACACACGGCAGCGTTTGATGGGAACGTGTAGAGGAACAATCATTCTGTGACTGACCCCGGGAGAGTTTGATGGGGCCGTGTAGAGGAATAATCACTCTGTGTCTGACCACGGGAGTGTTTGATGGGACCGTGTAGAGGAATAATCACTCTGTGTCTAACCCCGGGAGAGTGTGATGGGATGGCGTGGAGGGAGATACACTCTGTGTCTGACCCCGGGAGTGTTTGATGGGACCGTGAAGAGGAATAATCACTCTGTGTCTGACGCCGGGAGAGTGTGATGGGACGCTGTGGAAGGAGATTCACACTGTGTCTGACACCGGGAGTGTGAGATGGGACCGTGTAGAGCAATAATCACTCTGTGTCTGACCCCGGGAGTGTTTGATGGGACAGTGTAGAGGAATAATCACTCTGTGTCTGACACCGGGAGTGTGTGATGGGACGGTGTGGAGGGAGATTCACTCTGTGTCTGACCGCGGCAGTGTTTGATGCGACCGTGTTGAGGAATAATCCCTCTGTGTATGACCCTGGGAGTGTGTGTTGGGACGGTGCGGACGGAGATTCACTCTGTGTCTGACCCCGGGAGAGTTTGATGGGGCCGTGTGGAGGGAGATTCACTCTGTGTCTGACCACGGGAGTGTGTGATGGGCGGTGTAGAGGAATAATCACTCTGTGTCTGACACCGGGAGTTTGTGACGGGACGGTGTGGAGGGAGATTCACTCTGTGTCTGACACCGGGAGTGTTTGCTGGGACCGTGTAGAGGAATAATCACTCTGTGTGACCCCGGGAGTTTGTGTTGGGACGGTGCGGACGGAGATTCACTCTGTGTCTGACCCCGGAATTGTTTCATGGGACCGTGTAGAGGAATAATCACTCTGTGTCTGACCCCGGGAGAGATTGATGGGGCCGTGTAGAGGAATAATCACTCTGTGTCTGACCCCGGGAGTGTGTGATGGGCGGTGTAGAGGAATAATCAATCTGTCTGACAACGGGAGTTTGTGTTCGGACAGTGCGGACGGAGATTCACTCTGTGTCTGACCCCGGGAGTGTTTGATGGGACCGTGTTGAGGAATAATCACTCTGTGTCTGACCCCGGAAGAGTTTGATGTGACCGTGTAGAGGAATAATGACTATGTGTCTGACCCCGGGATTGTTTGATGGGACCGTGTAGTGGAATAATCACTCTGTGTCTGACCACGGGAGTGTGTGATGGGACCGTGTGGAGGGAGATTAACTCTGTGTCTGACCCCGTGAGAGTGTGATGGGCGGAGTAGAGGAATAATCACTCTGTGGATGACGCCGGGAGTGTTTGATTGGACCGTGTAGAGGAATAATCACTCTGTGTCTGACCCCGGGAATGTATGATGGGACCGTGGAGAAGAATAATCGCTCTGTGTCTGAACACGGGAGTGTGTGATGGGACCGTGTAGAGGAATAATCACTCTGACTGACCCCGGGAGTGTGTGTTGGGACGGTGCGGAAGGAGATTCACTCTGTGGCTTACCCCGGGAGTGTTTCATGGGACCGTGTAGAGGAATAATCACTCTGTGTCTGACACCCGGCAGCGTTTGATGGGAACGTGTAGAGGAATAATCGCTCTGTGTCTGAACACGGGAGTGTGTGATGGGACGGTGTGGAGGGAGATTCACTCTGTGTCTGACACCGGGAGTGTTTGCTGGGAACGTGTAGAGGAATAATCACTCTGTCTGACCCCGGGAGTTTGTGATGGGACGGTGTGGAGGGAGATTCACTCTGTGTCTGACCGCGGCAGTGTTTGATGCGACCGTGTTGAGGAATAATCCCTCTGTGTATGACCCTGGGAGTGTGTGATGGGACCGTGTGGAGGGAGATTCATTCTGTGTCTGACCACGGGAGTGTGTGATGGGCGGTGCAGAGGAATAATCACTCTGTGTCTGACACCGGGAGTTTGTGACGGGACGGTGTGGAGGGAGATTCACTCTGTGTCTGACACCGGGAGTGTTTGCTGGGACCGTGTGGAGGAATAATCACTCTGTCAGACCCCGGGAGAGTGTGTTGGGACGGTGCGGACGGAGATTCACTCTGTGTCTGACCCCGGGAGAGTTTGATGGGGCCGTGTGGAGGGAGATTCACTCTGTGTCTGACCACGGGAGTGTGTGATGGGCGGTGTAGAGGAATAATCACTCTGTGTCTGACACCGGGAGTTTGTGACGGGACGGTGTGGAGGGAGATTCACTCTGTGTCTGACACCGGGAGTTTTTGATGGGACCGTGTAGAGGAATAATCACTCTGTGTCTGACCCCGGGAGTGAGTGATGGGACGATTTGCAGGGAGATACACTCTGTGTCTGACCCAGGGAGTGTGTGATGGGCGGTGTAGAGGAACATTCACTATGTGACTGATCCCGGGAGTGTGAGATGGGTCCGTGTAGAGCAATAATCACTCTGTGTCTGACCCCGGGAGTGTTTGATGGGACCGTGGAGAAGAATAATCACTCTGTGTATGAACACGGGAGTGTGTGATGGGACGGTGTGGAGGGAGATTCACTCTGTGTCTGACCCCGGGAGTGTTTGATGGGATAGTGTAGAGGAATAATCACTCTGTGTCTGACCCCGGAAGTGTGTGTTGGGACGGTGCGGACGGAGATTCTCTCTGTGTCTGACACCGGGAGTGTTTCATGGGACCGTGTAGAGTAATAATCACTCTGTGTCTGACACACGGCAGCGTTTGATGGGAACGTGTAGAGGAACAATCATTCTGTGACTGACCCCGGGAGAGTTTGATGGGGCCGTGTAGAGGAATAATCACTCTGTGTCTGACCACGGGAGTGTTTGATGGGACCGTGTAGAGGAATAATCACTCTGTGTCTAACCCCGGGAGAGTGTGATGGGATGGCGTGGAGGGAGATACACTCTGTGTCTGACCCCGGGAGTGTTTGATGGGACCGTGAAGAGGAATAATCACTCTGTGTCTGACCCCGGGAGAGTGTGATGGGACGCTGTGGAAGGAGATTCACACTGTGTCTGACACCGGGAGTGTGAGATGGGACCGTGTAGAGCAATAATCACTCTGTGTCTGACCCCGGGAGTGTTTGATGGGACAGTGTAGAGGAATAATCACTCTGTGTCTGACACCGGGAGTGTGTGATGGGACGGTGTGGAGGGAGATTCACTCTGTGTCTGACCGCGGCAGTGTTTGATGCGACCGTGTTGAGGAATAATCCCTCTGTGTATGACCCTGGGAGTGTGTGTTGGGACGGTGCGGACGGAGATTCACTCTGTGTCTGACCCCGGGAGAGTTTGATGGGGCCGTGTGGAGGGAGATTCACTCTGTGTCTGACCACGGGAGTGTGTGATGGGCGGTGTAGAGGAATAATCACTCTGTGTCTGACACCGGGAGTTTGTGACGGGACGGTGTGGAGGGAGATTCACTCTGTGTCTGACACCGGGAGTGTTTGCTGGGACCGTGTAGAGGAATAATCACTCTGTCTGACCCCGGGAGTTTGTGTTGGGACGGTGCGGACGGAGATTCACTCTGTGTCTGACCCCGGAAGTGTTTCATGGGACCGTGTAGAGGAATAATCACTCTGTGTCTGACCCCGGGAGAGATTGATGGGGCCGTGTAGAGGAATAATCACTCTGTGTCTGACCCCGGGAGTGTGTGATGGGCGGTGTAGAGGAATAATCAATCTGTCTGACCCCGGGAGTTTGTGTTGGGACAGTGCGGACGGAGATTCACTCTGTGTCTGACCCCGGGAGTGTTTGATGGGACCGTGTTGAGGAATAATCACTCTGTGTCTGACCCCGGAAGAGTTTGATGTGACCGTGTAGAGGAATAATGACTATGTGTCTGACCCCGGGATTGTTTGATGGGACCGTGTAGTGGAATAATCACTCTGTGTCTGACCACGGGAGTGTGTGATGGGACCGTGTGGAGGGAGATTAACTCTGTGTCTGACCCCGGGAGAGTGTGATGGGCGGAGTAGAGGAATAATCACTCTGTGGATGACGCCGGGAGTGTTTGATTGGACCGTGTAGAGGAATAATCACTCTGTGTCTGACCCCGGGAATGTATGATGGGACCGTGGAGAAGAATAATCGCTCTGTGTCTGAACACGGGAGTGTGTGATGGGACCGTGTAGAGGAATAATCACTTTGACTGACCCCGGGAGTGTGTGTTGGGACGGTGCGGAAGGAGATTCACTCTGTGGCTTACCCCGGGAGTGTTTCATGGGACCGTGTAGAGGAATAATCACTCTGTGTCTGACACCCGGCAGCGTTTGATGGGAACGTGTAGAGGAATAATCGCTCTGTGTCTGAACACGGGAGTGTGTGATGGGACGGTGTGGAGGGAGATTCACTCTGTGTCTGACACCGGGAGTGTTTGCTGGGAACGTGTAGAGGAATAATCACTCTGTCTGACCCCGGGAGTTTGTGTTGGGACGGTGCGGACGGAGATTCACTCTGTGTCTGACCCCGGGAGTGTTTCATGGGACCGTGTAGAGGAATAATCACTCTGTGTCGGACCCCGGGAGAGTTTGATGGGGCCGTGTAGAGGAATAATCACTCAGTGTCTGACCACGGGAGTGTTTGATGGGACCGTGTAGAGGAATAATCACTCTGTGTCTGACCCGGGGAGTGTGTGATGGGCGGTGTAGAGGAATAATCACTCTGTGTCTGACACCGGGAGTTTGTGACGGGACGGTGTGGAGGGAGATTCAGTCTGTGTCTGACACCGGGAGTGTTTGCTGGGACCGTGTAGAGGAATAATCACTCTGTCTGACCACGGGAGTATGTGTTGGGACGGTGCGGACGGAGATTGACTCTGTGTCTGACCCCGGGAGTGTTTCATGGGACCGTGTAGAGGAATAATCACTCTGTGTCTGACCCCGGCAGAGTTTGATGGGGCCGTGTAGAGGAATAATCACTCTGTGTCTGACCACGGGAGTGTTTGATGTGACCGTGTAGAGGAATAATCACTCTGTGTCTGACCCCGGGAGAGTGTGATGGGATGGCGTGGAGGGAGATTCACTCTGTGTCTGACCCCTGGAGTGTTTGATGGGACCGTGTAGAGGAATAATCACTCTGTCTGACCGCGGGAGAGTGTGATGGGACGGTGTGGAAGGAGATTCACACTGTGTCTGACACCGGGAGTGTTTGATGGGACCGTGTAGAGGAGTAATCACTCTGTGTCTGACACCGGGAGTGTTTGATGGGACCGTGTAGAGGAGTAATCACTCTGTGTCTGACCCCGGGAGTGTTTGATGGTACCGTGTAGAGGAATAATTACTCTGTGTCTGACCCCGGGAGTGTTTGATGGGACCGTGTAGAGGAATAATCTCTCTGTGCCTGACCCCGGGAGTGTGTGATGGGACGGTGAGGATGGAGATTCACTCTGTGTCTGACCCCGGGAGTGTTTGATGGGACCGTGTAGAGGAATAATCACTCTGTCTCTGACCACCGGAGTGTGTGATGGGACGGTGTGGAGGGAGATTCACTCTGTGTCTGACCCCGGGAGAGTGTGATGGGCGGTGTAGAGGAATAATCACTCTGTGGCTGACCCCGGGAGTGTTTCATTGGAACGTGTAGAGGAATAATCACTATGTGTCTGACCCCGGGAGTGTATGATGGGACCGTGTAGAGGAATAATCACTCTGTGTCTGACCCCGGGAGAGTGTGATGGGATGGCGTGGAGGGAGATTCACTCTGTGTCTGACCCCGGGTGTGCTTGATGGGCCCGTGTAGAGGAATAATCACTCTGTGTCTGACCCCGGGAGAGTGTGATGGGACGGTGTGGAAGGAGATGCACACTGTGTCTGACTCCCGGAGAGTGTGATGGGCGGTGTAGAGGAATAATCACTCTGTGTCTGACACCGGGAATTTGTGACGGGACGGTGTGGAGGGAGATTCACTCTGTGTCTGACACCGGGAGTGTTTGCTGGGACCGTGTAGAGGAATAATCACTCTGTCTGACCCCGGGAGTGTGTGTTGGGACGGTGCGGACGGAGATTCACTCTGTGTCTGACCCCGGGAGTGTTTCATGGGACCGTGTAGAGGAATAATCACTCTGTGTCTGACACCGGGATTGTGTGAAGTTACCGTGTAGAGGAATAATCACTCTGTGTCTGACCCCGGGAGAGTTTGATGGGGCCGTGTAGAGGAATAATCACTCTGTGTCTGACCACGGGAGTGTTTGATGGGACCGTGTAGAGGAATAATCACTCTGTGTCTGACCCCGGGAGAGTGTGATGGGATGGCGTGGAGGAAGATTCACTCTGTGTCTGACCCCGGGAGTGTTTGATGGGACCGTGTAGAGGAATAATCACTCTGTGTCTGACCCCGGGAGAGTGCGATGGGACGGTGTGGAAGGAGATGCACACTGTGTCTGACACCGGGAGTGTTTGATGGGACCGTGTAGAGGAATAATCACTCTGTGTCTGACACCGGGAGTGTGTGAAGGTACCGTGTAGAGGAATAATCACTCTGTGTCTGACCCCGGGAGTGTATGATGGGACGGTGTGGATATAAATTCACTCTGTGTCTGACCCCGAGAGTGTTTGATGGGACGGTGTGGAGGGAGATTCAGTCTGGGTCTGATACCGGGAGTGCGTGATGGGACGATTTGCAGGGAGATACACTCTGTGTCTGACCCAGGGAGTGTGTGATGGGCGGTGTAGAGGAACATTCACTATGTGACTGATCCCGGGAGTGTGAGATGGGACCGTGTAGATCAATAATCACTCTGTGTCTGACCCCGGGAGTATTTGATGGGACCGTGTAGAGGAATAATCACTCTGTGACTGACCTCGGGAGCGTGTGATGGGACGGTGTTGAGGGAGATTCACTCTGTGTCTGATCCCGGGAGTGTTTGATGGGACCGTGTAGCGGAATAATCACTCTGTGTCTGACCCCGGGTGTGTTTGATGGGACCGTGTAGAGGAATAATCACTCTGTGCCTGACCCCGGGAGTGTTTGATGGGACCGTGTAGAGGAACAATCACTCTGTGTCTGACCCCGGGAGTGTTTCATGGGACCGTGTAGAGGAATAATCACTCTGTGTCTGACCCCGGGAGAGTTTGATGGGGCCGTGTAGAGGAATAATCACTCTGTGTCTGACCACGGGAGTGTTTGATGGGACCGTGTAGAGGAATAATCACTCTGTGTCTGACCCCGGGAGTGTGTGATGGGCTGTGTAGAGGAATAATCACTCTGTGTCTGACACCGGGAGTTTGTGACGGGACGGTGTGGAGGGAGATTCACTCTGTGTCTGACACCGGGAGTGTTTGATGGGCCCGTGTAGAGGAATAATCACTCTGTGTCTGACCCCGGGAGAGTTTGATGGGGCCGTGTAGAGGAATAATCACTCTGTGTCTGACCACGGGAGTGTTTGATGGGACCGTGTAGAGGAATAATCACTCTGTGTCTGACCCCGGGAGTGTTTGATGGGACCGTGGAGAAGAATAATCACTCTGTGTCTGAACATGGGAGTGTGTGATGGGACGGTGTGGAGGGAGATTCACTCTGTGTCTGACCGCGGCAGTGTTTGATGCGACCGTGTTGAGGAATAATCCCTCTGTGTATGACCCTGGGAGTGTGTGATGGGACCGTGTGGAGGGAGATTCACTCTGTGTCTGACCACGGGAGTGTGTGATGGGCGGTGCAGAGGAATAATCACTCTGTGTCTGACACCGGGAGTTTGTGACGGGACGGTGTGGAGGGAGATTCACTCTGTGTCTGACACCGGGAGTGTTTGCTGGGACCGTGTGGAGGAATAATCACTCTGTCAGACCCCGGGAGTGTGTGTTGGGACGGTGCGGACGGAGATTCACTCTGTGTCTGACCCCGGGAGAGTTTGATGGGGCCGTGTGGAGGGAGATTCACTCTGTGTCTGACCACGGGACTGTGTGATGGGCGGTGTAGAGGAATAATCACTCTGTGTCTGACACCGGGAGTTTGTGACGGGACGGTGTGGAGGGAGATTCACTCTGTGTCTGACACCGGGAGTTTTTGATGGGACCGTGTAGAGGAATAATCACTCTGTGTCTGACCCCGGGAGTGAGTGATGGGACGATTTGCAGGGAGATACACTCTGTGTCTGACCCAGGGAGTGTGTGATGGGCGGTGTAGAGGAACATTCACTATGTGACTGATCCCGGGAGTGTGAGTTGGGTCCGTGTAGAGCAATAATCACTCTGTGTCTGACCCCGGGAGTGTTTGATGGGACCGTGGAGAAGAATAATCACTCTGTGTATGAACACGGGAGTGTGTGATGGGACGGTGTGGAGGGAGATTCATTCTGTGTCTGACCCCGGGAGTGTTTGATGGGACAGTGTAGAGGAATAATCACTCTGTGTCTGACCCCGGAAGTGTGTGTTGGGACGGTGCGGACGGAGATTCTCTCTGTGTCTGACACCGGGAGTGTTTCATGGGACCGTGTAGAGTAATAATCACTCTGTGTCTGACACACGGCAGCGTTTGATGGGAACGTGTAGAGGAATAATCACTCTGTGTCTGACCACGGGAGTGTTTGATGGGACCGTGTAGAGGAATAATCACTCTGTGTCTGACCCCGGGAGAGTGTGATGGGACGCTGTGGAAGGAGATTCACACTGTGTCTGACACCGGGAGTGTGAGATGGGACCGTGTAGAGCAATAATCACTCTGTGTCTGACCCCGGGAGTGTTTGATGGGACAGTGTAGAGGAATAATCACTCTGTGTCTGACACCGGGAGTGTGTGATGGGACGGTGTGGAGGGAGATTCACTCTGTGTCTGACCGCGGCAGTGTTTGATGCGACCGTGTTGAGGAATAATCCCTCTGTGTATGACCCTGGGAGTGTGTGTTGGGACGGTGCGGACGGAGATTCACTCTGTGTCTGACCCCGGGAGAGTTTGATGGGGCCGTGTGGAGGGAGATTCACTCTGTGTCTGACCCCGGGAGTGTGTGATGGGACGATTTGCAGGGAGATACACTCTGTGTCTGACCCAGGGAGTGTGTGATGGGCGGTGTAGGGGAACATTCACTATGTGACTGATCCCGGGAGTGTGAGATGGGACCGTGTAGATCAATAATCACTCTGTGTCTGAACCCGGGAGTATTTGATGGGACCGTGTAGAGGAATAATCACTCTGTGACTGACCTCGGGAGCGTGTGATGGGACGGTGTTGAGGGAGATTCACTCTATGTCTGATCCCGGGAGTGTTTGATGGGACCGTGTAGCGGAATAATCACTCTGTGTCTGACCCCGGGTGTGTTTGATGGGACCGTGTAGAGGAACAATCACTCTGTGTCTGACCCCGGGAGTGTATGATGGGACGGTGTGGATATAAATTCACTCTGTGTCTGACCCCGAGAGTGTTTGATGGGACGGTGTGGAGGGAGATTCAGTCTGGGTCTGACACCGGGAGTGCGTGATGGGACGAATTGCAGGGAGATACACTCTGTGTCTGACCCAGGGAGTGTGTGATGGGCGGTGTAGAGGAACATTCACTATGTGACTGATCCCGGGAGTGTGAGATGGGACCGTGTAGATCAATAATCACTCTGTGTCTGACCCCGGGAGTATTTGATGGGACCGTGTAGAGGAATAATCACTCTGTGACTGACCTCGGGAGCGTGTGATGGGACGGTGTTGAGGGAGATTCACTCTGTGTCTGATCCCGGGAGTGTTTGATGGGACCGTGTAGCGGAATAATCACTCTGTGTCTGACCCCGGGTGTGTTTGATGGGACCGTGTAGAGGAATAATCACTCTGTGCCTGACCCCGGGAGTGTTTGATGGGACCGTGTAGAGGAACAATCACTCTGTGTCTGGCCCCGGGAGTGTTTCATGGGACCGTGTAGAGGAATAATCACTCTGTGTCTGACCCCGGGAGAGTTTGATGGGGCCGTGTAGAGGAATAATCACTCTGTGTCTGACCACGGGAGTGTTTGATGGGACCGTGTAGAGGAATAATCACTCTGTGTCTGACCCCGGGAGTGTGTGATGGGCGGTGTAGAGGAATAATCACTCTGTGTCTGACACCGGGAGTTTGTGACGGGACGGTGTGGAGGGAGATTCACTCTGTGTCTGACACCGGGAGTGTTTGATGGGCCCGTGTAGAGGAATAATCACTCTGTGTCTGACCCCGGGAGAGTTTGATGGGGCCGTGTAGAGGAATAATCACTCTGTGTCTGACCACGGGAGTGTTTGATGGGACCGTGTAGAGGAATAATCACTCTGTGTCTGACCCCGGGAGTGTTTGATGGGACCGTGGAGAAGAATAATCACTCTGTGTCTGAACATGGGAGTGTGTGATGGGACGGTGTGGAGGGAGATTCACTCTGTGTCTGACCGCGGCAGTGTTTGATGCGACCGTGTTGAGGAATAATCCCTCTGTGTATGACCCTGGGAGTGTGTGATGGGACCGTGTGGAGGGAGATTCACTCTGTGTCTGACCACGGGAGTGTGTGATGGGCGGTGCAGAGGAATAATCACTCTGTGTCTGACACCGGGAGTTTGTGACGGGACGGTGTGGAGGGAGATTCACTCTGTGTCTGACACCGGGAGTGTTTGCTGGCACCGTGTGGAGGAATAATCACTCTGTCAGACCCCGGGAGTGTGTGTTGGGACGGTGCGGACGGAGATTCACTCTGTGTCTGACCCCGGGAGAGTTTGATGGGGCCGTGTTGAGGGAGATTCACTCTGAGTCTGACCACGGGAGTGTGTGATGGGCGGTGTAGAGGAATAATCACTCTGTGTCTGACACCGGGAGGTTGTCACGGGTCGGTGTGGAGGGAGATTCACTCTGTGTCTGACACCGGGAGTTTTTGATGGGACCGTGTAGAGGAATAATCACTCTGTGTCTGACCCCGGGAGTGAGTGATGGGACGATTTGCAGGGAGATACACTCTGTGTCTGACCCAGGGAGTGTGTGATGGGCGGTGTAGAGGAACATTCACTATGTGACTGATCCCGGGAGTGTGAGATGGGTCCGTGTAGAGCAATAATCACTCTGTGTCTGACCCCGGGAGTGTTTGATGGGACCGTGGAGAAGAATAATCACTCTGTGTATGAACACGGGAGTGTGTGATGGGACGGTGTGGAGGGAGATTCACTCTGTGTCTGACCCCGGGAGTGTTTGATGGGACAGTGTAGAGGAATAATCACTCTGTGTCTGACCCCGGAAGTGTGTGTTGGGACGGTGCGGACGGAGATTCTCTCTGTGTCTGACACCGGGAGTGTTTCATGGGACCGTGTAGAGTAATAATCACTCTGTGTCTGACACACGGCAGCGTTTGATGGGAACGTGTAGAGGAACAATCATTCTGTGACTGACCCCGGGAGAGTTTGATGGGGCCGTGTAGAGGAATAATCACTCTGTGTCTGACCACGGGAGTGTTTGATGGGACCGTGTAGAAGAATAATCACTCTGTGTCTAACCCCGGGAGAGTGTGATGGGATGGCGTGGAGGGAGATACACTCTGTGTCTGACCCCGGGAGTGTTTGATGGGACCGTGAAGAGGAATAATCACTCTGTGTCTGACCCCGGGAGAGTGTGATGGGACGCTGTGGAAGGAGATTCACACTGTGTCTGACACCGGGAGTGTGAGATGGGACCGTGTAGAGCAATAATCACTCTGTGTCTGACCCCGGGAGTGTTTGATGGGACAGTGTAGAGGAATAATCACTCTGTGTCTGACACCGGGAGTGTGTGATGGGACGGTGTGGAGGGAGATTCACTCTGTGTCTGACCGCGGCAGTGTTTGATGCGACCGTGTTGAGGAATAATCCCTCTGTGTATGACCCTGGGAGTGTGTGTTGGGACGGTGCGGACGGAGATTCACTCTGTGTCTGACCCCGGGAGAGGTTGATGGGGCCGTGTGGAGGGAGATTCACTCTGTGTCTGACCACGGGAGTGTGTGATGGGCGGTGTAGAGGAATAATCACTCTGTGTCTGACACCGGGAGTTTGTGACGGGACGGTGTGGAGGGAGATTCACTCTGTGTCTGACACCGGGAGTGTTTGCTGGGACCGTGTAGAGGAATAATCACTCTGTCTGACCCCGGGAGATTGTGTTGGGACGGTGCGGACGGAGATTCACTCTGTGTCTGACCCCGGAAGTGTTTCATGGGACCGTGTAGAGGAATAATCACTCTGTGTCTGACCCCGGGAGAGATTGATGGGGCCGTGTAGAAGAATAATCACTCTGTGTCTGACCCCGGGAGTGTGTGATGGGCGGTGTAGAGGAATAATCAATCTGTCTGACCCCGGGAGTTTGTGTTGGGACAGTGCGGACGGAGATTCACTCTGTGTCTGACCCCGGGAGTGTTTGATGGGACCGTGTTGAGGAATAATCACTCTGTGTCTGACCCCGGAAGAGTTTGATGTGACCGTGTAGAGGAATAATGACTATGTGTCTGACCCCGGGATTGTTTGATGGGACCGTGTAGTGGAATAATCACTCTGTGTCTGACCACGGGAGTGTGTGATGGGACCGTGTGGAGGGAGATTAACTCTGTGTCTGACCCCGGGAGAGTGTGATGGGCGGAGTAGAGGAATAATCACTCTGTGGATGACGCCGGGAGTGTTTGATTGGACCGTGTAGAGGAATAATCACTCTGTGTCTGACCCCGGGAATGTATGATGGGACCGTGGAGAAGAATAATCGCTCTGTGTCTGAACACGGGAGTGTGTGATGGGACCGTGTAGAGGAATAATCACTCTGACTGACCCCGGGAGTGAGTGTTGGGACGGTGCGGACGGAGATTCACTCTGTGGCTTACCCCGGGAGTGTTTCATGGGACCGTGTAGAGGAATAATCACTCTGTGTCTGACACCCGGCAGCGTTTGATGGGAACGTGTAGAGGAATAATCGCTCTGTGTCTGAACACGGGAGTGTGTGATGGGACGGTGTGGAGGGAGATTCACTCTGTGTCTGACACCGGGAGTGTTTGCCGGGAACGTGTAGAGGAATAATCACTCTGTCTGACCCCGGGAGAGTTTGATGGGGCCGTGTAGAGGAATAATCACTCTGTGTCTGACCACGGGAGTGTTTGATGGGACCGTGTAGAGGAATAATCACTCTGTGTCTGACCCCGGGAGTGTGTGATGGGCGGTGTAGAGGAATAATCACTCTGTGTCTGACACCGGGAGTTTGTGACGGGACGGTGTGGAGGGAGATTCAGTCTGTGTCTGACACCGGGAGTGTTTCATGGGACCGTGTAGAGGAATAATCACTCTGTGTCTGACCCCGGCAGAGTTTGATGGGGCCGTGTAGAGGAATAATCACTCTGTGTCTGACCACGGGAGTGTTTGATGGGACCGTGTAGAGGAATAATCACTCTGTGTCTGACCCCGGGAGTGTGTGATGGGCGGTGTAGAGGAATAATCACTCTGTGTCTGACACCGGGAGTTTGTGACGGGACGGTGTGGAGGGAGATTCAGTCTGTGTCTGACACCGGGAGTGTTTCATGGGACCGTGTAGAGGAATAATCACTCTGTGTCTGACCCCGGCAGAGTTTGATGGGGCCGTGTAGAGGAATAATCAATCTGTGTCTGACCACGGGAGTGTTTGATGGGACCGTGTAGAGGAATAATCACTCTGTGTCTGACCCCGGGAGAGTGTGATGGGATGGCGTGGAGGGAGATTCACTCTGTGTCTGACCCCTGGAGTGTTTGATGGGACCGTGTAGAGGAATAATCTCTCTGTGCCTGACCCCGGGAGTGTGTGATGGGACGGTGAGGATGGAGATTCACTCTGTGTCTGACCCCGGGAGTGTTTGATGGGACCGTGTAGAGGAATAATCACTCTGTCTCTGACCACCGGAGTGTGTGATGGGACGGTGTGGAGGGAGATTCACTCTGTGTCTGACCCCGGGAGAGTGTGATGGGCGGTGTAGAGGAATAATCACTCTGTGGCTGACCCCGGGAGTGTTTCAATGGAACGTGTAGAGGAATAATCACTATGTGTCTGACCCCGGGAGTGTATGATGGGACCGTGTAGAGGAATAATCACTCTGTGTCTGACCCCGGGAGAGTGTGATGGGATGGCGTGGAGGGAGATTCACTCTGTGTCTGACCCCGGGAGTGCTTGATGGGCCCGTGTAGAGGAATAATCACTCTCTGTCTGACCCCGGGAGAGTGTGATGGGACGGTGTGGAAGGAGATGCACACTGTGTCTGACTCCCGGAGAGTGTGATGGGCGGTGTAGAGGAATAATCACTCTGTGTCTGACACCGGGAGTTTGTGACGGGACGGTGTGGAGGGAGATTCACTCTGTGTCTGACACCGGGAGTGTTTGCTGGGAACGTGTAGAGGAATAATCACTCTGTCTGACCCCGGGAGTGTGTGTTGGGACGGTGCGGACGGAGATTCACTCTGTGTCTGACCCCGGGAGTGTTTCATGGGACCGTGTAGAGGAATAATCACTCTGTGTCTGACACCGGGATTGTGTGAAGTTACCGTGTAGAGGAATAATCACTCTGTGTCTGACCCCGGGAGAGTTTGATGGGGCCGTGTAGAGGAATAATCACTCTGTGTCTGACCACGGGAGTGTTTGATGGGACCGTGTAGAGGAATAATCACTCTGTGTCTGACCCCGGGAGAGTGTGATGGGATGGCGTGGAGGAAGATTCACTCTGTGTCAGACCCCGGGAGTGTTTGATGGGACCGTGTAGAGGAATAATCACTCTGTGTCTGACCCCGGGAGAGTGCGATGGGACGGTGTGGAAGGAGATGCACACTGTGTCTGACACCGGGAGTGTTTGATGGGACCGTGTAGAGGAATAATCACTCTGTGTCTGACACCGGGAGTGTGTGAAGGTACCGTGTAGAGGAATAATCACTCTGTGTCTGACCCCGGGAGTGTATGATGGGACGGTGTGGATATAAATTCACTCTGTGTCTGACCCCGAGAGTGTTTGATGGGACGGTGTGGAGGGAGATTCAGTCTGGGTCTGACACCGGGAGTGCGTGATGGGACGATTTGCAGGGAGATACACTCTGTGTCTGACCCAGGGAGTGTGTGATGGGCGGTGTAGAGGAACATTCACTATGTGACTGATCCCGGGAGTGTGAGATGGGACCGTGAAGATCAATAATCACTCTGTGTCTGACCCCGGGAGTATTTGATGGGACCGTGTAGAGGAATAATCACTCTGTGACTGACCTCGGGAGCGTGTGATGGGACGGTGTTGAGGGAGATTCACTCTGTGTCTGATCCCGGGAGTGTTTGATGGGACCGTGTAGCGGAATAATCACTCTGTGTCTGACCCCGGGTGTGTTTGATGGGACCGTGTAGAGGAATAATCACTCTGTGCCTGACCCCGGGAGTGTTTGATGGGACCGTGTAGAGGAACAATCACTCTTTGTCTAACCTCGGGAGTGTTTGATGGTACCGTGTAGAGGAATAATCACTCTGTGTCTGACCCCTGGAATGTTTGATGGGTCAGTGTAGAGGAATAATCACTCTGTGTCTGACCCCCGTAGTGCTTGATGGTACCGTGTAGAGGATTAATCACTCTGTGTCTGACCCCGGGTGTGTTTGATGGTACCGTGTAGAGGAATAATCACTCTGTGTCTGAACCCCGGGAGTGTTTGATGGGACGGTGTAGAGGAATAATCACTCTGTGTCTGATCCCGGGAGTGTTTGATGGGACCGTGCAGAGGAATAATCACTCTGTGTCTGACCCCGGGTGTGTTTGATGGGACCGTGAAGTGGAATAATCTCTTTGTGTCTGACCCCGGGAGTGTGTGATGGGACGGAGTGGAGGGAGATTCACTCTGTGTCTGACCCCGGGAGTATTCGATGGGACCGTGTAGAGGAATAATCACTCTGTGTCTGACCCCGGGAAGGTTTGATGGGACAGTGTTTAGGAATAATCACTCTGGGACTGACCCCTGGAGTGTTTGATTGGACGGCGTGAAGGGAGATTCACTCTGTGTCTGACACCGGGAGTGTTTGATGGGACCGTGTAGAGGAATAATCACTCTGTGTCTGACCCCGGGAGCGTGTGACGGGACGGTGTTGAGGGAGATTCACTCTGTGTCTGACCCCGGGAGTGTGTGATGGGCGGTGTAGAGGGGGATTCACTCTGTGTCTGACCCCGGGAGCGTGAGATGGGCGGTGTAGAGGGAGATTCACTCTGTGTCTGACCCAGGGAGCGTGTGATGGGACCGTGTGGTGGGAATTTCACTCTGTGTCTGACCCCGGCCGTGTGTGATGGGACCGTGTAGAGGAATAATCACTCTGTGTCTGACCACGGGAGTGTGTGAAGGGACGATGTGGATTGAGATTCACTCTGTGTCTGACACCGGGAGTATTTGATGGGACCGTGTAGAGGAATAATCATTCTGTGTCTAACTCGGGAGTGTGTGATGGGACGGTGTGGTGTGAGATTCACTCTGTGTCTGTCCCCGGAGTGTTTAATGGTACCGTGTACAGGAATAATCACTCTGTGTCTGACCCCCGGGAGTGTTTGATGGGACCGTGTAGCGGAATAATCACTCTGTGTCTGACTCAGGGAGTGTTTGATGGGACCGTGTAGAGGAATAATCAGTCTGTGTCTGACCCCGGGAGTGTTTGATGGGACAGTGTAGAGGAATAATCACTCTGTGTCTGACCCCCGTAGTGTTTGATGGTACCGTGTAGAGGAATAATCACTCTGTGTCTGACCCCGGGAGTGTTTGTTGGTACCGTGTAGAGGAATAATCACTCTGTGTCTGACCCCGGGAGTGTTGGGACCGTGTAGAGGAATAAGCACTCTGTGTCTGACCCCCGGGAGTGCTTGATGGGACCGTGTAGAGGAATAATCACTCTGTGTCTGATCCCGGGAGTGTTTGATGGGACCGTATAGCGGAATAATCACTCTGTGTCTGACCCCGGGTGTATTTGATGGGACCGTGAAGAGGAATAATCACTTTGTGTCTGACCCCGGGAGTGTGTGATGGGACGGCGTGGAGGAAGATTCACTCTGTGTCTGACCCCTGGAGAGTTCGATGGGACCGTGTAGAGGAATAATCACACTGTGTCAGACCACGGGAGTGTGTGATGGGACGGTGTGGAGGGAGATTCACTCTGTGTCTGACCCCGAGAGTGTTTGATGGGACGGTGTGGAGGGAGATTCAGTCTGGGTCTGACACCGGGAGTGCGTGATGGGACGATTTGCAGGGAGATACACTCTGTGTCTGACCCAGGGAGTGTGTGATGGGCGGTGTAGAGGAACATTCACTATGTGACTGATCCCGGGAGTGTGAGATGGGACCGTGAAGATCAATAATCACTCTGTGTCTGACCCCGGGAGTATTTGATGGGACCGTGTAGAGGAATAATCACTCTGTGACTGACCTCGGGAGCGTGTGATGGGACGGTGTTGAGGGAGATTCACTCTGTGTCTGATCCCGGGAGTGTTTGATGGGACCGTGTAGCGGAATAATCACTCTGTGTCTGACCCCGGGTGTGTTTGATGGGACCGTGTAGAGGAATAATCACTCTGTGCCTGAACCCGGGAGTGTTTGATGGGACCGTGTAGAGGAACAATCACTCTTTGTCTAACCTCGGGAGTGTTTGATGGTACCGTGT
This sequence comes from Hypanus sabinus, assembly GCF_030144855.1. Lineage (NCBI taxonomy): Eukaryota > Metazoa > Chordata > Chondrichthyes > Myliobatiformes > Dasyatidae > Hypanus > Hypanus sabinus. The sequence continues at coordinate 825,075 of NW_026779082.1, forward strand.
AGAGGAATAATCACTCTGTGTCTGAACCCCGGGAGTGTTTGATGGGACGGTGTAGAGGAATAATCACTCTGTGTCTGATCCCGGGAGTGTTTGATGGGACCGTGCAGAGGAATAATCACTCTGTGTCTGACCCCGGGTGTGTTTGATGGGACCGTGAAGTGGAATAATCACTTTGTGTCTGACCCCGGGAGTGTGTGATGGGACGGAGTGGAGGGAGATTCACTCTGTGTCTGACCCCGGGAGTATTCGATGGGACCGTGTAGAGGAATAATCACTCTGTGTCTGACCCCGGGAAGGTTTGATGGGACAGTGTTTAGGAATAATCACTCTGGGACTGACCCCTGGAGTGTTTGATTGGACGGCGTGACGGGAGATTCACTCTGTGTCTGACACCGGGAGTGTTTGATGGGACCGTGTAGAGGAATAATCACTCTGTGTCTGACCCCGGGAGCGTGTGACGGGACGGTGTTGAGGGAGATTCACTCTGTGTCTGACCCCGGGAGTGTGTGATGGGCGGTGTAGAGGGGGATTCACTCTGTGTCTGACCCCGGGAGCGTGAGATGGGCGGTGTAGAGGGAGATTCACTCTGTGTCTGACCCAGGGAGCGTGTGATGGGACCGTGTGGTGGGAGTTTCACTCTGTGTCTGACCCCGGCCGTGTGTGATGGGACCGTGTAGAGGAATAATCACTCTGTGTCTGACCACGGGAGTGTGTGAAGGGACGATGTGGATTGAGATTCACTCTGTGTCTGACACCGGGAGTATTTGATGGGACCGTGTAGAGGAATAATCATTCTGTGTCTAACTCGGGAGTGTGTGATGGGACGGTGTGGTGTGAGATTCACTCTGTGTCTGTCCCCGGAGTGTTTAATGGTACCGTGTACAGGAATAATCACTCTGTGTCTGACCCCCGGGAGTGTTTGATGGGACCGTGTAGCGGAATAATCACTCTGTGTCTGACTCCGGGAGTGTTTGATGGGACCGTGTAGAGGAATAATCAGTCTGTGTCTGACCCCGGGAGTGTTTGATGGGACAGTGTAGAGGAATAATCACTCTGTGTCTGACCCCCGTAGTGTTTGATGGTACCGTGTAGAGGAATAATCACTCTGTGTCTGACCCCGGGAGTGTTTGTTGGTACCGTGTAGAGGAATAATCACTCTGTGTCTGACCCCGGGAGTGTTGGGACCGTGTAGAGGAATAAGCACTCTGTGTCTGACCCCCGGGAGTGCTTGATGGGACCGTGTAGAGGAATAATCACTCTGTGTCTGATCCCGGGAGTGTTTGATGGGACCGTGTAGCGGAATAATCACTCTGTGTCTGACCCCGGGAGTGTGTGATGGGACGGCGTGGAGGAAGATTCACTCTGTGTCTGACCCCTGGAGAGTTCGATGGGACCGTGTAGAGGAATAATCACACTGTGTCAGACCACGGGAGTGTGTGATGGGACGGTGTGGAGGGAGATACACTCTGTGTCTGACGCCGGAAGTGCTTGATGGTACCGTGTAGAGGAATAATCACTCTGTGTCTGACCCCGGGAGAGTGTGATGGGATGGCGTGGAGGGAGATTCACTCTGTGTCTGACCCCGGGAGTGTTTGATGGGCCCGTGTAGAGGAATAATCACTCTGTGTCTGACCCCGGGAGAGTGTGATGTGACGGTGTGGAAGGAGATGCACACTGTGTCTGACCCCGGGAGTGTGTGATGGGCGGTGTAGAGGGGGATTCACTCTGTGTCTGACCCCTGGAGCGTGAGATGGGCGGTGTAGAGGGAGATTCACTCTGTGTCTGACCCAGGGAGCGTGTGATGGGACCGTGTGGATTGAGATTCACTCTGTGTCTGACACCGGGAGTATTTGATGGGACCGTGTAGAGGAATAATCATTCTGTGTCTAACTCGGGAGTGTGTGATGGGACGGTGTGGTGTGAGATTCACTCTGTGTCTGTCCCCGGAGTGTTTAATGGTACCGTGTACAGGAATAATCACTCTGTGTCTGACCCCCGGGAGTGTTTGATGGGACCGTGTAGCGGAATAATCACTCTGTGTCTGACTCCGGGAGTGTTTGATGGGACCGTGTAGAGGAATAATCAGTCTGTGTCTGACCCCGGGAGTGTTTGATGGGACAGTGTAGAGGAATAATCACACTGTGTCTGACCCCCGTAGTGTTTGATGGTACCGTGTAGAGGAATAATCACTCTGTGTCTGACCCCGGGAGTGTTTGTTGGTACCGTGTAGAGGAATAATCACTCTGTGTCTGACCCCGGGAGTGTTGGGACCGTGTAGAGGAATAAGCACTCTGTGTCTGACCCCCGGGAGTGCTTGATGGGACCGTGTAGAGGAATAATCACTCTGTGTCTGATCCCGGGAGAGTTTGATGGGACCGTGTAGCGGAATAATCACTCTGTGTCTGACCCCGGGTGTGTTTGATGGGACCGTGAAGAGGAATAATCACTTTGTGTCTGACCCCGGGAGTGTGTGATGGGACGGCGTGGAGGAAGATTCACTCTGTGTCTGACCCCTGGAGAGTTCGATGGGACCGTGTAGAGGAATAATCACACTGTGTCAGACCACGGGAGTGTGTGATGGGACGGTGTGGAGGGAGATACACTCTGTGTCTGACGCCGGAAGTGCTTGATGGTACCGTGTAGAGGAATAATCACTCTGTGTCTGACCCCGGGAGAGTGTGATGGGATGGCGTGGAGGGAGATTCACTCTGTGTCTGACCCCGGGAGTGTTTGATGGGCCCGTGTAGAGGAATAATCACTCTGTGTCTGACCCCGGGAGAGTGTGATGTGACGGTGTGGAAGGAGATGCACACTGTGTCTGACCCCCGGAGAGTGTGATGGGCGGTGTAGAGGAATAATCACTCTGTGTCTGACACCGGGAGTTTGTGACGGGACGGTGTGGAGGGAGATTCACTCTGTGTCTGACACCGGGAGTGTTTGCTGGGACCGTGTAGAGGAATAATCACTCTGTCTGACACCGGGAGTGTGGCTTTGGGACGGTGCGGACGGAGATTCAGTCTGGGTCTGACCCCGGGAGTGCGTGATGGGACGGTGTAGCGGAATAATCACTCTGTGTCTGACCCCGGGTGTGTTTGATGGGACCGTGTAGAGGAATAATCACTCTGTGCCTGACCCCGGGAGTGTTTGATGGGATCGTGTAGAGGAATAATCACTCTGTGTCTGACCCCGGGAGAGTGTGATGGGATGGCGTGGAGGAAGATTCACTCTGTGTCTGACCCCGGGAGTGTTTGATGAGACCGTGTAGAGGAATAATCACTCTGTGTCTGACACCGGGAGTGTGTGAAGGTACCGTGTAGAGGAATAATCACTCTGTGTCTGACCCCGGGAGTGTATGATGGGACGGTGTGGATATAAATTCACTCTGTGTCTGACCCCGAGAGTGTTTGATGGGACGGTGTGGAGGGAGATTCAGTCTGGGTCTGACCCCGGGAGTGCGTGATGGGACGGTGTAGCGGAATAATCACTCTGTGTCTGACCCCGGGTGTGTTTGATGGGACCGTGTAGAGGAATAATCACTCTGTGCCTGACCCCGGGAGTGTTTGATGGGATCGTGTAGAGGAACAATCACTCTTTGTCTAACCTCGGGAGTGTTTTATGGTACCGTGTAGAGGAATAATCACTCGGTGTCTGACCCCTGGAATGTTTGATGGGTCAGTGTAGAGGAATAATCACTCTGTGTCTGACCCCCGTAGTGCTTGATGGTACCGTGTAGAGGAATAATCACTCTGTGTCTGATCCCGGGAGTGTTTGATGGGACCGTGCAGAGGAATAATCACTCTGTTTCTGACCCCGGGTGTGTTTGATGGGACCGTGAAGTGGAATAATCACTTTGTGTCTGACCCCGGGAGTGTGTGATGGGACGGAGTGGAGGGAGATTCACTCTGTGTCTGACCCCGGGAGAGTGTGATGGGATGGAGTGGAGGGAAATTCACTCTGTGTCTGACCCCGGGAGTGTTTGATGGGCCCGTGTAGAGGAATAATCACTCTGTGTCTGACCCCGGGAGTGTTTGATGGGACCGTGTAGCGGAATAATCACTCTGTGTCTGACCCCGGGTGTGTTTGATGGGACCGTGAAGAGGAATAATCACTTTGTGTCTGACCCCGGGAGTGTGTGATGGGACGGCGTGGAGGAAGATTCACTCTGTGTCTGACCCCTGGAGTGTTCGATGGGACCGTGTAGAGGAATAATCACACTATGTCAGACCACGGGAGTGTGTGATGGGACGGTGTGGAGGGAGATTCACTCTGTGTCTGACGCCGGGAGTGCTTGATGGTACCGTGTAGAGGAATAATCACACTGTGTCAGACCACTGGAGTGTGTGATGGGACGGTGTGGAGGGAGATTCACTCTGTCTCTGACGCCGGGAGTGCTTGATGGTACCGTGTAGAGGAATAATCACTCGGTGTCTGACCCCGGGAGTGTGTGATGGGACGGTGTGGAGGGAGATTCACTCTGTGTCTGACCGCGGCAGTGTTTGATGCGACCGTGTTGAGGAATAATCCCTCTGTGTATGACCCTGGGAGTGTGTGATGGGTCCGTGTGGAGGGAGATTCACTCTGTGTCTGACCCCGGGAGTGTGTGATGGGCGGTGTAGAGGAATAATCACTCTGTGTCTGACACCGGGAGTTTGTGACGGGACGGTGTGGAGGGAGATTCACTCTGTGTCTGACACCGGGATGTTTGCTGGGACCGTGTAGAGGAATAATCACTCTGTCTGACCCCGGGAGTTTGTGTTGGGACGGTGCGGACGGAGATTCACTCTGTGTCTGACCCCGGGAGTGTTTCATGGGACCGTGTTGAGGAATAATCACTCTGTGTCTGACACCGGGATTGTGTGAAGTTACCGTGAAGAGGAATAATCACTCTGTGTCTGACCCCGGGAGAGTGTGATGGGACGCTGTGGAAGGAGATTCACACTGTGTCTGACACCGGGAGTGTGAGATGGGACCGTGTAGAGCAATAATCACTCTGTGTCTGACCCCGGGAGTGTTTGATGGGACAGTGTAGAGGAATAATCACTCTGTGTCTGACCCCGGGAGTGTGTGATGGGACGGTGTGGAGGGAGATTCACTCTGTGTCTGACCGCGGCAGTGTTTGATGCGACCGTGTTGAGGAATAATCCCTCTGTGTATGACCCTGGGAGTGTGTGATGGGACCGTGTGGAGGGAGATTCACTCTGTGTCTGACCCCGGGAGTGTGTGATGGGCGGTGTAGAGGAATAATCACTCTGTGTCTGACACCGGGAGTTTGTGACGGGACGGTGTGGAGGGAGATTCACTCTGTGTCTGACACCGGGATGTTTGCTGGGACCGTGTAGAGGAATAATCACTCTGTCTGTCCCCGGGAGTTTGTGTTGGGACGGTGCGGACGGAGATTCACTCTGTGTCTGACCCCGGGAGTGTTTCATGGGACCGTGTTGAGGAATAATCACTCTGTGTCTGACACCGGGATTGTGTGAAGTTACCGTGAAGAGGAATAATCACTCTGTGTCTGACCCCGGGAGAGTGTGATGGGACGCTGTGGAAGGAGATTCACACTGTGTCTGACACCGGGAGTGTGAGATGGGACCGTGTAGAGCAATAATCACTCTGTGTCTGACCCCGGGAGTGTTTGATGGGACAGTGTAGAGGAATAATCACTCTGTGTCTGATCCCGGGAGTGTGTGATGGGACGGTGTGGAGGGAGATTCACTCTGTGTCTGACGCCGGGAGTGCTTGATGGTACCGTGTAGAGGAATAATCGCACTGTGTCAGACCACTGGAGTGTGTGATGGGACGGTGTGGAGGGAGATTCACTCTGTGTCTGACGCCGGGAGTGCTTGATGGTACCGTGTAGAGGAATAATCACTCTGTGTCTGACCCCGGGAGTGTGTGATGGGACGGTGTGGAGGGAGATTCACTCTGTGTCTGACCGCGGCAGTGTTTGATGCGACCGTGTTGAGGAATAATCCCTCTGTGTATGACCCTGGGAGTGTGTGATGGGACCGTGTGGAGAGAGATTCACTCTGTGTCTGACCCCGGGAGTGTGTGATGGGCGGTGTAGAGGAATAATCACTCTGTCTGACCCCGGGAGTTTGTGTTGGGACGGTGCGGACGGAGATTCACTCTGTGTCTGACCCCGGGAGTGTTTCATGGGACCGTGTTGAGGAATAATCACTCTGTGTCTGACACCGGGATTGTGTGAAGTTACCGTGAAGAGGAATAATCACTCTGTGTCTGACCCCGGGAGAGTGTGATGGGACGCTGTGGAAGGAGATTCACACTGTGTCTGACACCGGGAGTGTGAGATGGGACCGTGTAGAGCAATAATCACTCTGTGTCTGACCCCGGGAGTGTTTGATGGGACAGTGTAGAGGAATAATCACTCTGTGTCTGATCCCGGGAGTGTGTGATGGGACGGTGTGGAGGGAGATTCACTCTGTGTCTGACGCCGGGAGTGCTTGATGGTACCGTGTAGAGGAATAATCGCACTGTGTCAGACCACTGGAGTGTGTGATGGGACGGTGTGGAGGGAGATTCACTCTGTGTCTGACGCCGGGAGTGCTTGATGGTACCGTGTAGAGGAATAATCACTCTGTGTCTGACCCCGGGAGTGTGTGATGGGACGGTGTGGAGGGAGATTCACTCTGTGTCTGACCGCGGCAGTGTTTGATGCGACCGTGTTGAGGAATAATCCCTCTGTGTATGACCCTGGGAGTGTGTGATGGGACCGTGTGGAGGGAGATTCACTCTGTGTCTGACCCCGGGAGTGTGTGATGGGCGGTGTAGAGGAATAATCACTCTGTGTCTGACACCGGGAGTTTGTGACGGGACGGTGTGGAGGGAGATTCACTCTGTGTCTGACACCGGGATGTTTGCTGGGACCGTGTAGAGGAATAATCACTCTGTCTGACCCCGGGAGTTTGTGTTGGGACGGTGCGGACGGAGATTCACTCTGTGTCTGACCCCGGGAGTGTTTCATGGGACCGTGTTGAGGAATAATCACTCTGTGTCTGACACCGGGATTGTGTGAAGTTACCGTGAAGAGGAATAATCTCTCTGTGTCTGACCCCGGGAGAGTGTGATGGGACGCTGTGGAAGGAGATTCACACTGTGTCTGACCACGGGAGTGTGAGATGGGACCGTGTAGAGCAATAATCACTCTGTGTCTGACCCCGGGAGTGTTTGATGGGACAGTGTAGAGGAATAATCACTCTGTGTCTGACCCCGGGAGTGTGTGATGGGACGGTGTGGAGGGAGATTCACTCTGTGTCTGACCGCGGCAGTGTTTGATGCGACCGTGTTGAGGAATAATCCCTCTGTGTATGACCCTGGGAGTGTGTGTTGGGACGGTGCGGACGGAGATTCACTCTGTGTCTGACCCCGGGAGAGTTTGATGGGGCCGTGTAGTGGAATAATCACTCTGTGTCTGACCACGGGAGTGTGTGATGGGACCGTGTGGAGGGAGATTAACTCTGTGTCTGACCCCGGGAGAGTGTGACGGGCGGAGTAGAGGAATAATCACTCTGTGGCTGACGCCGGGAGTGTTTGATTGGACCGTGTAGAGGAATAATCACTCTGTGTCTGACCCCGGGAATGTATGATGGGACCGTGGAGAAGAATAATCGCTCTTTGTCTGAACACGGGAGTGTGTGATGGGACCGTGTAGAGGAATAATCACTCTGACTGACCCCGGGAGTGCGTGTTGGGACGGTGCGGACGGAGATTCACTCTGTGGCTTACCCCGGGAGTGTTTCATGGGACCGTGTAGAGGAATAATCACTCTGTGTCTGACACCCGGCAGCGTTTGATGGGAACGTGTAGAGGAATAATCGCTCTGTGTCTGAACACGGGAGTGTGTGATGGGACGGTGTGGAGGGAGATTCACTCTGTGTCTGACACCGGGAGTGTTTGCTGGGAACGTGTAGAGGAATAATCACTCTGTCTGACCCCGGGAGTTTGTGTTGGGACGGTGCGGACGGAGATTCACTCTGTGTCTGACCCCGGGAGTGTTTCATGGGACCGTGTAGAGGAATAATCACTCTGTGTCTGACCCCGGGAGAGTTTGATGGGGCCGTGTAGAGGAATAATCACTCTGTGTCTGACCACGGGAGTGTTTGATGGGACCGTGTAGAGGAATAATCACTCTGTGTCTGACCCCGGGAGTGTGTGATGGGCGGTGTAGAGGAATAATCACTCTGTGTCTGACACCGGGAGTTTGTGACGGGACGGTGTGGAGGGAGATTCAGTCTGTGTCTGACACCGGGAGTGTTTGCTGGGACCGTGTAGAGGAATAATCACTCTGTCTGACCACGGGAGTGTGTGTTGGGACGGTGCGGACGGAGATTGACTCTGTGTCTGACCCCGGGAGTGTTTCATGGGACCGTGTAGAGGAATAATCACTCTGTGTCTGACCCCGGCAGAGTTTGATGGGGCCGTGTAGAGGAATAATCACTCTGTGTCTGACCACGGGAGTGTTTGATGGGACCGTGTAGAGGAATAATCACTCTGTGTCTGACCCCGGGAGAGTGTGATGGGATGGCGTGGAGGGAGATTCACTCTGTGTCTGACCCCTGGAGTGTTTGATGGGACCGTGTAGAGGAATAATCACTCTGTCTGACCGCGGGAGAGTGTGATGGGACGGTGTGGAAGGAGATTCACACTGTGTCTGACACCGGGAGTGTTTGATGGGACCGTGTAGAGGAGTAATCACTCTGTGTCTGACACCGGGAGTGTTTGATGGGACCGTGTAGAGGAGTAATCACTCTGTGTCTGACACCGGGAGTGTGTGATGGTACCGTGTTGAGGAATAATCAATCTGTGTCTGACCCCGGAAGAGTTTGATGTGACCGTGTAGAGGAATAATGACTCTGCGTCTGACCCCGGGAGTGTTTGATGGTACCGTGTAGAGGAATAATCTCTCTGTGCCTGACCCCGGGAGTGTGTGATGGGACGGTGAGGATGGAGATTCACTCTGTGTCTGACCCCGGGAGTGTTTGATGGGACCGTGTAGAGGAATAATCACTCTGTCTCTGACCACCGGAGTGTGTGATGGGACGGTGTGGAGGGAGATTCACTCTGTGTCTGACCCCGGGAGAGTGTGATGGGCGGTGTAGAGGAATAATCACTCTGTGGCTGACCCCGGGAGTGTTTCATTGGAACGTGTAGAGGAATAATCACTATGTGTCTGACCCCGGGAGTGTATGATGGGACCGTGTAGAGGAATAATCACTCTGTGTCTGACCCCGGGAGAGTGTGATGGGATGGCGTGGAGGGAGATTCACTCTGTGTCTGACCCCGGGAGTGCTTGATGGGCCCGTGTAGAGGAATAATCACTCTGTGTCTGACCCCGGGAGAGTGTGATGGGACGGTGTGGAAGGAGATGCACACTGTGTCTGACCCCCGGAGAGTGTGATGGGCGGTGTAGAGGAATAATCACTCTGTGTCTGACACCGGGAGTTTGTGACGGGACGGTGTGGAGTGAGATTCACTCTGTGTCTGACACCGGGAGTGTTTGCTGGGACCGCGTAGAGGAATAATCACTCTGTCTGACCCCGGGAGTGTGTGTTGGGACGGTGCGGACGGAGATTCACTCTGTGTCTGACCCCGGGAGTGTTTCATGGGACCGTGTAGAGGAATAATCACTCTGTGTCTGACACCGGGATTGTGTGAAGTTACCGTGTAGAGGAATAATCACTCTGTGTCTGACCCCGGGAGAGTTTGATGGGGCCGTGTAGAGGAATAATCACTCTGTGTCTGACCACGGGAGTGTTTGATGGGGCCGTGTAGAGGAATAATCACTCTGTGTCTGACCACGGGTGTGTTTGATGGGACCGTGTAGAGGAATAATCACTCTGTGTCTGACCCCGGGAGAGTGTGATGGGATGGCGTGGAGGGAGATTCACTCTGTGTCTGACCCCTGGAGTGTTTGATGGGACCGTGTAGAGGAATAATCACTCTGTCTGACCGCGGGAGAGTGTGATGGGACGGTGTGGAAGGAGATTCACACTGTGTCTGACACCGGGAGTGTTTGATGGGACCGTGTAGAGGAGTAATCACTCTGTGTCTGACACCGGGAGTGTTTGATGGGACCGTGTAGAGGAGTAATCACTCTGTGTCTGACACCGGGAGTGTGTGATGGTACCGTGTTGAGGAATAATCAATCTGTGTCTGACACCGGAAGAGTTTGATGTGACCGTGTAGAGGAATAATGACTCTGCGTCTGACCCCGGGAGTGTTTGATGGTACCGTGTAGAGGAATAATCTCTCTGTGCCTGACCCCGGGAGTGTGTGATGGGACGGTGAGGATGGAGATTCACTCTGTGTCTGACCCCGGGAGTGTTTGATGGTACCGTGTAGAGGAATAATCACTCTGTCTCTGACCACCGGAGTGTGTGATGGGACGGTGTGGAGGGAGATTCACTCTGTGTCTGACCCCGGGAGAGTGTGATGGGCGGTGTAGAGGAATAATCACTCTGTGGCTGACCCCGGGAGTGTTTCATTGGAACGTGTAGAGGAATAATCACTATGTGTCTGACCCCGGGAGTGTATGATGGGACCGTGTAGAGGAATAATCACTCTGTGTCTGACCCCGGGAGAGTGTGATGGGATGGCTTGGAGGGAGATTCACTCTGTGTCTGACCCCGGGAGTGCTTGATGGGCCCGTGTAGAGGAATAATCACTCTGTGTCTGACCCCGGGAGAGTGTGATGGGACGGTGTGGAAGGAGATGCACACTGTGTCTGACCCCCGGAGAGTGTGATGGGCGGTGTAGAGGAATAATCACTCTGTGTCTGACACCGGGAGTTTGTGACGGGACTGTGTGGAGGGAGATTCACTCTGTGTCTGACACCGGGAGTGTTTGCTGGGACCGCGTAGAGGAATAATCACTCTGTCTGACCCCGGGAGTGTGTGTTGGGACGGTGCGGACGGAGATTCACTCTGTGTCTGACCCCGGGAGTGTTTCATGGGACCGTGTAGAGGAATAATCACTCTGTGTCTGACACCGGGATTGTGTGAAGTTACCGTGTAGAGGAATAATCACTCTGTGTCTGACCCCGGGAGAGTTTGATGGGGCCGTGTAGAGGAATAATCACTCTGTGTCTGACCACGGGAGTGTTTGATGGGACCGTGTAGAGGAATAATCACTCTGTGTCTGACCCCGGGAGAGTGTGATGGGATGGCGTGGAGGAAGATTCACTCTGTGTCTGACCCCGGGAGTGTTTGATGGGACCGTGTAGAGGAATAATCACTCTGTGTCTGACCCCGGGAGAGTGCGATGGGACGGTGTGGAAGGAGATGCACACTGTGTCTGACACCGGGAGTGTTTGATGGGACCGTGTAGAGGAATAATCACTCTGTGTCTGACACCGGGAGTGTGTGAAGGTACCGTGTAGAGGAATAATCACTCTGTGTCTGACCCCGGGAGTGTATGATGGGACGGTGTGGATATAAATTCACTCCGTGTCTGACCCCGAGAGTGTTTGATGGGACGGTGTGGAGGGAGATTCAGTCTGGGTCTGACACCGGGAGTGCGTGATGGGACGATTTGCAGGGAGATACACTCTGTGTCTGACCCAGGGAGTGTGTGATGGGCGGTGTGGAGGAACATTCACTATGTGACTGATCCCGGGAGTGTGAGATGGGACCGTGTAGATCAATAATCACTCTGTGTCTGACCCCGGGAGTATTTGATGGGACCGTGTAGAGGAATAATCACTCTGTGACTGACCTCGGGAGCGTGTGATGGGACGGTGTTGAGGGAGATTCACTCTGTGTCTGACCCCGGGTGTGTTTGATGGGACCGTGTAGAGGAATAATCACTCTGTGCCTGACCCCGGGAGTGTTTGATGGGACCGTGTAGAGGAACAATCACTCTTTGTCAACCTCGGGAGTGTTTGATGGTACCGTGTAGAGGAATAATCACTCTGTGTCTGACCCCTGGAATGTTTGATGGGTCAGTGTAGAGGAATAATCACTCTGTGTCTGACCCCCGTAGTGCTTGATGGTACCGTGTAGAGGATTAATCACTCTGTGTCTGACCCCGGGAGTGTTTGATGGTACCGTGTAGAGGAATAATCACTCTGTGTCTGAACCCCGGGAGTGTTTGATGGGACGGTGTAGAGGAATAATCACTCTGTGTCTGATCCCGGGAGTGTTTGATGGGACCGTGCAGAGGAATAATCACTCTGTGTCTGACCCCGGGTGTGTTTGATGGGACCGTGAAGTGGAATAATCACTTTGTGTCTGACCCCGGGAGTGTGTGATGGGACGGAGTGGAGGGAGATTCACTCTGTGTCTGACCCCGGGAGTATTCGATGGGACCGTGTAGAGGAATAATCACTCTGTGTCTGACCCCGGGAAGGTTTGATGGGACAGTGTTTAGGAATAATCACTCTGGGACTGACCCCTGGAGTGTTTGATTGGACGGCGTGAAGGGAGATTCACTCTGTGTCTGACACCGGGAGTGTTTGATGGGACCGTGTATAGGAATAATCACTCTGTGTCTGACCCCGGGAGCGTGTGACGGGACGGTGTTGAGGGAGATTCACTCTGTGTCTGACCCCGGGAGTGTGTGATGGGCGGTGTAGAGGGGGATTCACTCTGTGTCTGACCCCGGGAGCGTGAGATGGGCGGTGTAGAGGGAGATTCACTCTGTGTCTGACCCAGGGAGCGTGTGATGGGACCGTGTGGTGGGAGTTTCACTCTGTGTCTGACCCCGGCCGTGTGTGATGGGACCGTGTAGAGGAATAATCACTCTGTGTCTGACCACGGGAGTGTGTGAAGGGACGATGTGGATTGAGATTCACTCTGTGTCTGACACCGGGAGTATTTGATGGGACCGTGTAGAGGAATAATCATTCTGTGTCTAACTCGGGAGTGTGTGATGGGACGGTGTGGTGTGAGATTCACTCTGTGTCTGTCCCCGGAGTGTTTAATGGTACCGTGTACAGGAATAATCACTCTGTGTCTGACCCCCGGGAGTGTTTGATGGGACCGTGTAGCGGAATAATCACTCTGTGTCTGACTCCGGGAGTGTTTGATGGGACCGTGTAGAGGAATAATCAGTCTGTGTCTGACCCCGGGAGTGTTTGATGTGACAGTGTAGAGGAATAATCACTCTGTGTCTGACCCCCGTAGTGTTTGATGGTACCGTGTAGAGGAATAATCACTCTGTGTCTGACCCCGGGAGTGTTTGTTGGTACCGTGTAGAGGAATAATCACTCTGTGTCTGACCCCGGGAGTGTTGGGACCGTGTAGAGGAATAAGCACTAAGTGTTTGACCCCCGGGAGTGTTTGATGGGACCGTGTAGAGGAATAATCACTCTGTGTCTGATCCCGGGAGTGTTTGATGGGACCGTGTAGCGGAATAATCACTCTGTGTCTGACCCCGGGTGTGATTGATGGGACCGTGAAGAGGAATAATCACTTTGTGTCTGACCCCGGGAGTGTGTGATGGGACGGCGTGGAGGAAGATTCACTCTGTGTCTGACCCCTGGAGTGTTCGATGGGACCGTGTAGAGGAATAATCACACTGTGTCAGACCACGGGAGTGTGTGATGGGACGGTGTGGAGGGAGATACACTCTGTGTCTGACGCCGGAAGTGCTTGATGGTACCGTATAGAGGAATAATCACTCTGTGTCTGACCCCGGGAGAGTGTGATGGGATGGCGTGGAGGGAGATTCACTCTGTGTCTGACCCCGGGAGTGTTTGATGGGCGGTGTAGAGGAATAATCACTCTGTGTCTGACCCCGGGAGAGTGTGATGGGATGGCGTGGAGGAAGATTCACTCTGTGTCTGACCCCGGGAGTGTTTGATGGGACCGTGTAGAGGAATAATCACTCTGTGTCTGACCCCGGGAGAGTGCGATGGGACGGTGTGGAAGGAGATGCACACTGTGTCTGACACCGGGAGTGTTTGATGGGACCGTGTAGAGGAATAATCACTCTGTGTCTGACACCGGGAGTGTGTGAAGGTACCGTGTAGAGGAATAATCACTCTGTGTCTGACCCCGGGAGTGTATGATGGGACGGTGTGGATATAAATTCACTCTGTGTCTGACCCCGAGAGTGTTTGATGGGACGGTGTGGAGGGAGATTCAGTCTGGGTCTGACACCGGGAGTGCGTGATGGGACGATTTGCAGGGAGATACACTCTGTGTCTGACCCAGGGAGTGTGTGATGGGCGGTGTAGAGGAACATTCACTATGTGACTGATCCCGGGAGTGTGAGATGGGACCGTGTAGATCAATAATCACTCTGTGTCTGACCCCGGGAGTATTTGATGGGACCGTGTAGAGGAATAATCACTCTGTGACTGACCTCGGGAGCGTGTGATGGGACGGTGTTGAGGGAGATTCACTCTGTGTCTGATCCCGGGAGTGTTTGATGGGACCGTGTAGCGGAATAATCACTCTGTGTCTGACCCCGGGTGTGTTTGATGGGACCGTGTAGAGGAATAATCACTCTGTGCCTGACCCCGGGAGTGTTTGATGGGACCGTGTAGAGGAACAATCACTCTTTGTCTAACCTCGGGAGTGTTTGATGGTACCGTGTAGAGGAATAATCACTCTGTGTCTGACCCCTGGAATGTTTGATGGGTCAGTGTAGAGGAATAATCACTCTGTGTCTGACCCCCGTAGTGCTTGATGGTACCGTGTAGAGGATTAATCACTCTGTGTCTGACCCCGGGAGTGTTTGATGGTACCGTGTAGAGGAATAATCACTCTGTGTCTGAACCCCGGGAGTGTTTGATGGGACGGTGTAGAGGAATAATCACTCTGTGTCTGATCCCGGGAGTGTTTGATGGGACCGTGCAGAGGAATAATCACTCTGTGTCTGACCCCGGGTGTGTTTGATGGGACCGTGAAGTGGAATAATCACTTTGTGTCTGACCCCGGGAGTGTGTGATGGGACGGAGTGGAGGGAGATTCACTCTGTGTCTGACCCCGGGAGTATTCGATGGGACCGTGTAGAGGAATAATCACTCTGTGTCTGACCCCGGGAAGGTTTGATGGGACAGTGTTTAGGAATAATCACTCTGGGACTGACCCCTGGAGTGTTTGATTGGACGGCGTGAAGGGAGATTCACTCTGTGTCTGACACCGGGAGTGTTTGATGGGACCGTGTAGAGGAATAATCACTCTGTGTCTGACCCCGGGAGCGTGTGACGGGACGGTGTTGAGGGAGATTCACTCTGTGTCTGACCCCGGGAGTGTGTGATGGGCGGTGTAGAGGGGGATTCACTCTGTGTCTGACCCCGGGAGCGTGAGATGGGCGGTGTAGAGGGAGATTCACTCTGTGTCTGACCCAGGGAGCGTGTGATGGGACCGTGTGGTGGGAGTTTCACTCTGTGTCTGACCCCGGCCGTGTGTGATGGGACCGTGTAGAGGAATAATCACTCTGTGTCTGACCACGGGAGTGTGTGAAGGGACGATGTGGATTGAGATTCACTCTGTGTCTGACACCGGGAGTATTTGATGGGACCGTGTAGAGGAATAATCATTCTGTGTCTAACTCGGGAGTGTGTGATGGGACGGTGTGGTGTGAGATTCACTCTGTGTCTGTCCCCGGAGTGTTTAATGGTACGGTGTACAGGAATAATCACTCTGTGTCTGACCCCCGGGAGTGTTTGATGGGACCGTGTAGCGGAATAATCACTCTGTGTCTGACTCCGGGAGTGTTTGATGGGACCGTGTAGAGGAATAATCACTCTGTGTCTGACCCCGGGAGTGTTTGTTGGTACCGTGTAGAGGAATAATCACTCTGTGTCTGACCCCGGGAGTGTTGGGACCGTGTAGAGGAATAAGCACTCTGTGTTTGACCCCCGGGAGTGCTTGATGGGACCGTGTAGAGGAATAATCACTCTGTGTCTGATCCCGGGAGTGTTTGATGGGACCGTGTAGCGGAATAATCACTCTGTGTCTGACCCCGGGTGTGATTGATGGGACCGTGAAGAGGAATAATCACTTTGTGTCTGACCCCGGGAGTGTGTGATGGGACGGCGTGGAAGGAGATGCACACTGTGTCTGACACCGGGAGTGTTTGATGGGACCGTGTAGAGGAATAATCACTCTGTGTCTGACACCGGGAGTGTGTGAAGGTACCGTGTAGAGGAATAATCACTCTGTGTCTGACCCCGGGAGTGTATGATGGGACGGTGTGGATATAAATTCACTCTGTGTCTGACCCCGAGAGTGTTTGATGGGACGGTGTGGAGGGAGATTCAGTCTGGGTCTGACACCGGGAGTGCGTGATGGGACGATTTGCAGGGAGATACACTCTGTGTCTGACCCAGGGAGTGTGTGATGGGCGGTGTAGAGGAACATTCACTATGTGACTGATCCCGGGAGTGTGAGATGGGACCGTGTAGATCAATAATCACTCTGTGTCTGACCCCGGGAGTATTTGATGGGACCGTGTAGAGGAATAATCACTCTGTGACTGACCTCGGGAGCGTGTGATGGGACGGTGTTGAGGGAGATTCACTCTGTGTCTGATCCCGGGAGTGTTTGATGGGACCGTGTAGCGGAATAATCACTCTGTGTCTGACCCCGGGTGTGTTTGATGGGACCGTGTAGAGGAATAATCACTCTGTGCCTGACCCCGGGAGTGTTTGATGGGACCGTGTAGAGGAACAATCACTCTTTGTCTAACCTCGGGAGTGTTTGATGGTACCGTGTAGAGGAATAATCACTCTGTGTCTGACCCCTGGAATGTTTGATGGGTCAGTGTAGAGGAATAATCACTCTGTGTCTGACCCCCGTAGTGCTTGATGGTACCGTGTAGAGGATTAATCACTCTGTGTCTGACCCCGGGAGTGTTTGATGGTACCGTGTAGAGGAATAATCACTCTGTGTCTGAACCCCGGGAGTGTTTGATGGGACGGTGTAGAGGAATAATCACTCTGTGTCTGATCCCGGGAGTGTTTGATGGGACCGTGCAGAGGAATAATCACTCTGTGTCTGACCCCGGGTGTGTTTGATGGGACCGTGAAGTGGAATAATCACTTTGTGTCTGACCCCGGGAGTGTGTGATGGGACGGAGTGGAGGGAGATTCACTCTGTGTCTGACCCCGGGAGTATTCGATGGGACCGTGTAGAGGAATAATCACTCTGTGTCTGACCCCGGGAAGGTTTGATGGGACAGTGTTTAGGAATAATCACTCTGGGACTGACCCCTGGAGTGTTTGATTGGACGGCGTGAAGGGAGATTCACTCTGTGTCTGACACCGGGAGTGTTTGATGGGACCGTGTAGAGGAATAATCACTCTGTGTCTGACCCCGGGAGCGTGTGACGGGACGGTGTTGAGGGAGATTCACTCTGTGTCTGACCCCGGGAGTGTGTGATGGGCGGTGTAGAGGGGGATTCACTCTGTGTCTGACCCCGGGAGCGTGAGATGGGCGGTGTAGAGGGAGATTCACTCTGTGTCTGACCCAGGGAGCGTGTGATGGGACCGTGTGGTGGGAGTTTCACTCTGTGTCTGACCCCGGCCGTGTGTGATGGGACCGTGTAGAGGAATAATCACTCTGTGTCTGACCACGGGAGTGTGTGAAGGGACGATGTGGATTGAGATTCACTCTGTGTCTGACACCGGGAGTATTTGATGGGACCGTGTAGAGGAATAATCATTCTGTGTCTAACTCGGGAGTGTGTGATGGGACGGTGTGGTGTGAGATTCACTCTGTGTCTGTCCCCGGAGTGTTTAATGGTACGGTGTACAGGAATAATCACTCTGTGTCTGACCCCCGGGAGTGTTTGATGGGACCGTGTAGCGGAATAATCACTCTGTGTCTGACTCCGGGAGTGTTTGATGGGACCGTGTAGAGGAATAATCACTCTGTGTCTGACCCCGGGAGTGTTTGTTGGTACCGTGTAGAGGAATAATCACTCTGTGTCTGACCCCGGGAGTGTTGGGACCGTGTAGAGGAATAAGCACTCTGTGTTTGACCCCCGGGAGTGCTTGATGGGACCGTGTAGAGGAATAATCACTCTGTGTCTGATCCCGGGAGTGTTTGATGGGACCGTGTAGCGGAATAATCACTCTGTGTCTGACCCCGGGTGTGATTGATGGGACCGTGAAGAGGAATAATCACTTTGTGTCTGACCCCGGGAGTGTGTGATGGGACGGCGTGGAGGAAGATTCACTCTGTGTCTGACCCCTGGAGTGTTCGATGGGACCGTGTAGAGGAATAATCACACTGTGTCAGACCACGGGAGTGTGTGATGGGACGGTGTGGAGGGAGATACACTCTGTGTCTGACGCCGGAAGTGCTTGATGGTACCGTGTAGAGGAATAATCACTCTGTGTCTGACCCCGGGAGAGTGTGATGGGATGGCGTGGAGGGAGATTCACTCTGTGTCTGACCCCGGGAGTGTTTGATGGGCCCGTGTAGAGGAATAATCACTCTGTGTCTGACCCCGGGAGAGTGTGATGGGACGGTGTGGAAGGAGATGCACACTGTGTCTGACCCCGGGAGAGTGTGATGGGCGGTGTAGAGGAATAATCACTCTGTGTCTGACACCGGGAGTTTGTGACGGGACGGTGTGGAGGGAGATTCACTCTGTGTCTGACACCTGGAGTGTTTGCTGGGACCGTGTAGAGGAATAATCACTCTGTCTGACCCCGGGCGTGTGTGTTGGGACGGTGCGGACGGAGATTCACTCTGTGTCTGACCCCGGGAGTGTTTGATGGGCCCGTGTAGAGGAATAATCACTCTGTGTCTGACCCCGGGAGTGTTTGATGGGACCGTGTAGCGGAATAATCACTCTGTGTCTGACCCCGGGTGTGTTTGATGGGACGGCGTGGAGGAAGATTCACTCTGAGTCTGACCCCTGGAGTGTTCGATGGGACCGTGTAGAGGAATAATCACACTATGTCAGACCACGGGAGTGTGTGATGGGACGGTGTGGAGGGAGATTCACTCTGTGTCTGACGCCGGGAGTGCTTGATGGTACCGTGTAGAGGAATAATCACACTGTGTCAGACCACTGGAGTGTGTGATGGGACGGTGTGGAGGGAGATTCACTCTGTGTCTGACGCCGGGAGTGCTTGATGGTACCGTGTAGAGGAATAATCACTCTGTGTCTGACCCCCGGCAGTATTTGTTGGGACCGTGTGGTGGAATAATCACACTGTGTCGGACCCCCGGGAGTGTTGAATGGGACCGTGTAGAAGAACAATCACTGTGTGTCTGACCCCGGGAAGTTTCGATGAGACAGTGTATAGGAATAATCACTCTGGGACTGACCCCTGGAGTGGTTGATTGGACCGTGCAGAGGAATAATCACTCTGTGTCTGACTTCGGGAGTGTGTGATGAGACGGTGTGGACGGAGATTCACTCTGTGTCTGACCCCGGGTGTGTTTGATGGGACCGTGAAGAGAAATAATCACTCTGTGTCTGACTCCCGTAGTGCTTGATGGTACCGTGTAGAGGATTAATCACTCTGTGTCTGACCCCGGGAGTGTTTGATGGTACCGTGTAGAGGAATAATCTCTCTGTGTCTCACCGCGGGTGTGTTTGATGGGACCGTGTAGAGGAATAATCACTTTGTGTCTGAACCCCGGGAGTGTTTGATGGGACCGTGTAGAGGAATAATCACTCTGTGTCTGACCCCGGGAGTGTGTGATTGGACGGCGTTGAGGGAGATTCACTCTGTGCCTGACCGCGGGAGTATTTGATGGGACAGTGCAGAGGAATAATCACTCTGTCTCTGATCCCGGGAGTGTTTGATGGGACCGTGTAGAGGAATAATCACTCTGTGCCTGACCCCGGGAGTGTTTGATGGGACCGTGTAGAGGAACAATCACTCTTTGTCTAACCTCGGGAGTGTTTTATGGTACCGTGTAGAGGAATAATCACTCTGTGTCTGACCCCTGGAATGTTTGATGGGTCAGTGTAGAGGAATAATCACTCTGTGTCTGACCCCCGTAGTGCTTGATGGTACCGTGTAGAGGAATAATCACTCTGTGTCTGACCCCCGGGAGTGTTTGTTGGGACGGTGTGGAGGAATAATCACACTGTGTCTGACCCCCGGGAGTGTTGAATGGGACCGTGTAGAGGAATAATCACTGTGTGTCTGACCCCGGGAAGTTTTAATGAGACAGTGTATAGGAATAATCACTCTGGGACTGACCCCTGGAGTGGTTGATTTGACCGTGCGGAGGAATAATCACTCTGTGTCTGACTTCGGGAGTGTGTGATGAGACGGTGTGGACGGAGATTCACTCTGTGTCTGACCGCGGGAGTGTTTGATGGTACCGTGTAGAGGAATAATCACTCTGTGCCTGACCCCGGGAGTGTTTGATGGTATCGTGTAGAGGAATAATCACTCTGTGCCTGACCCCGGGAGTGTTTGATGGTACCGTGTAGAGAAATAATCGCTCTGTGTCTGACCCCGGGAATGTTTGATGGGACAGTGTAGAGGAATAATCACTCTGTGTCTGACCCCCGTAATGTTTGATGGGACAGTGTAGAGGAATAATCACTCTGTGTCTGACACCGGGAGTGTGTGATGGTACCGTGTTGAGGAATAATCAATCTGTGTCTGACCCCGGAAGAGTTTGATGTGACCGTGTAGAGGAATAATGACTCTGCGTCTGACCCCGGGAGTGTTTGATGGTACCGTGTAGAGGAATAATCTCTCTGTGCCTGACCCCGGGAGTGTGTGATGGGACGGTGAGGATGGAGATTCACTCTGTGTCTGACCCCGGGAGTGTTTGATGGGACCGTGTAGAGGAATAATCACTCTGTCTCTGACCACCGGAGTGTGTGATGGGACGGTGTGGAGGGAGATTCACTCTGTGTCTGACCCCGGGAGAGTGTGATGGGCGGTGTAGAGGAATAATCACTCTGTGGCTGACCCCGGGAGTGTTTCATTGGAACGTGTAGAGGAATAATCACTATGTGTCTGACCCCGGGAGTGTATGATGGGACCGTGTAGAGGAATAATCACTCTGTGTCTGACCCCGGGAGAGTGTGATGGGATGGCGTGGAGGGAGATTCACTCTGTGTCTGACCCCGGGAGTGCTTGATGGGCCCGTGTAGAGGAATAATCACTCTGTGTCTGACCCCGGGAGAGTGTGATGGGACGGTGTGGAAGGAGATGCACACTGTGTCTGACCCCCGGAGAGTGTGATGGGCGGTGTAGAGGAATAATCACTCTGTGTCTGACACCGGGAGTGTGTGATGAGACGGTGTGGACGGAGATTCACTCTGTGTCTGACCCCGGGTGTGTTTGATGGGACCGTGAAGAGAAATAATCACTCTGTGTCTGACTCCCGTAGTGCTTGATGGTACCGTGTAGAGGATTAATCACTCTGTGTCTGACCCCGGGAGTGTTTGATGGTACCGTGTAGAGGAATAATCTCTCTGTGTCTCACCGCGGGTGTGTTTGATGGGACCGTGTAGAGGAATAATCACTTTGTGTCTGAACCCCGGGAGTGTTTGATGGGACCGTGTAGAGGAATAATCACTCTGTGTCTGACCCCGGGAGTGTGTGATTGGACGGCGTTGAGGGAGATTCACTCTGTGCCTGACCGCGGGAGTATTTGATGGGACAGTGCAGAGGAATAATCACTCTGTCTCTGATCCCGGGAGTGTTTGATGGGACCGTGTAGAGGAATAATCACTCTGTGCCTGACCCCGGGAGTGTTTGATGGGACCGTGTAGAGGAACAATCACTCTTTGTCTAACCTCGGGAGTGTTTTATGGTACCGTGTAGAGGAATAATCACTCTGTGTCTGACCCCTGGAATGTTTGATGGGTCAGTGTAGAGGAATAATCACTCTGTGTCTGACCCCCGTAGTGCTTGATGGTACCGTGTAGAGGAATAATCACTCTGTGTCTGACCCCCGGGAGTGTTTGTTGGGACGGTGTGGAGGAATAATCACACTGTGTCTGACCCCCGGGAGTGTTGAATGGGACCGTGTAGAGGAATAATCACTGTGTGTCTGACCCCGGGAAGTTTTAATGAGACAGTGTATAGGAATAATCACTCTGGGACTGACCCCTGGAGTGGTTGATTTGACCGTGCGGAGGAATAATCACTCTGTGTCTGACTTCGGGAGTGTGTGATGAGACGGTGTGGACGGAGATTCACTCTGTGTCTGACCGCGGGAGTGTTTGATGGTACCGTGTAGAGGAATAATCACTCTGTGCCTGACCCCGGGAGTGTTTGATGGTATCGTGTAGAGGAATAATCACTCTGTGCCTGACCCCGGGAGTGTTTGATGGTACCGTGTAGAGAAATAATCGCTCTGTGTCTGACCCCGGGAATGTTTGATGGGACAGTGTAGAGGAATAATCACTCTGTGTCTGACCCCCGTAATGTTTGATGGGACAGTGTAGAGGAATAATCACTCTGTGTCTGACACCGGGAGTGTGTGATGGTACCGTGTTGAGGAATAATCAATCTGTGTCTGACCCCGGAAGAGTTTGATGTGACCGTGTAGAGGAATAATGACTCTGCGTCTGACCCCGGGAGTGTTTGATGGTACCGTGTAGAGGAATAATCTCTCTGTGCCTGACCCCGGGAGTGTGTGATGGGACGGTGAGGATGGAGATTCACTCTGTGTCTGACCCCGGGAGTGTTTGATGGGACCGTGTAGAGGAATAATCACTCTGTCTCTGACCACCGGAGTGTGTGATGGGACGGTGTGGAGGGAGATTCACTCTGTGTCTGACCCCGGGAGAGTGTGATGGGCGGTGTAGAGGAATAATCACTCTGTGGCTGACCCCGGGAGTGTTTCATTGGAACGTGTAGAGGAATAATCACTATGTGTCTGACCCCGGGAGTGTATGATGGGACCGTGTAGAGGAATAATCACTCTGTGTCTGACCCCGGGAGAGTGTGATGGGATGGCGTGGAGGGAGATTCACTCTGTGTCTGACCCCGGGAGTGCTTGATGGGCCCGTGTAGAGGAATAATCACTCTGTGTCTGACCCCGGGAGAGTGTGATGGGACGGTGTGGAAGGAGATGCACACTGTGTCTGACCCCCGGAGAGTGTGATGGGCGGTGTAGAGGAATAATCACTCTGTGTCTGACACCGGGAGTTTGTGACGGGACGGTGTGGAGGGAGATTCACTCTGTGTCTGACACCGGGAGTGTTTGCTGGGACCGTGTAGAGGAATAATCACTCTGTCTGACCCCGGGAGTGTGTGTTGGGACGGTGCGGACGGAGATTCACTCTGTGTCTGACCCCGGGAGTGTTTCATGGGACCGTGTAGAGGAATAATCACTCTGTGTCTGACCCCGGGAGTGTTTCATGGGACCGTGTAGAGGAATAATCACTCTGTGTCTGACCACGGGAGTGTTTGATGGGACCGTGTAGAGGAATAATCACTCTGTGTCTGACCCCGGGAGAGTGTGATGGGATGGCGTGGAGGAAGATTCACTCTGTGTCTGACCCCGGGAGTGTTTGATGGGACCGTGTAGAGGAATAATCACTCTGTGTCTGACCCCGGGAGAGTGCGATGGGACGGTGTGGAAGGAGATGCACACTGTGTCTGACACCGGGAGTGTTTGATGGGACCGTGTAGAGGAATAATCACTCTGTGTCTGACACCGGGAGTGTGTGAAGGTACCGTGTAGAGGAATAATCACTCTGTGTCTGACCCCGGGAGTGTATGATGGGACGGTGTGGATATAAATTCACTCTGTGTCTGACCCCGAGAGTGTTTGATGGGACGGTGTGGAGGGAGATTCAGTCTGGGTCTGACACCGGGAGTGCGTGATGGGACGATTTGCAGGGAGATACACTCTGTATCTGACCCAGGGAGTGTGTGATGGGCGGTGTAGAGGAACATTCACTATGTGACTGATCCCGGGAGTGTGAGATGGGACCGTGTAGATCAATAATCACTCTGTGTCTGACCCCGGGAGTATTTGATGGGACCTTGTAGAGGAATAATCACTCTGTGACTGACCTCGGGAGCGTGTGATGGGACGGTGTTGAGGGAGATTCACTCTGTGTCTGATCCCGGGAGTGTTTGATGGGACCGTGTAGCGGAATAATCACTCTGTGTCTGACCCCGGGAGTGTTTGATGGGACCGTGTAGAGGAATAATCACTCTGTGCCTGACCCCGGGAGTGTTTGATGGGACCGTGTAGAGGAACAATCACTCTTTGTCTAACCTCGGGAGTGTTTGATGGTACCGTGTAGAGGAATAATCACTCTGTGTCTGACCCCTGGAATGTTTGATGGGTCAGTGTAGAGGAATAATCACTCTGTGTCTGACCCCCGTAGTGCTTGATGGTACCGTGTAGAGGATTAATCACTCTGTGTCTGACCCCGGGAGTGTTTGATGGTACCGTGTAGAGGAATAATCACTCTGTGTCTGAACCCCGGGAGTGTTTGATGGGACGGTGTAGAGGAATAATCACTCTGTGTCTGATCCCGGGAGTGTTTGATGGGACCGTGCAGAGGAATAATCACTCTGTGTCTGACCCCGGGTGTGTTTGATGGGACCGTGAAGTGGAATAATCACTTTGTGTCTGACCCCGGGAGTGTGTGATGGGACGGAGTGGAGGGAGATTCACTCTGTGTCTGACCCCGGGAGTATTCGATGGGACCGTGTAGAGGAATAATCACTCTGTGTCTGACCCCGGGAAGGTTTGATGGGACAGTGTTTAGGAATAATCACTCTGGGACTGACCCCTGGAGTGTTTGATTGGACGGCGTGAAGGGAGATTCACTCTGTGTCTGACACCGGGAGTGTTTGATGGGACCGTGTAGAGGAATAATCACTCTGTGTCTGACCCCGGGAGCGTGTGACGGGACGGTGTTGAGGGAGATTCACTCTGTGTCTGACCCCGGGAGTGTGTGATGGGCGGTGTAGAGGGGGATTCACTCTGTGTCTGACCCCGGGAGCGTGAGATGGGCGGTGTAGAGGGAGATTCACTCTGTGTCTGACCCAGGGAGCGTGTGATGGGACCGTGTGGTGGGAGTTTCACTCTGTGTCTGACCCCGGCCGTGTGTGATGGGACCGTGTAGAGGAATAATCACTCTGTGTCTGACCACGGGAGTGTGTGGAGGGACGATGTGGATTGAGATTCACTCTGTGTCTGACACCGGGAGTATTTGATGGGACCGTGTAGAGGAATAATCATTCTGTGTCTAACTCGGGAGTGTGTGATGGGACGGTGTGGTGTGAGATTCACTCTGTGTCTGTCCCCGGAGTGTTTAATGGTACCGTGTACAGGAATAATCACTCTGTGTCTGACCCCCGGAGTGTTTGATGGGACCGTGTAGCGGAATAATCACTCTGTGTCTGACTCCGGGAGTGTTTGATGGGACCGTGTAGAGGAATAATCAGTCTGTGTCTGACCCCGGGAGTGTTTGATGTGATAGTGTAGAGGAATAATCACTCTGTGTCTGACCCCCGTAGTGTTTGATGGTA
This sequence comes from Hypanus sabinus, assembly GCF_030144855.1. Taxonomy (NCBI): domain Eukaryota; kingdom Metazoa; phylum Chordata; class Chondrichthyes; order Myliobatiformes; family Dasyatidae; genus Hypanus; species Hypanus sabinus. The sequence goes on from NW_026779082.1 coordinate 850,477, forward strand.
CCGTGTAGAGGAATAATCACTCTGTGTCTGACCCCGGGAGTGTTTGTTGGTACCGTGTAGAGGAATAATCACTCTGTGTCTGACCCCGGGAGTGTTGGGACCGTGTAGAGGAATAAGCACTCTGTGTTTGACCCCCGGGAGTGCTTGATGGGACCGTGCAGAGGAATAATCACTCTGTGTCTGATCCCGGGAGTGTTTGATGGGACCGTGTAGCGGAATAATCTCTCTGTGTCTGACCCCGGGTGTGATTGATGGGACCGTGAAGAGGAATAATCACTTTGTGTCTGACCCCGGGAGTGTGTGATGGGACGGCGTGGAGGAAGATTCACTCTGTGTCTGACCCCTGGAGTGTTCGATGGGACCGTGTAGAGGAATAATCACACTGTGTCAGACCACGGGAGTGTGTGATGGGACGGTGTGGAGGGAGATACACTCTGTGTCTGACGCCGGAAGTGCTTGATGGTACCGTGTAGAGGAATAATCACTCTGTGTCTGACCCCGGGAGAGTGTGATGGGATGGCGTGGAGGGAGATTCACTCTGTGTCTGACCCCGGGAGTGTTTGATGGGCCCGTGTAGAGGAATAATCACTCTGTGTCTGACCCCGGGAGAGTGTGATGGGACGGTGTGGAAGGAGATGCACACTGTGTCTGACCCCCGGAGAGTGTGATGGGCGGTGTAGAGGAATAATCACTCTGTGTCTGACACCGGGAGTTTGTGACGGGACGGTGTGGAGGGAGATTCACTCTGTGTCTGACACCGGGAGTGTTTGCTGGGACCGTGTAGAGGAATAATCACTCTGTCTGACCCCGGGCGTGTGTGTTGGGACGGTGCGGACGGAGATTCACTCTGTGTCTGACCCCGGGAGTGTTTCATGGGACCGTGTAGAGGAATAATCACTCTGTGTCTGACACCGGGATTGTGTGAAGGTACCGTGTAGAGGAATAATCACTCTGTGTCTGACCCCGGGAGAGTTTGATGGGGCCGTGTAGAGGAATAATCACTCTGTGTCTGACCACGGGAGTGTTTGATGGGACCGTGTAGAGGAATAATCACTCTGTGTCTGACCCCGGGAGAGTGTGATGGGATGGCGTGGAGGAAGATTCACTCTGTGTCTGACCCCGGGAGTGTTTGATGAGACCGTGTAGAGGAATAATCACTCTGTGTCTGACACCGGGAGTGTGTGAAGGTACCGTGTAGAGGAATAATCACTCTGTGTCTGAACCCGGGAGTGTATGATGGGACGGTGTGGATATAAATTCACTCTGTGTCTGACCCCGAGAGTGTTTGATGGGACGGTGTGGAGGGAGATTCAGTCTGGGTCTGACCCCGGGAGTGCGTGATGGGACCGTGTAGAGGAACAATCACTCTTTGTCTAACCTCGGGAGTGTTTGATGGTACCGTGTAGAGGAATAATCACTCTGTGTCTGACCCCTGGAATGTTTGATGGGTCAGTGTAGAGGAATAATCACTCTGTGCCTGACCCCGGGAGTGTTTGATGGGACCGTGTAGAGGAACAATCACTCTTTGTCTAACCTCGGGAGTGTTTGATGGTACCGTGTAGAGGAATAATCACTCTGTGTCTGACCCCTGGAATGTTTGATGGGTCAGTGTAGAGGAATAATCACTCTGTGCCTGACCCCGGGAGTGTTTGATGGGACCGTGTAGAGGAACAATCACTCTTTGTCTAACCTCGGGAGTGTTTGATGGTACCGTGTAGAGGAATAATCACTCTGTGTCTGACCCCTGGAATGTTTGATGGGTCAGTGTAGAGGAATAATCCCTCTGTGTCTGACCCCCGTAGTGCTTGATGGTACCGTGTAGAGGATTAATCACTCTGTGTCTGACCCCGGGAGTGTTTGATGGTACCGTGTAGAGGAATAATCACTCTGTGTCTGAACCCCGGGAGTGTTTGATGGGACGGTGTAGAGGAATAATCACTCTGTGTCTGATCCCGGGAGTGTTTGATGGGACCGTGCAGAGGAATAATCACTCTGTGTCTGACCCCGGGTGTGTTTGATGGGACCGTGAAGTGGAATAATCACTTTGTGTCTGACCCCGGGAGTGTGTGATGGGACGGAGTGGAGGGAGATTCACTCTGTGTCTGACCCCGGGAGAGTGTGATGGGATGGCGTGGAGGGAAATTCACTCTGTGTCTGACCCCGGGAGTGTTTGATGGGCCCGTGTAGAGGAATAATCACTCTGTGTCTGACCCCGGGAGTGTTTGATGGGACCGTGTAGCGGAATAATCACTCTGTGTCTGACCCCGGGTGTGTTTGATGGGACGGCGTGGAGGAAGATTCACTCTGTGTCTGACCCCTGGAGTGTTCGATGGGACCGTGTAGAGGAATAATCACACTATGTCAGACCACGGGAGTGTGTGATGGGACGGTGTGGAGGGAGATTCACTCTGTGTCTGACGCCGGGAGTGCTTGATGGTACCGTGTAAAGGAATAATCACACTGTGTCAGACCACTGGAGTGTGTGATGGGACGGTGTGGAGGGAGATTCACTCTGTGTCTGACGCCGGGAGTGCTTGATGGTACCGTGTAGAGGAATAATCACTCTGTGTCTGACCCCCGGCAGTATTTGTTGGGGCCGTGTGGTGGAATAATCACACTGTGTCGGACCCCCGGGAGTGTTGAATGGGACCGTGTAGAAGAACAATCACTGTGTGTCTGACCCCGGGAAGTTTCGATGAGACAGTGTATAGGAATAATCACTCTGGGACTGACCCCTGGAGTGGTTGATTGGACCGTGCAGAGGAATAATCACTCTGTGTCTGACTTCGGGAGTGTGTGATGAGACGGTGTGGACGGAGATTCACTCTGTGTCTGACCCCGGGTGTGTTTGATGGGACCGTGAAGAGAAATAATCACTCTGTGTCTGACTCCCGTAGTGCTTGATGGTACCGTGTAGAGGATTAATCACTCTGTGTCTGACCCCGGGAGTGTTTGATGGTACCGTGTAGAGGAATAATCTCTCTGTGTATCACCGCGGGTGTGTTTGATGGGACCGTGTAGAGGAATAATCACTTTGTGTCTGAACCCCGGGAGTGTTTGATGGGACCGTGTAGAGGAATAATCACTCTGTGTCTGACCCCGGGAGTGTGTGATTGGACGGCGTTGAGGGAGATTCACTCTGTGCCTGACCGCGGGAGTATTTGATGGGACAGTGCAGAGGAATAATCACTCTGTCTCTGATCCCGGGAGTGTTTGATGGGACCGTGTAGAGGAATAATCACTCTGTGCCTGACCCCGGGAGTGTTTGATGGGACCGTGTAGAGGAACAATCACTCTTTGTCTAACCTCGGGAGTGTTTTATGGTACCGTGTAGAGGAATAATCACTCTGTGTCTGACCCCTGGAATGTTTGATGGGTCAGTGTAGAGGAATAATCACTCTGTGTCTGACCCCCGTAGTGCTTGATGGTACCGTGTAGAGGAATAATCACTCTGTGTCTGACCCCCGGGAGTGTTTGTTGGGACGGTGTGGAGGAATAATCACACTGTGTCTGACCCCCGGGAGTGTTGAATGGGACCGTGTAGAGGAATAATCACTGTGTGTCTGACCCCGGGAAGTTTTAATGAGACAGTGTATAGGAATAATCACTCTGGGACTGACCCCTGGAGTGGTTGATTTGACCGTGCAGAGGAATAATCACTCTGTGTCTGACTTCGGGAGTGTGTGATGAGACGGTGTGGACGGAGATTCACTCTGTGTCTGACCGCGGGAGTGTTTGATGGTACCGTGTAGAGGAATAATCACTCTGTGCCTGACCCCGGGAGTGTTTGATGGTATCGTGTAGAGGAATAATCACTCTGTGCCTGACCCCGGGAGTGTTTGATGGTACCGTGTAGAGAAATAATCGCTCTGTGTCTGACCCCGGGAATGTTTGATGGGACAGTGTAGAGGAATAATCACTCTGTGTCTGACCCCCGTAGTGCTTGATGGTACCGTGTAGAGGATTAATCACTCTGTGTCTGACCCCGGGAAGTTTTGATGAGACAGTGTATAGAATAATCACTCTGGGACTGACCCCTGGAGTGTTTGATTGGACCGTGCAGAGGAATAATCACTCTGTGTCTGACTTCGGGAGTGTGTGATGAGACGGTGTGGACGGAGATTCACTCTGTGTCTGACCGCGGGAGTGTTTGATGGTACCGTGTAGAGGAATAATCACTCTGTGTCTGACCCCGGGAGAGTGTGATGGGACGGTGTGGAAGGAGATGCACACGGTTTCTGACACCAGGAGTGTTTGATGGGATCGTGTAGAGGAATAATCACTCTGTGTCTGACACCGGGAGAGTGTGAAGGTACCGTGTAGAGGAATAATCACTCTGTGTCTGACCCCGGGAGTGTATGATGGGACGGTGTGGAAGGAGATGCACACTGTGTCTGACACCGGGAGTGTTTGATGGGGCCGTGTGGAGGGAGATTCAGTCTGTGTCTGACCACGGGAGTGTGTGATGGGCGGTGTAGAGGAATAATCACTCTGTGTCTGACACCGGGAGTTTGTGACGGGACGGTGTGGAGGGAGATTCACTCTGTGTCTGACACCGGGAGTGTATGCTGGGACCGTGTAGAGGAATAATCACTCTGTCTGACCCCGGGAGTTTGTGTTGGGACGGTGCGGACGGAGATTCACTCTGTGTCTGACCCCGGAAGTGTTTCATGGGACCGTGTAGAGGAATAATCACTCTGTGTCTGACCCCGGGAGAGATTGATTGGGCCGTGTAGAGGAATAATCACTCTGTGTCTGACCCCGGGAGTGTGTGATGGGCGGTGTAGAGGAATAATCAATCTGTCTGACCCGTGGAGTTTGTGTTGGGACAGTGCGGACGGAGATTCACTCTGTGTCTGACCCCGGGAGTGTTTGATGGGACCGTGTTGAGGAATAATCACTCTGTGTCTGACCCCGGAAGAGTTTGATGTGACCGTGTAGAGGAATAATGACTATGTGTCTGACCCCGGGATTGTTTGATGGGATCGTGTAGTGGAATAATCACTCTGTGTCTGACCACGGGAGTGTGTGATGGGACCGTGTGGAGGGAGATTAACTCTGTGTCTGACCCTGGGAGTGTGTGATGGGACCGTGTAGAGGAATAATCACTCTGTGTCTGACCCCGGGAATGTATGATGGGACCGTGGAGAAGAATAATCGCTCTGTGTCTGAACACGGGAGTGTGTGATGGACGGTGTGGAGGGAGATTCACTCTGTGTATGACCCTGGGAGTGTGTGATGGGACCGTGTAGAGGAATAATCACTCTGACTGACCCCGGGAGTGTGTGTTGGGACGGTGCGGACGGAGATTCACTCTGTGGCTTACCCCGGGACTGTTTCATCGGACCGTGTAGAGGAATAATCACTCTGTGTCTGACACCCGGCAGCGTTTGATGGGAACGTGTAGAGGAATAATCACTCTGTGTCTGACCACGGGAGTGTTTGATGGGACCGTGTAGAGGAATAATCACTCTGTGTCTGACCCCGGGAGAGTGTGATGGGAAGGCGTGGAGTGAGATTCACTCTGTGTCTGACCCCGGGAGTGTTTGATGGGACCGTGTAGAGGAATAATCACTCTGTGTCTGACCCCGGGAGAGTGTGATGGGACGGTGTGGAAGGAGATGCACACTGTGTCTGACACCGGGAGTGTTTGATGGGATCGTGTAGAGGAATAATCACTCTGTGTCTGACACCGGGAGTGTGTGAAGGTACCGTGTAGAGGAATAATCACTCTGTGTCTGACCCCGGGAGTGTATGATGGGACGGTGTGGATATAAATTCACTCTGTGTCTGACCCCGGGAGTGTTTGATGGGACGGTGTGGAGGGAGATTCATTCTGTGACTGACCCCGGGAGTGCGTGATGGGACAATTTGCAGGGAGATACATTCTGTGTCTGACCCAGGGAGTGTGTGATGGGCGGTGTAGAGGAACATTCACTATGTGACTGATCCCGGGAGTGTGAGATGGGACCGTGTAGATCAATAATCACTCTGTGTCTGACCCCGGGAGTGTTTGATGGGACCGTAGAGAAGAATAATCACTCTGTGTCTGAACACGGGAGTGTGTTTTGGGACGGGGTGGAGGGAGATTCACTCTGTGTCTGACCCCGGGAGAGTTTGATGGGACAGTGTAGAGGAATAATCACTCTGTGTCTGACCACCGGAGTGTGTGATGGGATGGTGTGGAGGGAGTTTCACTCTGTGTCTGACGCCGGGACAGTGTGATGGGCGGTGTGGAGGAATAATCACTCTGTGGCTGACCCCGGGAGTGTTTGATTGGACCGTGTTGAAGAATAATCAATATGTGTCTGACCCCGGGAGTGTATGATGGGACGGTATGGATATAAATTCACTCTGTGTCTGACCCCGGGAGTGTGTGATGGGACGATGTGGAGGGAGATTCACTCTGTGTCTGACCGCGGCAGTGTTTGATGCGACCGTGTTGAGGAATAATCCCTCTGTGTATGAACCTGGGAGTGTGTGATGGGACCGTGTGGAGGGAGATTCACTCTGTGTCTGACACCGGGAGTGTTTGCTGGGACCGTGTGGAGGAATAATCACTCTGTCAGACCCCGGGAGTGTGTGTTGGGACGGTGCGGACGGAGATTCTCTCTGTGTCTGACCCCGGGAGAGTTTGATGGGGCCGTGTGGAGGGAGATTCACTCTGTGTCTGACCACGGGAGTGTGTGATGGGCGGTGTAGAGGAATAATCACTCTGTGTCTGACACCGGGAGTTTGTGACGGGACGGTGTGGAGGGAGATTCACTCTGTGTCTGACACCGGGAGTGTTTGCTGGGACCGTGTAGAGGAATAATCACTCTGTCTGACCCCGGGAGTTTGTGTTGGGACGGTGCGGACGGAGATTCACTCTGTGTCTGACCCCGGAAGTGTTTCATGGGACCGTGTAGAGGAATAATCACTCTGTGTCTGACCCCGGGAGAGATTGATGGGGCCGTGTAGAGGAATAATCACTCTGTGTCTGACCCCGGGAGTGTGTGATGGGCGGTGTAGAGGAATAATCAATCTGTCTGACCCCGGGAGTTTGTGTTGGGACAGTGCGGACGGAGATTCACTCTGTGTCAGACCCCGGGAGTGTTTGATGGGACCGTGTTGAGGAATAATCACTCTGTGTCTGACCCCGGAAGAGTTTGATGTGACCGTGTAGAGGAATAATGACTATGTGTCTGACCCAGGGATTGTTTGATGGGACCGTGTAGTGGAATAATCACTCTGTGTCTGACCACGGGAGTGTGTGATGGGACCGTGTGGAGGGAGATTAACTCTGTGTCTGACCCTGGGAGTGTGTGATGGGACCGTGTAGAGGAATAATCACTCTGTGTCTGACCCCGGGAATGTATGATGGGACCGTGGAGAAGAATAATCGCTCTGTGTCTGAACACGGGAGTGTGTGATGGACGGTGTGGAGGGAGATTCACTCTGTGTATGACCCTGGGAGTGTGTGATGGGACCGTGTAGAGGAATAATCACTCTGACTGACCCCGGGAGTGTGTGTTGGGACGGTGCGGACGGAGATTCACTCTGTGGCTTACCCCGGGAGTGTTTCATGGGACCGTGTAGAGGAATAATCACTCTGTGTCTGACCCCGGGAGTGTATGATGGGACGGTGTGGATATAAATTCAATCGGTGTATGACCCCGGGAGTGTTTGATGGGACGGTGTGGAGGGAGATTCAGTCTGTGACTGACCCCGGGAGTGCGTGATGGGACGATTTGCAGGGAGATACACTCTGTGTCTGACCCAGGGAGTGTGTGATGGGCGGTGTAGAGGAACATTCACTATGTGACTGATCCTGGGAGTGTGAGATGGGACCGTGTAGGTCAATAATCACTCTGTGTCTGACCCCGGGAGTGTTTGATGGGACCGTAGAGAAGAATAATCACTCTGTGTCTGAACACGGGAGTGTGTTTTGGGACGGGGTGGAGGGAGATTCACTCTGTGTCTGGCCCCGGGAGAGTTTGATGGGACCGTGTAGAGGAATAATCACTCTGTGTCTGACCACCGGAGTGTGTGATGGGATGGTGTGGAGGGAGTTTCACTCTTTGTCTGACCCCGGGAGAGTGTGATGGGCGGTGTAGAGGAATAATCACTCTGTGGCTGACCCCCGGAGTGTTTGATTGGACCGTGTTGAAGAATAATCAATATGTGTCTGACCCCGGGAGTGTATGATGGAACGGTATGGATATAAATTCACTCTGTGTCTGACCCCCGGGAGTGTTGAATGGGACCGTGTAGAAGAACAATCACTGTGTGTCTGACCCCGGGAAGTTTTAATGAGACAGTGTATAAGAATAATCACTCAGGGACTGACCCCTGGAGTGGTTGATTTGACCGTGCAGAGGAATAATCACTCTGTGTCTGACCCCGGGAGTGTATGATGGGACGGTGTGGAAGGAGATGCACACTGTGTCTGACACCGGGAGTGTTTGATGGGGCCGTGTGGAGGGAGATTCACTCTGTGTCTGACCACGGGAGTGTGTGATGGGCGGTGTAGAGGAATAATCACTCTGTGTCTGACACCGGGAGTGTATGCTGGGAACGTGTAGAGGAATAATCACTCTGTCTGACCCCGGGAGAGATTGATTGGGCCGTGTAGAGGAATAATCACTCTGTGTCTGACCCCGGGAGTGTGTGATGGGCGGTGTAGAGGAATAAATCAATCTGTCTGACCCCTGGAGTTTGTGTTGGGACAGTGCGGACGGAGATTCACTCTGTGTCTGACCCCGGGAGTGTTTGATGGGACCGTGTTGAGGAATAATCACTCTGTGTCTGACCCCGGAAGAGTTTGATGTGACCGTGTAGAGGAATAATGACTATGTGTCTGACCCCGGGATTGTTTGATGGGATCGTGTAGTGGAATAATCACTCTGTGTCTGACCACGGGAGTGTGTGATGGCACCGTGTGGAGGGAGATTAACTCTGTGTCTGACCCTGGGAGTGTGTGATGGGACCGTGTAGAGGAATAATCACTCTGTGTCTGACCCCGGGAATGTATGATGGGACCGTGGAGAAGAATAATCGCTCTGTGTCTGACACCCGGCAGCGTTTGATGGGAACGTGTAGAGGAATAATCACTCTGTGTCTGACCACGGGAGTGTTTGATGGGACCGTGTAGAGGAATAATCACTCTGTGTCTGACCCCGGGAGAGTGTGATGGGATGGCGTGGAGGGAGATTCACTCTGTGTCTGACCCCGGGAGTGTTTGATGGGACCGTGTAGAGGAATAATCACTCTGTGTCTGACCCCGGGAGAGTGTGATGGGACGGTGTGGAAGGAGATGCACACTGTGTCTGACACCGGGAGTGTTTGATGGGATCGTGTAGAGGAATAATCCCTCTGTGTCTGACACCGGGAGTGTGTGAAGGTACCGTGTAGAGGAATAATCACTCTGTGTCTGACCCCGGGAGTGTATGATGGGACGGTGTGGATATAAATTCACTCTGTGTCTGACCCCGGGAGTGTTTGATGGGACGGTGTGGAGGGAGATTCAGTCTGTGACTGACCCCGGGAATGTATGATGGGACCGTGGAGAAGAATAATCGCTCTGTGTCTGACACCCGGCAGCGTTTGATGGGAACGTGTAGAGGAATAATCACTCTGTGTCTGACCACGGGAGTGTTTGATGGGACCGTGTAGAGGAATAATCACTCTGTGTCTGACCCCGGGAGAGTGTGATGGGATGGCGTGGAGGGAGATTCACTCTGTGTCTGACCCCGGGAGTGTTTGATGGGACCGTGTAGAGGAATAATCACTCTGTGTCTGACCCCGGGAGAGTGTGATGGGACGGTGTGGAAGGAGATGCACACTGTGTCTGACACCGGGAGTGTTTGATGGGATCGTGTAGAGGAATAATCCCTCTGTGTCTGACCCCGGGAGTGTATGATGGGACGGTGTGGATATAAATTCACTCTGTGTCTGACCCCGGGAGTGTTTGATGGGACGGTGTGGAGGGAGATTCAGTCTGTGACTGACCCCGGGAGTGCGTGATGGGACGATTTGCAGGGAGATACACTCTGTGTCTGACCCAGGGAGTGTGTGATGGGCGGTGTAGAGGAACATTCACTATGTGACTGATCCCGGGAGTGTGAGATGGGACCGTGTAGATCAATAATCACTCTGTGTCTGACCCCGGGAGTGTTTGATGGGACCGTAGAGAAGAATAATCACTGTGTCTGAACACGGGAGTGTGTTTTGGGACGGGGTGGAGGGAGATTCACTCTGTGTCTGACCCCGGGAGAGTTTGATGGGACCGTGTAGAGGAATAATCACTCTGTGTCTGACCACAGGAGTGTGTGATGGGATGGTGTGGAGGGAGTTTCACTCTGTGTCTGACCCCGGGAGAGTGTGATGGGCGGTGTAGAGGAATAATCACTCTGTGGCTGACCCCGGGAGTGTTTGATTGGACCGTGTTGAAGAATAATCAATATGTGTCTGACCCCGGGAGTGTATGATGGGACGGTATGGATATAAATTCACTCTGTGTCTGACCAAGGGAGTGTGTGATGGGACGGTGTGGAGGGAGATTCACTCTGTGTCTGACCGCGGCAGTGTTTGATGCGACCGTGTTGAGGAATAATCCCTCTGTGTATGACCCTGGGAGTGTGTGATGGGACCGTGTGGAGGGAGATTCACTCTGTGTCTGACCACGGGAGTGTGTGATGGGCGGTGCAGAGGAATAATCACTCTGTGTCTGACACCGGGAGTTTGTGACGGGACGGTGTGGAGGGAGATTCACTCTGTGTCTGACACCGGGATTGTTTGCTGGGACCGTGTGGAGGAATAATCACTCTGTCAGACCCCGGGAGTGTGTGTTGGGACGGTGCGGACGGAGATTCACTCTGTGTCTGACCCCGGGAGAGTTTGATGGGGCCGTGTGGAGGGAGATTCACTCTGTGTCTGACCACGGGAGTGTGTGATGGGCGGTGTAGAGGAATAATCACTCTGTGTCTGACACCGGGAGTTTGTGACGGGACGGTGTGGAGGGAGATTCACTCTGTGTCTGACCCCGGGAGAGATTGATGGGGCCGTGTAGTGGAATAATTACTCTGTGTCTGACCCCGGGAGTGTGTGATGGGTGGTGTAGAGGAATAATCAATCTGTCTGACCCCGGGAGTTTGTGTTGGGACAGTGCGGACGGAGATTCACTCTGTGTCAGACCCCGGGAGTGTTTGATGGGACCGTGTTGAGGAATAATCACTCTGTGTCTGACCCCGGAAGAGTTTGATGTGACCGTGTAGAGGAATAATGACTATGTGACTGACCCCGGGATTGCTTGATGGGACCGTGTAGTGGAATAATCACTCTGTGTCTGACCACGGGAGTGTGTGATGGGACCGTGTGGAGGGAGATTAACTCTGTGTCTGACCCTGGGAGTGTGTGATGGGACCGTGTAGAGGAATAATCACTCTGTGTCTGACCCCGGGAGAGTGTGATGGGACGGTGCGGACGGAGATTCACACTGTGTCTGACCCCGGAAGTGTTTCATGGGACCGTGTAGAGGAATAATCACTCTGTGTCTGACCCCGGGAGAGATTGATTGGGCCGTGTAGAGGAATAATCACTCTGTGTCTGACCCCGGGAGTGTGTGATGGGCGGTGTAGAGGAATAAATCAATCTGTCTGACCCCTGGAGTTTGTGTTGGGACAGTGCGGACGGAGATTCACTCTGTGTCTGACCCCGGGAGTGTTTGATGGGACCGTGTTGAGGAATAATCACTCTGTGTCTGACCCCGGAAGAGTTTGATGTGACCGTGTAGAGGAATAATGACTATGTGTCTGACCCCGGGATTGTTTGATGGGATCGTGTAGTGGAATAATCACTCTGTGTCTGACCACGGGAGTGTGTGATGGGACCGTGTGGAGGGAGATTAACTCTGTGTCTGACCCTGGGAGTGTGTGATGGGACCGTGTAGAGGAATAATCACTCTGTGTCTGACCCCGGGAATGTATGATGGGACCGTGGAGAAGAATAATCGCTCTGTGTCTGACACCCGGCAGCGTTTGATGGGAACGTGTAGAGGAATAATCACTCTGTGTCTGACCACGGGAGTGTTTGATGGGACCGTGTAGAGGAATAATCACTCTGTGTCTGACCCCGGGAGAGTGTGATGGGATGGCGTGGAGGGAGATTCACTCTGTGTCTGACCCCGGGAGTGTTTGATGGGACCGTGTAGAGGAATAATCACTCTGTGTCTGACCCCGGGAGAGTGTGATGGGACGGTGTGGAAGGAGATGCACACTGTGTCTGACACCGGGAGTGTTTGATGGGATCGTGTAGAGGAATAATCCCTCTGTGTCTGACACCGGGAGTGTGTGAAGGTACCGTGTAGAGGAATAATCACTCTGTGTCTGACCCCGGGAGTGTATGATGGGACGGTGTGGATATAAATTCACTCTGTGTCTGACCCCGGGAGTGTTTGATGGGACGGTGTGGAGGGAGATTCAGTCTGTGACTGACCCCGGGAATGTATGATGGGACCGTGGAGAAGAATAATCGCTCTGTGTCTGACACCCGGCAGCGTTTGATGGGAACGTGTAGAGGAATAATCACTCTGTGTCTGACCACGGGAGTGTTTGATGGGACCGTGTAGAGGAATAATCACTCTGTGTCTGACCCCGGGAGAGTGTGATGGGATGGCGTGGAGGGAGATTCACTCTGTGTCTGACCCCGGGAGTGTTTGATGGGACCGTGTAGAGGAATAATCACTCTGTGTCTGACCCCGGGAGAGTGTGATGGGACGGTGTGGAAGGAGATGCACACTGTGTCTGACACCGGGAGTGTTTGATGGGATCGTGTAGAGGAATAATCCCTCTGTGTCTGACCCCGGGAGTGTATGATGGGACGGTGTGGATATAAATTCACTCTGTGTCTGACCCCGGGAGTGTTTGATGGGACGGTGTGGAGGGAGATTCAGTCTGTGACTGACCCCGGGAGTGCGTGATGGGACGATTTGCAGGGAGATACACTCTGTGTCTGACCCAGGGAGTGTGTGATGGGCGGTGTAGAGGAACATTCACTATGTGACTGATCCCGGGAGTGTGAGATGGGACCGTGTAGATCAATAATCACTCTGTGTCTGACCCCGGGAGTGTTTGATGGGACCGTAGAGAAGAATAATCACTGTGTCTGAACACGGGAGTGTGTTTTGGGACGGGGTGGAGGGAGATTCACTCTGTGTCTGACCCCGGGAGAGTTTGATGGGACCGTGTAGAGGAATAATCACTCTGTGTCTGACCACAGGAGTGTGTGATGGGATGGTGTGGAGGGAGTTTCACTCTGTGTCTGACCCCGGGAGAGTGTGATGGGCGGTGTAGAGGAATAATCACTCTGTGGCTGACCCCGGGAGTGTTTGATTGGACCGTGTTGAAGAATAATCAATATGTGTCTGACCCCGGGAGTGTATGATGGGACGGTATGGATATAAATTCACTCTGTGTCTGACCAAGGGAGTGTGTGATGGGACGGTGTGGAGGGAGATTCACTCTGTGTCTGACCGCGGCAGTGTTTGATGCGACCGTGTTGAGGAATAATCCCTCTGTGTATGACCCTGGGAGTGTGTGATGGGACCGTGTGGAGGGAGATTCACTCTGTGTCTGACCACGGGAGTGTGTGATGGGCGGTGCAGAGGAATAATCACTCTGTGTCTGACACCGGGAGTTTGTGACGGGACGGTGTGGAGGGAGATTCACTCTGTGTCTGACACCGGGATTGTTTGCTGGGACCGTGTGGAGGAATAATCACTCTGTCAGACCCCGGGAGTGTGTGTTGGGACGGTGCGGACGGAGATTCACTCTGTGTCTGACCCCGGGAGAGTTTGATGGGGCCGTGTGGAGGGAGATTCACTCTGTGTCTGACCACGGGAGTGTGTGATGGGCGGTGTAGAGGAATAATCACTCTGTGTCTGACACCGGGAGTTTGTGACGGGACGGTGTGGAGGGAGATTCACTCTGTGTCTGACACCGGGAGTGTTTGCTGGGACCGTGTAGAGGAATAATCACTCTGTCTGACCCCGGGAGTTTGTGTTGGGACGGTGCGGACGGAGATTCACTCTGTGTCTGACCCCGGAAGTGTTTCATGGGACCGTGTAGAGGAATAATCACTCTGTGTCTGACCCCGGGAGAGATTGATGGGGCCGTGTAGAGGAATAATTACTCTGTGTCTGACCCCGGGAGTGTGTGATGGGTGGTGTAGAGGAATAATCAATCTGTCTGACCCCGGGAGTTTGTGTTGGGACAGTGCGGACGGAGATTCACTCTGTGTCAGACCCCGGGAGTGTTTGATGGGACCGTGTTGAGGAATAATCACTCTGTGTCTGACCCCGGAAGAGTTTGATGTGACCGTGTAGAGGAATAATGACTATGTGACTGACCCCGGGATTGCTTGATGGGACCGTGTAGTGGAATAATCACTCTGTGTCTGACCACGGGAGTGTGTGATGGGACCGTGTGGAGGGAGATTAACTCTGTGTCTGACCCTGGGAGTGTGTGATGGGACCGTGTAGAGGAATAATCACTCTGTGTCTGACCCCGGGAGAGTTTGATGGGGCCGTGTGGAGGGAGATTCACTCTGTGTCTGACCACGGGAGTGTGTGATGGGCGGTGTAGAGGAATAATCACTCTGTGTCTGACACCGGGAGTTTGTGACGGGACGGTGTGGAGGGAGATTCACTCTGTGTCTGACACCGGGAGTGTTTGCTGGGACCGTGTAGAGGAATAATCACTCTGTCTGACCCCGGGAGATTGTGTTGGGACGGTGCGGACGGAGATTCACTCTGTGTCTGACCCCGGAAGTGTTTCATGGGACCGTGTAGAGGAATAATCACTCTGTGTCTGACCCCGGGAGAGATTGATGGGGCCGTGTAGAGGAATAATTACTCTGTGTCTGACCCCGGGAGTGTGTGATGGGTGGTGTAGAGGAATAATCACTCTGTCTGACCCCGGGAGTTTGTGTTGGGATGGTGCGGACGGAGATTCACTCTGTGTCTGACCCCGGAAGTGTTTCATGGGACCGTGTAGAGGAATAATCACTCTGTGTCTGACCCCGGGAGAGATTGATGGGGCCGTGTAGAGGAATAATTACTCTGTGTCTGACCCCGGGAGTGTGTGATGGGTGGTGTAGAGGAATAATCAATCTGTCTGACCCCGGGAGTTTGTGTTGGGACAGTGCGGACGGAGATTCACTCTGTGTCAGACCCCGGGAGTGTTTGATGGGACCGTGTTGAGGAATAATCACTCTGTGTCTGACCCCGGAAGAGTTTGATGTGACCGTGTAGAGGAATAATGACTATGTGACTGACCCCGGGATTGCTTGATGGGACCGTGTAGTGGAATAATCACTCTGTGTCTGACCACGGGAGTGTGTGATGGGTGGTGTAGAGGAATAATCAATCTGTCTGACACCGGGAGTTTGTGTTGGGACAGTGCGGACGGAGATTCACTCTGTGTCAGACCCCGGGAGTGTTTGATGGGACCGTGTTGAGGAATAATCACTCTGTGTCTGACCCCGGAAGAGTTTGATGTGACCGTGTAGAGGAATAATGACTATGTGACTGACCCCGGGATTGCTTGATGGGACCGTGTGGAGGGAGATTCACTCTGTGTCTGACCACGGGAGTGTGTGATGGGCGGTGTTGAGGAATAATCACTCTGTGTCTGACCCCGGAAGAGTTTGATGTGACCGTGTAGAGGAATAATGACTATGTGACTGACCCCGGGATTGCTTGATGGGACCGTGTGGAGGGAGATTCACTCTGTGTCTGACCACGGGAGTGTGTGATGGGCGGTGTAGAGGAATAATCACTCTGTGTCTGACACCGGGAGTTTGTGACGGGACGGTGTGGAGGGAGATTCACTCTGTGTCTGACACCGGGAGTGTTTGCTGGGACCGTGTAGAGGAATAATCACTCTGTCTGACCCCGGGAGTTTGTGTTGGGACGGTGCGGACGGAGATTCACTCTGTGTCTGACCCCGGAAGTGTTTCATGGGACCGTGTAGAGGAATAATCACTCTGTGTCTGACCCCGGGAGAGATTGATGGGGCCGTGTAGAGGAATAATTACTCTGTGTCTGACCCCGGGAGTGTGTGATGGGTGGTGTAGAGGAATAATCAATCTGTCTGACCCCGGGAGTTTGTGTTGGGACAGTGCGGACGGAGATTCACTCTGTGTCAGACCCCGGGAGTGTTTGATGGGACCGTGTTGAGGAATAATCACTCTGTGTCTGACCCCGGAAGAGTTTGATGTGACCGTGTAGAGGAATAATGACTATGTGACTGACCCCGGGATTGCTTGATGGGACCGTGTAGTGGAATAATCACTCTGTGTCTGACCACGGGAGTGTGTGATGGGACCGTGTGGAGGGAGATTAACTCTGTGTCTGACCCTGGGAGTGTGTGATGGGACCGTGTAGAGGAATAATCACTCTGTGTCTGACCCCGGGAGAGTTTGATGGGGCCGTGTGGAGGGAGATTCACTCTGTGTCTGACCACGGGAGTGTGTGATGGGCGGTGTAGAGGAATAATCACTCTGTGTCTGACACCGGGAGTTTGTGACGGGACGGTGTGGAGGGAGATTCACTCTGTGTCTGACACCGGGAGTGTTTGCTGGGACCGTGTAGAGGAATAATCACTCTGTCTGACCCCGGGAGATTGTGTTGGGACGGTGCGGACGGAGATTCACTCTGTGTCTGACCCCGGAAGTGTTTCATGGGACCGTGTAGAGGAATAATCACTCTGTGTCTGACCCCGGGAGAGATTGATGGGGCCGTGTAGAGGAATAATTACTCTGTGTCTGACCCCGGGAGTGTGTGATGGGTGGTGTAGAGGAATAATCACTCTGTCTGACCCCGGGAGTTTGTGTTGGGACGGTGCGGACGGAGATTCACTCTGTGTCTGACCCCGGAAGTGTTTCATGGGACCGTGTAGAGGAATAATCACTCTGTGTCTGACCCCGGGAGAGATTGATGGGGCCGTGTAGAGGAATAATTACTCTGTGTCTGACCCCGGGAGTGTGTGATGGGTGGTGTAGAGGAATAATCAATCTGTCTGACCCCGGGAGTTTGTGTTGGGACAGTGCGGACGGAGATTCACTCTGTGTCAGACCCCGGGAGTGTTTGATGGGACCGTGTTGAGGAATAATCACTCTGTGTCTGACCCCGGAAGAGTTTGATGTGACCGTGTAGAGGAATAATGACTATGTGACTGACCCCGGGATTGCTTGATGGGACCGTGTAGTGGAATAATCACTCTGTGTCTGACCACGGGAGTGTGTGATGGGACCGTGTGGAGGGAGATTAACTCTGTGTCTGACCCTGGGAGTGTGTGATGGGACCGTGTAGAGGAATAATCACTCTGTGTCTGACCCCGGGAGAGTTTGATGGGGCCGTGTGGAGGGAGATTCACTCTGTGTCTGACCACGGGAGTGTGTGATGGGCGGTGTAGAGGAATAATCACTCTGTGTCTGACACCGGGAGTTTGTGACGGGACGGTGTGGAGGGAGATTCACTCTGTGTCTGACACCGGGAGTGTTTGCTGGGACCGTGTAGAGGAATAATCACTCTGTCTGACCCCGGGAGATTGTGTTGGGACGGTGCGGACGGAGATTCACTCTGTGTCTGACCCCGGAAGTGTTTCATGGGACCGTGTAGAGGAATAATCACTCTGTGTCTGACCCCGGGAGAGATTGATGGGGCCGTGTAGAGGAATAATTACTCTGTGTCTGACCCCGGGAGTGTGTGATGGGTGGTGTAGAGGAATAATCAATCTGTCTGACCCCGGGAGTTTGTGTTGGGACAGTGCGGACGGAGATTCACTCTGTGTCAGACCCCGGGAGTGTTTGATGGGACCGTGTTGAGGAATAATCACTCTGTGTCTGACCCCGGAAGAGTTTGATGTGACCGTGTAGAGGAATAATGACTATGTGACTGACCCCGGGATTGCTTGATGGGACCGTGTAGTGGAATAATCACTCTGTGTCTGACCACGGGAGTGTGTGATGGGACCGTGTGGAGGGAGATTAACTCTGTGTCTGACCCTGGGAGTGTGTGATGGGACCGTGTAGAGGAATAATCACTCTGTGTCTGACCCCGGGAGAGTGTGATGGGACGGTGCGGACGGAGATTCACACTGTGTCTGACCCCGGAAGTGTTTCATGGGACCGTGTAGAGGAATAATCACTCTGTGTCTGACCCCGGGAGAGATTGATTGGGCCGTGTAGAGGAATAATCACTCTGTGTCTGACCCCGGGAGTGTGTGATGGGCGGTGTAGAGGAATAAATCAATCTGTCTGACCCCTGGAGTTTGTGTTGGGACAGTGCGGAAGGAGATTCACTCTGTGTCTGACCCCGGGAGTGTTTGATGGGACCGTGTTGAGGAATAATCACTCTGTGTCTGACCCCGGAAGAGTTTGATGTGACCGTGTAGAGGAATAATGACTATGTGTCTGACCCCGGGATTGTTTGATGGGATCGTGTAGTGGAATAATCACTCTGTGTCTGACCACGGGAGTGTGTGATGGGACCGTGTGGAGGGAGATTAACTCTGTGTCTGACCCTGGGAGTGTGTGATGGGACCGTGTAGAGGAATAATCACTCTGTGTCTGACCCCGGGAATGTATGATGGGACCGTGGAGAAGAATAATCGCTCTGTGTCTGAACACGGGAGTGTGTGATGGACGGTGTGGAGGGAGATTCACTCTGTGGCTTACCCTGGGAGTGTGTGATGGGACCGTGTAGAGGAATAATCACTCTGACTGACCCCGGGAGTGTGTGTTGGGACGGTGCGGACGGAGATTCACTCTGTGGCTTACCCCGGGAGTGTTTCATCGGACCGTGTAGAGGAATAATCACTCTGTGTCTGACACCCGGCAGCGTTTGATGGGAACGTGTAGAGGAATAATCACTCTGTGTCTGACCACGGGAGTGTATGATGGGACCGTGTAGAGGAATAATCACTCTGTGTCTGACCCCGGGAGAGTGTGATGGGATGGCGTGGAGGGAGATTCACTCTGTGTCTGACCCCGGGAGTGTTTGATGGGACCGTGTAGAGGAATAATCACTCTGTGTCTGACCCCGGGAGAGTGTGATGGGACGGTGTGGAAGGAGATGCACACTGTGTCTGACACCGGGAGAGTTTGATGGGATCGTGTAGAGGAATAATCCCTCTGTGTCTGACACCGGGAGTGTGTGAAGGTACCGTGTAGAGGAATAATCACTCTGTGTCTGACCCCGGGAGTGTATGATGGGACGGTGTGGATATAAATTCACTCTGTGTCTGACCCCGGGAGTGTTTGATGGGACGGTGTGGAGGGAGATTCAGTCTGTGACTGACCCCGGGAGTGCGTGATGGGACGATTTGCAGGGAGATACACTCTGTGTCTGACCCAGGGAGTGTGTGATGGGCGGTGTAGAGGAACATTCACTATGTGACTGATCCCGGGAGTGTGAGATGGGACCGTGTAGATCAATAATCACTCTGTGTCTGACCCCGGGAGTGTTTGATGGGACCGTAGAGAAGAATAATCACTCTGTGTCTGAACACGGGAGTGTGTTTTGGGACGGGGTGGAGGGAGATTCACTCTGTGTTTCACCCCGGGAGAGTTTGATGGGACCGTGTAGAGGAATAATCACTCTGTGTCTGACCACAGGAGTGTGTGATGGGATGGTGTGGAGGGAGTTTCACTCTGTGTCTGACCCCGGGAGAGTGTGATGGGCGGTGTAGAGGAATAATCACTCTGTGGCTGACCCCGGGAGTGTTTGATTGGACCGTGTTGAAGAATAATCAATATGTGTCTGACCCCGGGAGTGTATGATGGGACGGTATGGATATAAATTCACTCTGTGTCTGACCCCGGGAGTGTGTGATGGGACGGTGTGGAGGGAGATTCACTCTGTGTCTGACCGCGGCAGTGTTTGATGCGACCGTGTTGAGGAATAATCCCTCTGTGTATGACCCTGGGAGTGTGTGATGGGACCGTGTGGAGGGAGATTCACTCTGTGTCTGACCCCGGGAGTGTGTGATGGGCGGTGCAGAGGAATAATCACTCTGTGTCTGACACCGGGAGTTTGTGACGGGACGGTGTGGAGGGAGATTCACTCTGTGTCTGACACCGGGAGTGTTTGCTCGGACCGTGTGGAGGAATAATCACTCTGTCAGACCCCGGGAGTGTGTGTTGGGACGGTGCGGACGGAGATTCACTCTGTGTCTGACCCCGGGAGAGTTTGATGGGGCCGTGTGGAGGGAGATTCACTCTGTGTCTGACCACGGGAGTGTGTGATGGGCGGTGTAGAGGAATAATCACTCTGTGTCTGACACCGGGAGTTTGTGACGGGACGGTGTGGAGGGAGATTCACTCTGTGTCTGACACCGGGAGTGTTTGCTGGGACCGTGTAGAGGAATAATCACTCTGTCTGACCCCGGGAGTTTGTGTTGGGACGGTGCGGACGGAGATTCACTCTGTGTCTGACCCCGGAAGTGTTTCATGGGACCGTGTAGAGGAATAATCACTCTGTGTCTGACCCCGGGAGAGATTGATGGGGCCGTGTAGAGGAATAATTACTCTGTGTCTGACCCCGGGAGTGTGTGATGGGTGGTGTAGAGGAATAATCAATCTGTCTGACCCCGGGAGTTTGTGTTGGGACAGTGCGGACGGAGATTCACTCTGTGTCTGACCCCGGGAGTGTTTGATGGGACGGTGTGGAGGGAGATTCAGTCTGTGACTGACCCCGGGAGTGCGTGATGGGACGATTTGCAGGGACAATACACTCTGTGTCTGACCCCGGGAGTTTGTGTTGGGACAGTGCGGACGGAGATTCACTCTGTGTCTGACCCCGGGAGTGTTTGATGGGACCGTGTTGAGGAATAATCACTCTGTGTCTGACCCCGGAAGAGTTTGATGTGACCGTGTAGAGGAATAATGACTATGTGTCTGACCCCGGGATTGTTTGATGGGATCGTGTAGTGGAATAATCACTCTGTGTCTGACCACGGGAGTGTGTGATGGGACCGTGTGGAGGGAGATTAACTCTGTGTCTGACCCTGGGAGTGTGTGATGGGACCGTGTAGAGGAATAATCACTCTGTGTCTGACCCCGGGAATGTATGATGGGACCGTGGAGAAGAATAATCGCTCTGTGTCTGAACACGGGAGTGTGTGATGGACGGTGTGGAGGGAGATTCACTCTGTGTATGACCCTGGGAGTGTGTGATGGGACCGTGTAGAGGAATAATCACTCTGACTGACCCCGGGAGTGTGTGTTGGGACGGTGCGGACGGAGATTCACTCTGTGGCTTACCCCGGGACTGTTTCATCGGACCGTGTAGAGGAATAATCACTCTGTGTCTGACACCCGGCAGCGTTTGATGGGAACGTGTAGAGGAATAATCACTCTGTGTCTGACCACGGGACTGTTTGATGGGACCGTGTAGAGGAATAATCACTCTGTGTCTGACCCCGGGAGAGTGTGATGGGATGGCGTGGAGGGAGATTCACTCTGTGTCTGACCCCGGGAGTGTTTGATGGGACCGTGTGGAGGAATAATCACTCTGTGTCTGACCCCGGGAGAGTGTGATGGGACGGTGTGGAAGGAGATGCACACTGTGTCTGACACCGGGAGTGTTTGATGGGATCGTGTAGAGGAATAATCCCTCTGTGTCTGACACCGGGAGTGTGTGAAGGTACCGTGTAGAGGAATAATCACTCTGTGTCTGACCCCGGGAGTGTATGATGGGACGGTGTGGATATAAATTCACTCTGTGTCTGACCCCGGGAGTGTTTGATGGGACGGTGTGGAGGGAGATTCAGTCTGTGACTGACCCCGGGAGTGCGTGATGGGACGATTTGCAGGGAGATACACTCTGTGTCTGACCCAGGGAGTGTGTGATGGGCGGTGTAGAGGAACATTCACTATGTGACTGATCCCGGGAGTGTGAGATGGGACCGTGTAGATCAATAATCACTCTGTGTCTGACCCCGGGAGTGTTTGATGGGACCGTAGAGAAGAATAATCACTCTGTGTCTGAACACGGGAGTGTGTTTTGGGACGGGGTGGAGGGAGATTCACTCTGTGTCTGACCCCGGGAGAGTTTGATGGGACCGTGTAGAGGAATAATCACTCTGTGTCTGACCACAGGAGTGTGTGATGGGATGGTGTGGAGGGAGTTTCACTCTGTGTCTGACCCCGGGAGAGTGTGATGGGCGGTGTAGAGGAATAATCACTCTGTGGCTGACCCCGGGAGTGTTTGATTGGACCGTGTTGAAGAATAATCAATATGTGTCTGACCCCGGGAGTGTATGATGGGACGGTATGGATATAAATTCACTCTGTGTCTGACCCCGGGAGTGTGTGATGGGACGGTGTGGAGGGAGATTCACTCTGTGTCTGACCGCGGCAGTGTTTGATGCGACCGTGTTGAGGAATAATCCCTCTGTGTATGACCCTGGGAGTGTGTGATGGGACCGTGTGGAGGGAGATTCACTCTGTGTCTGACCCCGGGAGTGTGTGATGGGCGGTGCAGAGGAATAATCACTCTGTGTCTGACACCGGGAGTTTGTGACGGGACGGTGTGGAGGGAGATTCACTCTGTGTCTGACACCGGGAGTGTTTGCTGGGACCGTGTGGAGGAATTATCACTCTGTCAGACCCCGGGAGTGTGTGTTGGGACGGTGCGGACGGAGATTCACTCTGTGTCTGACCCCGGGAGAGTTTGATGGGGCCGTGTGGAGGGAGATTCACTCTGTGTCTGACCACGGGAGTGTGTGATGGGCGGTGTAGAGGAATAATCACTCTGTGTCTGACACCGGGAGTTTGTGACGGGACGGTGTGGAGGGAGATTCACTCTGTGTCTGACACCGGGAGTGTTTGCTGGGACCGTGTAGAGGAATAATCACTCTGTCTGACCCCGGGAGTTTGTGTTGGGACGGTGCGGACGGAGATTCACTCTGTGTCTGACCCCGGAAGTGTTTCATGGGACCGTGTAGAGGAATAATCACTCTGTCTGACCCCGGGAGTTTGTGTTGGGACGGTGCGGACGGAGATTCACTCTGTGTCTGACCCCGGAAGTGTTTCATGGGACCGTGTAGAGGAATAATCACTCTGTGTCTGACCCCGGGAGAGATTGATGGGGCCGTGTAGAGGAATAATTACTCTGTGTCTGACCCCGGGAGTGTGTGATGGGTGGTGTAGAGGAATAATCAATCTGTCTGACCCCGGGAGTTTGTGTTGGGACAGTGCGGACGGAGATTCACTCTGTGTCTGACCCCGGGAGTGTTTGATGGGACGGTGTGGAGGGAGATTCAGTCTGTGACTGACCCCGGGAGTGCGTGATGGGACGATTTGCAGGGACAATACACTCTGTGTCTGACCCCGGGAGTTTGTGTTGGGACAGTGCGGACGGAGACTCACTCTGTGTCTGACCCCGGGAGTGTTTGATGGGACCGTGTTGAGGAATAATCACTCTGTGTCTGACCCCGGAAGAGTTTGATGTGACCGTGTAGAGTAATAATGACTATGTGTCTGACCCCGGGATTGTTTGATGGGACCGTGTAGTGGAATAATCACTCTGTGTCTGACCACGGGAGTGTGTGATGGGACCGTGTGGAGGGAGATTAACTCTGTGTTTTACCCCGGGAGAGTGTGATGGGCGGAGTAGAGGAATAATCACTCTGTGGCTGACGCCGGGAGTGTTTGATTGGACCGTGTAGAGGTTTAATCACTCTGTGTCTGACCCCGGGAATGTATGATGGGACCGTGGAGAAGAATAATCGCTCTGTGTCTGAACACGGGAGTGTGTGATGGGACCGTGTAGAGGAATAATCACTCTGACTGACCCCGGGAGTGTGTGTTGGGACGGTGCGGACGGAGATTCACTCTGTGGCTTACCCCGGGAGTGTTTCATGGGACAGTGTAGAGGAATAATCACTCTGTGTCTGACACCCGGCAGCGTTTGATGGGAACGTGTAGAGGAATAATCACTCTGTGTCTAACCCCGGGAGAGTTTGATGGGGCCGTGTAGAGGAATAATCACTCTGTGTCTGACCACGGGAGAGTGCGCTGGGACGGTGTGGAAGGAGATTCACAATGTGTCTGACACCGGGAGTGTTTGATGGGACCGTGTAGAGGAATAATTACTCTGTCTGACCACGGGAGTGTGTGTTGGGACGGTGCGGACGGAGATTGACTCTGTGTCTGACCCCGGGAGAGTTTCATGGGACCGTGTAGAGGAATAATCACTCTGTGTCTGACCCCGGCAGAGTTTGATGGGGCCGTGTACAGGAATAATCACTCTGTGTCTGACCACGGGAGTGTTTGATGGGACCGTGTAGAGGAATAATCACTCTGTGTCTGACCCCGGGAGAGTGTGATGGGATGGCGAGGAGGGAGATTCACTCTGTGTCTGACCCCTGGAGTGTTTGATGGGACCGTGTAGAGGAATAATCTCTCTGTCTGACCGCGGGAGAGTGTGATGGGACGGTGTGGAAGGAGATTCACACTGTGTCTGACACCGGGAGTGTTTGATGGGACCGTGTAGAGGAGTAATCACTCTGTGTCTGACACCGGGAGTGTTTGATGGGACCGTGTAGAGGAGTAATCACTCTGTGTCTGACACCGGGAGTGTGTAATGGTACCGTGTTGAGGAATAATCAATCTGTGTCTGACCCCGGAAGAGTTTGATGTGACCGTGTAGAGGAATAATGACTCTGCGTCTGACCCCGGGAGTGTTTGATGGTACCGTGTAGAGGAATAATCTCTCTGTGCCTGACCCCGGGAGTGTGTGATGGGACGGTGAGGATGGAGATTCACTCTGTCTCTGACCACCGGAGTGTGTGATGGGACGGTGTGGAGGGAGATTCACTCTGTGTCTGACCCCGGGAGAGTGTGATGGGCGGTGTAGAGGAATAATCACTCTGTGGCTGACCCCGGGAGTGTTTCATTGGACCGTGTAGAGGAATAATCACTATGTGTCTGACCCCGGGAGTGTATGATGGGACCGTGTAGAGGAATAATCACTCTGTGTCTGACCACGGGAGAGTGTGATGGGATGGCGTGGAGGGAGATTCACTCTGTGCCTGACTCCGGGAGTGTTTGATGGGCCCGTGTAGAGGAATAATCACTCTGTGTCTGACCCCGGGAGAGTGTGATGGGACGGTGTGGAAGGAGATGCACACTGTGTCTGACCCCCGGAGAGTGTGATGGGCGGTGTAGAGGAATAATCACTCTGTGTCTGACACCGGGAGTTTGTGACGGGACGGTGTGGAGAGAGATTCACTCTGTGTCTGACACCGGGAGTGTTTGCTGGGACCGTGTAGAGGAATAATCACTCTGTCTGACCCCGGGAGTGTGTGTTGGGACGGTGCGGACGGAGATTCACTCTGTGTCTGACCCCGGGAGTGTTTCATGGGACCGTGTAGAGGAATAATCACTCTGTGTCTGACCACGGGAGTGTTTGATGGGACCGTGTAGAGGAATAATCACTCTGTGTCTGACCCCGGGAGAGTGTGATGGGATGGCGTGGAGGAAGATTCACTCTGTGTCTGACCCCGGGAGTGTTTGATGGGACCGTATAGAGGAATAATCACTCTGTGTCTGACCCCGGGAGAGTGCGATGGGACGGTGTGGAAGGAGATGCACACTGTGTTTGACACCGGGAGTGTTTGATGGGACCGTGTAGAGGAATAATCACTCTGTGTCTGACACCGGGAGTGTGTGAAGGTACCGTGTAGAGGAATAATCACTCTGTGCCTGACCCCGGGAGTGTATGATGGGACGGTGTGGATATAAATTCACTCTGTGTCTGACCCCGAGAGTGTTTGATGGGACGGTGTGGAGGGAGATTCAGTCTGGGTCTGACCCCGGGAGTGCGTGATGGGACGATTTGCAGGGAGATTCACTCTGTGTCTGACCCAGGGAGTGTGTGATGGGCGGTGTAGAGGAACATTCACTATGTGACTGATCCCGGGAGTGTGAGATGGGACCGTGTAGATCAATAATCACTCTGTGTCTGACCCAGGGAGTATTTGATGGGACCGTGTAGAGGAATAATCACTCTGTGACTGACCTCGGGAGCGTGTGATGGGACGGTGTTGAGGGAGATTCACTCTGTGTCTGATCCCGGGAGTGTTTGATGGGACCGTGTAGCGGAATATTCACTCTGTGTCTGACCCCGGGTGTGTTTGATGGGACCGTGTAGAGGAATAATCACTCTGTGCCTGACCCCGGGAGTGTTTGATGGTACCGTGTAGAGGATTAATCACTCTGTGTCTGACCCCGGGAGTGTTTGATGGTACCGTGTAGAGGAATAATCACTCTGTGTCTGAACCCCGGGAGTGTTTGATGGGACGGTGTAGAGGAATAATCACTCTGTGTCTGATCCCGGGAGTGTTTGATGGGACCGTGCAGAGGAATAATCACTCTGTGTCTGACCCGGGGTGTGTTTGATGGGACCGTGAAGTGGAATAATCACTTTGTGTCTGACCCCGGGAGTGTGTGATGGGACGGAGTGGAGGGAGATTCACTCTGTGTCTGACCCCGGGAGTATTCGAAGGGACCGTGTAGAGGAATAATCACTCTGTCTGACCCCGGGAGTGTGTGTTGGGACGGTGCGGACGGAGATTCACTCTGTGTCTGACCCCGGGAGTGTTATATGGGACCGTGTAGAGGAATAATCACTCTGTGTCTGACCACGGGAGTGTTTGATGGGACCGTGTAGAGGAATAATCACTCTGTGTCTGACCCCGGGAGAGTGTGATGGGATGGCGTGGAGGAAGATTCACTCTGTGTCTGACCCCGGGAGTGTTTGATGGGACCGTATAGAGGAATAATCACTCTGTGTCTGACCCCGGGAGAGTGCGATGGGACGGTGTGGAAGGAGATGCACACTGTGTTTGACACCGGGAGTGTTTGATGGGCCCGTGTAGAGGAATAATCACTCTGTGTCTGACCCCGGGAGAGTGTGATGGGACGGTGTGGAAGGAGATGCACACTGTGTCTGACCCCCGGAGAGTGTGATGGGCGGTGTAGAGGAATAATCACTCTGTGTCTGACACCGGGAGTTTGTGACGGGACGGTGTGGAGAGAGATTCACTCTGTGTCTGACACCGGGAGTGTTTGCTGGGACCGTGTAGAGGAATAATCACTCTGTCTGACCCCGGGAGTGTGTGTTGGGACGGTGCGGACGGAGATTCACTCTGTGTCTGACCCCGGGAGTGTTTCATGGGACCGTGTAGAGGAATAATCACTCTGTGTCTGACCACGGGAGTGTTTGATGGGACCGTGTAGAGGAATAATCACTCTGTGTCTGACCCCGGGAGAGTGTGATGGGATGGCGTGGAGGAAGATTCACTCTGTGTCTGACCCCGGGAGTGTTTGATGGGACCGTATAGAGGAATAATCACTCTGTGTCTGACCCCGGGAGAGTGCGATGGGACGGTGTGGAAGGAGATGCACACTGTGTTTGACACCGGGAGTGTTTGATGGGACCGTGTAGAGGAATAATCACTCTGTGTCTGACACCGGGAGTGTGTGAAGGTACCGTGTAGAGGAATAATCACTCTGTGCCTGACCCCGGGAGTGTATGATGGGACGGTGTGGATATAAATTCACTCTGTGTCTGACCCCGAGAGTGTTTGATGGGACGGTGTGGAGGGAGATTCAGTCTGGGTCTGACCCCGGGAGTGCGTGATGGGACGATTTGCAGGGAGATTCACTCTGTGTCTGACCCAGGGAGTGTGTGATGGGCGGTGTAGAGGAACATTCACTATGTGACTGATCCCGGGAGTGTGAGATGGGACCGTGTAGATCAATAATCACTCTGTGTCTGACCCAGGGAGTATTTGATGGGACCGTGTAGAGGAATAATCACTCTGTGACTGACCTCGGGAGCGTGTGATGGGACGGTGTTGAGGGAGATTCACTCTGTGTCTGATCCCGGGAGTGTTTGATGGGACCGTGTAGCGGAATATTCACTCTGTGTCTGACCCCGGGTGTGTTTGATGGGACCGTGTAGAGGAATAATCACTCTGTGCCTGACCCCGGGAGTGTTTGATGGTACCGTGTAGAGGATTAATCACTCTGTGTCTGACCCCGGGAGTGTTTGATGGTACCGTGTAGAGGAATAATCACTCTGTGTCTGAACCCCGGGAGTGTTTGATGGGACGGTGTAGAGGAATAATCACTCTGTGTCTGATCCCGGGAGTGTTTGATGGGACCGTGCAGAGGAATAATCACTCTGTGTCTGACCCGGGGTGTGTTTGATGGGACCGTGAAGTGGAATAATCACTTTGTGTCTGACCCCGGGAGTGTGTGATGGGACGGAGTGGAGGGAGATTCACTCTGTGTCTGACCCCGGGAGTATTCGAAGGGACCGTGTAGAGGAATAATCACTCTGTCTGACCCCGGGAGTGTGTGTTGGGACGGTGCGGACGGAGATTCACTCTGTGTCTGACCCCGGGAGTGTTATATGGGACCGTGTAGAGGAATAATCACTCTGTGTCTGACCACGGGAGTGTTTGATGGGACCGTGTAGAGGAATAATCACTCTGTGTCTGACCCCGGGAGAGTGTGATGGGATGGCGTGGAGGAAGATTCACTCTGTGTCTGACCCCGGGAGTGTTTGATGGGACCGTATAGAGGAATAATCACTCTGTGTCTGACCCCGGGAGAGTGCGATGGGACGGTGTGGAAGGAGATGCACACTGTGTTTGACACCGGGAGTGTTTGATGGGACCGTGTAGAGGAATAATCACTCTGTGTCTGACACCGGGAGTGTGTGAAGGTACCGTGTAGAGGAATAATCACTCTGTGTCTGACCCCGGGAGTGTATGATGGGACGGTGTGGATATAAATTCACTCTGTGTCTGACCCCGAGAGTGTTTGATGGGACGGTGTGGAGGGAGATTCAGTCTGGGTCTGACCCCGGGAGTGCGTGATGGGACGATTTGCAGGGAGATACACTCTGTGTCTGACCCAGGGAGTGTGTGATGGGCGGTGTAGAGGAACATTCACTATGTGACTGATCCCGGGAGTGTGAGATGGGACCGTGTAGATCAATAATCACTCTGTGTCTGACCCAGGGAGTATTTGATGGGACCGTGTAGAGGAATAATCACTCTGTGACTGACCTCGGGAGCGTGTGATGGGACGGTGTTGAGGGAGATTCACTCTGTGTCTGATCCCGGGAGTGTTTGATGGGACCGTGTAGCGGAATATTCACTCTGTGTCTGACCCCGGGTGTGTTTGATGGGACCGTGTAGAGGAATAATCACTCTGTGCCTGACCCCGGGAGTGTTTGATGGGACCGAGTAGAGGAACAATCACACTTTGTCTAACCTCGGGAGTGTTTGATGGTACCGTGTAGAGGAATAATCACTCTGTGTCTGAACCCTGGAATTTTTGATGGTTCAGTGTAGAGGAATAATCACTCTGTGTCTGACCCCCGTAGTGCTTGATGGTACCGTGTAGAGGATTAATCACTCTGTGTCTGACCCCGGGAGTGTTTGATGGTACCGTGTAGAGGAATAATCACTCTGTGTCTGAACCCCGGGAGTGTTTGATGGGACGGTGTAGAGGAATAATCACTCTGTGTCTGATCCCGGGAGTGTTTGATGGGACCGTGCAGAGGAATAATCACTCTGTGCCTGACCCCGGGAGTGTATGATGGGACGGTGTGGATATAAATTCACTCTGTGTCTGACCCCGAGAGTGTTTGATGGGACGGTGTGGAGGGAGATTCAGTCTGGGTCTGACCCCGGGAGTGCGTGATGGGACGATTTGCAGGGAGATTCACTCTGTGTCTGACCCAGGGAGTGTGTGATGGGCGGTGTAGAGGAACATTCACTATGTGACTGATCCCGGGAGTGTGAGATGGGACCGTGTAGATCAATAATCACTCTGTGTCTGACCCAGGGAGTATTTGATGGGACCGTGTAGAGGAATAATCACTCTGTGACTGACCTCGGGAGCGTGTGATGGGACGGTGTTGAGGGAGATTCACTCTGTGTCTGATCCCGGGAGTGTTTGATGGGACCGTGTAGCGGAATATTCACTCTGTGTCTGACCCCGGGTGTGTTTGATGGGACCGTGTAGAGGAATAATCACTCTGTGCCTGACCCCGGGAGTGTTTGATGGTACCGTGTAGAGGATTAATCACTCTGTGTCTGACCCCGGGAGTGTTTGATGGTACCGTGTAGAGGAATAATCACTCTGTGTCTGAACCCCGGGAGTGTTTGATGGGACGGTGTAGAGGAATAATCACTCTGTGTCTGATCCCGGGAGTGTTTGATGGGACCGTGCAGAGGAATAATCACTCTGTGTCTGACCCGGGGTGTGTTTGATGGGACCGTGAAGTGGAATAATCACTTTGTGTCTGACCCCGGGAGTGTGTGATGGGACGGAGTGGAGGGAGATTCACTCTGTGTCTGACCCCGGGAGTATTCGAAGGGACCGTGTAGAGGAATAATCACTCTGTCTGACCCCGGGAGTGTGTGTTGGGACGGTGCGGACGGAGATTCACTCTGTGTCTGACCCCGGGAGTGTTATATGGGACCGTGTAGAGGAATAATCACTCTGTGTCTGACCACGGGAGTGTTTGATGGGACCGTGTAGAGGAATAATCACTCTGTGTCTGAACCCGGGAGAGTGTGATGGGATGGCGTGGAGGAAGATTCACTCTGTGTCTGACCCCGGGAGTGTTTGATGGGACCGTATAGAGGAATAATCACTCTGTGTCTGACCCCGGGAGAGTGCGATGGGACGGTGTGGAAGGAGATGCACACTGTGTTTGACACCGGGAGTGTTTGATGGGACCGTGTAGAGGAATAATCACTCTGTGTCTGACACCGGGAGTGTGTGAAGGTACCGTGTAGAGGAATAATCACTCTGTGTCTGACCCCGGGAGTGTATGATGGGACGGTGTGGATATAAATTCACTCTGTGTCTGACCCCGAGAGTGTTTGATGGGACGGTGTGGAGGGAGATTCAGTCTGGGTCTGACCCCGGGAGTGCGTGATGGGACGATTTGCAGGGAGATACACTCTGTGTCTGACCCAGGGAGTGTGTGATGGGCGGTGTAGAGGAACATTCACTATGTGACTGATCCCGGGAGTGTGAGATGGGACCGTGTAGATCAATAATCACTCTGTGTCTGACCCAGGGAGTATTTGATGGGACCGTGTAGAGGAATAATCACTCTGTGACTGACCTCGGGAGCGTGTGATGGGACGGTGTTGAGGGAGATTCACTCTGTGTCTGATCCCGGGAGTGTTTGATGGGACCGTGTAGCGGAATATTCACTCTGTGTCTGACCCCGGGTGTGTTTGATGGGACCGTGTAGAGGAATAATCACTCTGTGCCTGACCCCGGGAGTGTTTGATGGGACCGAGTAGAGGAACAATCACACTTTGTCTAACCTCGGGAGTGTTTGATGGTACCGTGTAGAGGAATAATCACTCTGTGTCTGAACCCTGGAATTTTTGATGGTTCAGTGTAGAGGAATAATCACTCTGTGTCTGACCCCCGTAGTGCTTGATGGTACCGTGTAGAGGATTAATCACTCTGTGTCTGACCCCGGGAGTGTTTGATGGTACCGTGTAGAGGAATAATCACTCTGTGTCTGAACCCCGGGAGTGTTTGATGGGACGGTGTAGAGGAATAATCACTCTGTGTCTGATCCCGGGAGTGTTTGATGGGACCGTGCAGAGGAATAATCACTCTGTGTCTGACCCGGGGTGTGTTTGATGGGACCGTGAAGTGGAATAATCACTTTGTGTCTGACCCCGGGAGTGTGTGATGGGACGGAGTGGAGGGAGATTCACTCTGTGTCTGACCCCGGGAGTATTCGATGGGACCGTGTAGAGGAATAATCACTCTGTGTCTGACCCCGGGAGAGTGTGATGGGATGGCGTGGAGGAAGATTCACTCTGTGTCTGACCCCGGGAGTGTTTGATGGGACCGTATAGAGGAATAATCACTCTGTGTCTGACCCCGGGAGAGTGCGATGGGACGGTGTGGAAGGAGATGCACACTGTGTTTGACACCGGGAGAGTTTGATGGGACCGTGTAGAGGAATAATCACTCTGTGTCTGACACCGGGAGTGTGTGAAGGTACCGTGTAGAGGAATAATCACTCTGTGTCTGACCCCGGGAGTGTATGATGGGACGGTGTGGATATAAATTCACTCTGTGTCTGACCCCGAGAGTGTTTGATGGGACGGTGTGGAGGAATAATCACTCTGTGTCTGACCCGGGGTGTGTTTGATGGGACCGTGAAGTGGAATAATCACTTTGTGTCTGACCCCGGGAGTGTGTGATGGGACGGAGTGGAGGGAGATTCACTCTGTGTCTGACCCCGGGAGTATTCGATGTGACCGTGCAGAGGAATAATCACTCTGTGTCTGACCCGGGGTGTGTTTGATGGGACCGTGAAGTGGAATAATCACTTTGTGTCTGACCCCTGGTGTGTTTGATTGGACGGCGTGAAGGGAGATTCACTCTGTGTCTGACACCGGCAGTGTTTGATGGGACCGTGTAGAGGAATAATCACTCTGTGTCTGACCCCGGGAGCGTGTGACGGGACGGTGTTGAGGGAGATTCACTCTGTGCCTGACCCCGGGAGTGCGTGATGAGCGGTGTAGAGGGGGATTCACTCTGTGTCTGACCCCGGGAGCGTGAGATGGGCGGTGTAGAGGGAGATTCACTCTGTGTCTGACCCAGGGAGCGTGTGATGGGACCGTGTGGTGGGAGTTTCACTCTGCGTCTGACCCCGGGCGTGTGTAATGGGACCGTGTAGAGGAATAATCATTCTGTGTCTGACTCCGGGAGTGTTTGATGGGACAGTGTTGAGGAATAATCAGTCTGTGTCTGACCCCGGGAGTGTTTGATGGGACAGTGTAGAGGAATAATCACTCTGTGTCTGACCCCCGTAGTGTTTGATGGTACCGTGTAGAGGAATAATCACTCTGTGACTGACCCCGGGAGTGTTTGTTGGTACCGTGTAGAGGAATAATCACTCTGTGTCTGACCCCGGGAGTGTTGGGACCGGGTAGAGGAATAATCACTCTGTGTCTGACCCCCGGGAGTGCTTGATGGGACCGTGTAGAGGAATAATCACTCTGTGTCTGATCCCGGGAGTGTTTGATGGGACCGTGTAGCGGAATAATCACTCTGTGTCTGACCCCGGGTGTGTTTGATGGGACCGTGAAGAGGAATAATCACTTTGTGTCTGACCCCGGGAGTGTGTGATGGGACGGCGTGGAGGAAGATTCACTCTGTGTCTGACCCCTGGAGTGTTCGATGGGACCGTGTAGAGGAATAATCACACTGTGTCAGACCACGGGAGTGTGTGATGGGACGGTGTGGAGGGAGATTCACTCTGTGTCTGACGCCGGGAGTGCTTGATGGTACCGTGTAGAGGAATAATCACTCTGTGTCTGACCCAGGGAGAGTGTGATGGGATGGCGTGGAGGGAGATTCACTCTGTGTCTGACCCCGGGAGTGTTTGATGGGCCCGTGTAGAGGAATAATCACTCTGTGTCTGACCCCGGGAGAGTGTGATGGGACGGCGTGGAAGGAGATGCACACTGTGTCTGACCCCCGGAGAGTGTGATGGGCGGTGTAGAGGAATAATCACTCTGTGTCTGACACCGGGAGTTTGTGACGGGACGATGTGGAGGGAGATTCACTCTGTGTCTGACACCGGGAGTGTTTGCTGGGACCGTGTAGAGGAATAATCACTCTGTCTGACCCCGGGAGTGTGTGTTGGGACGGTGCGGACGGAGATTCACTCTGTGTCTGACGCCCGGGAGTGTTTCATGAGACCGTGTAGAGGAATAATCACTCTGTGTCTGACACCGGGATTGTGTGAAGGTACCGTGTAGAGGAATAATCACTCTGTGTCTGACCCCGGGAGAGTTTGATGGGGCCGTGTAGAGGAATAATCACTCTGTGTCTGACCACGGGAGTGTTTGATGGTACCGTGTAGAGGAATAATCACTCTGTGTCTGACCCCTGGAATGTTTGATCGGTCAGTGTAGAGGAATAATCACTGTGTGTCTGAGCCCGGGAAGTTTTAATGAGACAGTGTATAGGAATATTCACTCTGGGACTGACCCCTGGAGTGGTTGATTTGACCGTGCAGAGGAATAATCACTCTGTGTCTGACGTCGGGAGTGTGTGATGAGACGGTGTGGACGGAGATTCACTCTGTGTCTGAACGCGGGAGTGTTTGATGGTACCGTGTAGAGGAATAATCACTCTGTGCCTGACCCCGGGAGTGTTTGATGGTATCGTGTAGAGGAATAATCACTCTGTGC
This sequence comes from Hypanus sabinus, assembly GCF_030144855.1. Lineage (NCBI taxonomy): Eukaryota > Metazoa > Chordata > Chondrichthyes > Myliobatiformes > Dasyatidae > Hypanus > Hypanus sabinus. Next base: position 884,790 of record NW_026779082.1, read on the forward strand.
CTGACCCCGGGAGTGTTTGATGGTACCGTGTAGAGAAATAATCGCTCTGTGTCTGACCCCGGGAATGTTTGATGGGACAGTGTAGAGGAATAATCACTCTGTGTCTGACCCCCGTAGTGCTTGATGGTACCGTGTAGAGGATTAATCACTCTGTGTCTGACCCCGGGAAGTTTTGATGAGACAGTGTATAGAATAATCACTCTGGGACTGACCCCTGGAGTGTTTGATTGGACCGTGCAGAGGAATAATCACTCTGTGTCTGACTTCGGGAGTGTGTGATGAGACGGTGTGGACGGAGATTCACTCTGTGTCTGACCGCGGGAGTGTTTGATGGTACCGTGTAGAGGAATAATCACTCTGTGCCTGACCCCCGTAGTGTTTGATGGTACCGTGTAGAGGAATAATCTCTCTGTGTCTGACCCCGTGTGTGTTTGATGGGACCGTGTAGAGGAATAATCACTCTGTCTCTGATCCCGGGAGTGTTTGATGGGACCGTGTAGAGGAATAATCACTCTGTGTCTGACCCCTGGAGTGTTTGATGGGACCGTGAAGAGGAGTAATCACTTTGTGTCTGACCGCGGGAGTGTGTGATTGGACGGCGTGTAGGGAGATTCACTCTGTGTCTGACCCCGGGAGTGTTTGATGGGACCGTGTAGCGGAATAATCACTCTGTGTCTGACCCCGGGTGTGTTTGATGGGACCGTGTAGAGGAATAATCACTCTGTGCCTGACCCCGGGTGTGTTTGATGGGACCGTGTAGAGGAACAATCACTCATTGTCTAACCTCGGGAGTGTTTTATGGTACCGTGTAGAGGAATAATCACTCTGTGTCTGACCCCTGGAATGTTTGATGGGTCAGTGTAGAGGAATAATCACTCTGTGTCTGACCCCCGGGAGTGTTTGTTGGGACCGTGTGGCGGAATAATCACACTGTGTCTGACCCCCGGGAGTGTTGAATGGGACCGTGTAGAGGAATAATCACTGTGTGTCTGACCCCGGGAAGTTTTAATGAGACAGTGTATAGGAATAATCACTCTGGGACTGACCCCTGGAGTGGTTGATTTGACCGTGCAGAGGAATAATCACTCTGTGTCTGACTTCGGGAGTGTGTGATGAGACGGTGTGGACGGAGATTCACTCTGTGTCTGACCGCGGGAGAGTTTGATGGTACCGTGTACAGGAATAATCACTCTGTGCCTGACCACGGGAGTGTTTGATGGTATCGTGTAGAGGAATAATCACTCTGTGCCTGACCCCGGGAGTGTTTGATGGTACCGTGTAGAGAAATAATCGCTCTGTGTCTGACCCCGGGAATGTTTGATGGGACAGTGTAGAGGAATAATCACTCTGTGTCTGACCCCCGGGAGTGTTTGTTGGGACCGTGTGGAGGAATAATCACACTGTGTCTGACCCCCGGGAGTGTTGAATGGGACCGTGTAGAGGAATAATCACTGTGTGTCTGACCCAGGGAAGTTTTAATGAGACAGTGTATAGGAATAATCACTCTGGGACTGACCCCTGGAGTGGTTGATTTGACCGTGCAGAGGAATAATCACACTGTGTCTGACTTCGGGAGTGTGTGATGAGACGGTGTGGACGGAGATTCACTCTGTGTCTGACCGCGGGAGTGTTTGATGGTACCGTGTAGAGGAATAATCACTCTGTGCCTGACACCGGGAGTGTTTGATGGTATCGTGTAGAGGAATAATCACTCTGTGCCTGACCCCGGGAGTGTTTGATGGTACCGTGTAGAGAAATAATCGCTCTGTGTCTGACCCCGGGAATGTTTGATGGGACAGTGTAGAGGAATAATCACTCTGTGTCTGACCCCCGTAGTGCTTGATGGTACCGTGTAGAGGATTAATCACTCTGTGTCTGACCCCGGGAAGTTTTGATGAGACAGTGTATAGAATAATCACTCTCGGACTGACCCCTGGAGTGTTTGATTGGACCGTGCAGAGGAATAATCAATCTGTGTCTGACTTCGGGAGTGTGTGATGAGACGGTGTGGACGGAGATTCACTCTGTGTCTGACCGCGGGAGTGTTTGATGGTACCGTGTAGAGGAATAATCACTCTGTGTCTGACCCCCGTAGTGCTTGATGGCACCGTGTAGAGGATTAATCACTCTGTGTCTGACGCCGGGTGTGTTTGATGGGTCCGTGAAGAGAAATAATCACTCTGTGCCTGACCCCCGTAGTGTTTGATGGTACCGTGTAGAGGAATAATCTCTCTGTGTCTGACCCCGGGTGTGTTTGATGGGACCTTGTAGAGGAATAATCACTTTGTGTCCGAACCCCGGGAGTGTTTGATGGGACCGTGTAGAGGAATAATCACTCTGTCTCTGATGCCGGGAGTGTTTGATGGGACCATGTAGAGGAATAATCACTCTGTGTCTGACCCCGGGAGTGTTTGATGGGACCGTGAAGAGGAGTAATCACTTTGTGTCTGACCGCGGGAGTATGTGATTGGACGGCGTGTAGGGAGATTCACTCTGTGTCTGACCCCGGGAGTGATTGATGGGACCGTGTAGCGGAATAATCACTCTGTGTCTGACCCCGGGTGTGTTTGATGGGACCGTGTAGAGGAATAATCACTCTGTGCCTGACCCCGGGAGTGTTTGATGGGATCGTGTAGCGGAACAATCACTCTTTGTCTAACCTCGGGAGTGTTTGATGGTACCGTGTAGAGGAATAATCACTCAGTGTCTGACCCCGGGAGCGTGTGATGGGCGGTGTAGAGGGAGATTCACTCTGTGTCTGACCCCGGGCGTGTGTGATGGGACCGTGTAGATGAATAATCACTCTGTGTCTGACCACGGGAGTGTGTGAAGGGACGATGTGGATTGAGATTCACTCTGTGTCTGACAGCGGGAGTATTTGATGGGACCATGTAGAGGAATAATCACTCTGTGTCTAACTCGGGAGTGTGTGATGGGACGGTGTGGTGTGAGATTCACTCTGTGTCTGTCCCCGGGAGAGTTTGATTGTACCGTGTAGAGGAATAATCACTCTGTGTCTGACCCGCGGGAGTGTTTGATGGGACCGTGTAGCGGAATAATCACTCTGTGTCTGACTCCGGGAGTGTTTGATGGGACCGTGTAGAGGAATAATCAGTCTGTGTCTGACCCCGGGAGTGTTTGATGGGACAGTGTAGAGGAATAATCACTCTGTGTCTGACCCCCGTAGTGTTTGATGGTACCGTGCAGAGGAATAATCACTCTGTGTCTGACGTCGGGAGTGTGTAATGAGACGGTGTGGACGGAGATTCACTCTGTGTCTGACCGCGGGAGTGTTTGATGGTACCGTGTAGAGGAATAATCACTCTGTGCCTGACCCCGGGAGTGTTTGATGGTATCGTGTAGAGGAATAATCACTCTGTGCCTGACCCCGGGAGTGTTTGATGGTACCGTGTAGAGAAATAATCGCTCTGTGTCTGACCCCGGGAATGTTTGATGGGACAGTGTAGAGGAATAATCACTCTGTGTCTGACCCCCGTAGTGCTTGATGGTACCGTGTAGAGGATTAATCACTCTGTGTCTGACCCCGGGAAGTTTTGATGAGACAGTGTATAGAATAATCACTCTGGGACTGACCCCTGGAGTGTTTGATTGGACCGTGCAGAGGAATAATCACTCTGTGTCTGACTTCGGGAGTGTGTGATGAAACGGTGTGGACGGAGATTCACTCTGTGTCTGACCGCGGGAGTGTTTGATGGTACCGTGTAGAGGAATAATCACTCTGTGTCTGACGCCGGGTGTGTTTGATGGGACCGTGAAGAGAAATAATCACTCTGTGCCTGACCCCCGTAGTGTTTGATGGTACCGTGTAGAGGAATAATCTCTCTGTGTCTGACCCCGGGTGTGTTTGATGGGACCTTGTAGAGGAATAATCACTTTGTGTCCGAACCCCGGGAGTGTTTGATGGGACCTTGTAGAGGAATAATCACTCTGTCTCTGATCCCGGGAGTGTTTGATGGGACCGTGTAGAGGAATAATCACTCTGTGTCAGACCCCTGGAGTGTTTGATGGGACCGTGAAGAGGAGTAATCACTTTGTGTCTGACCGCGGGAGTGTGTGATTGGACGGCGTGTAGGGAGATTCACTCTGTGTCTGACCCCGGGAGTGTTTGATGGGACCGTGTAGCGGAATAATCACTCTGTGTCTGACCCCGGGTGTGTTTGATGGGACCGTGTAGAGGAATAATCACTCTGTGCCTGACCCCGGGTGTGTTTGATGGGACCGTGTAGAGGAACAATCACTCATTGTCTAACCTCGGGAGTGTTTTATGGTACCGTGTAGAGGAATAATCACTCTGTGTCTGACCCCTGGAATGTTTGATGGGTCAGTGTAGAGGAATAATCACTCTGTGTCTGACCCCCGTAGTGCTTGATGGTACCGTGTAGAGGAATAATCACTCTGTGTCTGACCCCCGGGAGTGTTTGTTGGGACCGTGTGGAGGAATAATCACACTGTGTCTGACCCCCGGGAGTGTTGAATGGGACCGTGTATAGGAATAATCACTCTGGGACTGACCCCTGGAGTGGTTGATTTGACCGTGCAGAGGAATAATCACTCTGTGTCTGACTTCGGGAGTGTGTGATGAGACGGTGTGGACGGAGATTCACTCTGTGTCTGACCGCGGGAGAGTTTGATGGTACCGTGTAGAGGAATAATCACTCTGTGCCTGACCCCGGGAGTGTTTGATGGTATCGTGTAGAGGAATAATCACTCTGTGCCTGACCCCGGGAGTGTTTGATGGTACCGTGTAGAGAAATAATCGCTCTGTGTCTGACCCCGGGAATGTTTGATGGGACAGTGTAGAGGAATAATCACTCTGTGTCTGACCCCCGGGAGTGTTTGTTGGGACCGTGTGGAGGAATAATCACACTGTGTCTGACCCCCGGGAGTGTTGAATGGGACCGTGTAGAGGAATAATCACTGTGTGTCTGACCCCGGGAAGTTTTAATGAGACAGTGTATAGGAATAATCACTCTGGGACTGACCCCTGGAGTGGTTGATTTGACCGTGCAGAGGAATAATCACACTGTGTCTGACTTCGGGAGTGTGTGATGAGACGGTGTGGACGGAGATTCACTCTGTGTCTGACCGCGGGAGTGTTTGATGGTACCGTGTAGAGGGATAATCACTCTGTGCCTGACCCCGGGAGTGTTTGATGGTATCGTGTAGAGGAATAATCACTCTGTGCCTGACCCCGGGAGTGTTTGATGGTACCGTGTAGAGAAATAATCGCTCTGTGTCTGACCCCGGGAATGTTTGATGGGACAGTGTAGAGGAATAATCACTCTGTGTCTGACCCCCGTAGTGCTTGATGGTACCGTGTAGAGGATTAATCACTCTGTGTCTGACCCCGGGAAGTTTTGATGAGACAGTGTATAGAATAATCACTCTGGGACTGACCCCTGGAGTGTTTGATTGGACCGTGCAGAGGAATAATCAATCTGTGTCTGACTTCGGGAGTGTGTGATGAGACGGTGTGGACGGAGATTCACTCTGTGTCTGACCGCGGGAGTGTTTGATGGTACCGTGTAGAGGAATAATCACTCTGTGTCTGACCCCCGTAGTGCTTGATGGCACCGTGTAGAGGATTAATCACTCTGTGTCTGACGCCAGGTGTGTTTGATGGGACCGTGAAGAGAAATAATCACTCTGTGCCTGACCCCCGTAGTGTTTGATGGTACCGTGTAGAGGAATAATCTCTCTGTGTCTGACCCCGGGTGTGTTTGATGGGACCTTGTAGAGGAATAATCACTTTGTGTCCGAACCCCGGGAGTGTTTGATGGGACCGTGTAGAGGAATAATCACTCTGTCTCTGATGCCGGGAGTGTTTGATGGGACCGTGTAGAGGAATAATCACTCTGTGTCTGACCCCGGGAGTGTTTGATGGGACCGTGAAGAGGAGTAATCACTTTGTGTCTGACCGCGGGAGTATGTGATTGGACGACGTGTAGGGAGATTCACTCTGTGTCTGACCCCGGGAGTGATTGATGGGACCGTGTAGCGGAATAATCACTCTGTGTCTGACCCCGGGTGTGTTTGATGGGACCGTGTAGAGGAATAATCACTCTGTGCCTGACCCCGGGAGTGTTTGATGGGATCGTGTAGCGGAACAATCACTCTTTGTCTAACCTCGGGAGTGTTTGATGGTACCGTGTAGAGGAATAATCACTCTGTGTCTGACCCCGGGAGCGTGTGATGGGCGGTGTAGAGGGAGATTCACTCTGTGTCTGACCCCGGGCGTGTGTGATGGGACCGTGTAGAGGAATAATCACTCTGTGTCTGACCACGGGAGTGTGTGAAGGGACGATGTGGATTGAGATTCACTCTGTGTCTGACAGCGGGAGTATTTGATGGGACCATGTTGAGGAATAATCACTCTGTGTCTAACTCGGGAGTGTGTGATGGGACGGTGTGGTGTGAGATTCACTCTGTGTCTGTCCCCGGGAGAGTTTGATTGTACCGTGTAGAGGAATAATCACTCTGTGTCTGACCCGCGGGAGTGTTTGATGGGACCGTGTAGCGGAATAATCACTCTGTGTCTGACTCCGGGAGTGTTTGATGGGACCGTGTAGAGGAATAATCAGTCTGTGTCTGACCCCGGGAGTGTTTGATGGGACAGTGTAGAGGAATAATCACTCTGTGTCTGACCCCCGTAGTGTTTGATGGTACCGTGTAGAGGAATAATCACTCTGTGTCTGACCCCGGGAGTGTTTGTTGGTACCGTGTAGAGGAATAATCAATCTGTGTCTGACCCCGGGAGTGTTTGATGGGACCGTGTAGAGGAATAATCACTCTGTCTGACACCCGGGAGTGCTTGATGTGACCGTGTAGAGGAATAATCACTCTGTCTGACCCCCGGGAGTGCTTGATGGGACCGTGTAGAGGAATAATCACTCTGTGTCTGATCCCGGGAGTGTTTGATGGGACCGTATAGCGGAATAATCACTCTGTGTCTGACCCCGGGTGTGTTTGATGGGACCGTGAAGAGGAAAAATCACTTTGTGTCTGACCCCGGGAGTGTGTGATGGGACGGCGTGGAGGAAGATTCACTCTGTGTCTGACCCCTGGAGTGTTCGATGGGACCGTGTAGAGGAATAATCACACTGTGTCAGACCACGGGAGTGTGTGATGGGACGGTGTGGAGGGAGATTCACTCTGTGTCTGACGCCGGGAGTGCTTGATGGTACCGTGTAGAGGAATAATCACTCTGTGTCTGACCCCCGGCAGTGTTTGTTGGGAACGTGTGGTGGAATAATCACACTGTGTCGGACCCCCGGGAGTGTTGAATGGGACCGTGTAGAAGAACAATCACTGTGTGTCTGACCCCGGGAAGTTTCGATGAGACAGTGTCTTGGAATAATCACTCTGGGACTGACCCCTGGATTGGTTGATTGGACCGTGCAGAGGAATAATCACTCTGTGTCTGACTTCGGGAGTGTCTGATGAGACGGTGTGGACGGAGATTCACTCTGTGCCTGACCCCGGGTGTGTTTGATGGGACCGTGAAGAGAAATAATCACTCGGTGTCTGATCCCCGTAGTGCTTGATGGTACCGTGTAGAGGATTAATCACTCTGTGTCTGACCCCGGGAGTGTTTGATGGTACCGTGTAGAGGAATAATCTCTCTGTGTCTGACCGCGGGTGTGTTTGATGGGACCGTGTAGAGGAATAATCACTTTGTGTCTGAACCCCGGGAGTGTTTGATGGGACCGTGTAGAGGAATAATCACTCTGTGTCTGATCCCGGGAGTGTTTGATGGGACCGTGTAGAGGAATAATCACTCTGTGTCTGACCCCGGGAGTGTTTGATGGGACCATGAAGAGGAGTAATCACTTTGTGTCTGACCCCGGGAGTGTGTGATTGGACGGCGTTGAGGGAGATTCACTCTGTGTCTGATCCCGGGAGTGTTTGATGGGACCGTGTAGAGGAATAATCACTTTGTGTCTGAACCCCGGGAGTGTTTGATGGGACCGTGTAGAGGAATAATCACTCTGTGTCTGATCCCGGGAGTGTTTGATGGGACCGTGCAGAGGAATAATCACTCTGTGTCTGACCCCGGGTGTGTTTGATGGGAACGTGAAGTGGAATAATCACTTTGTGTCTGACCCCGGGAGTGTGTGATGGGACGGAGTGGAGGGAGATTCACTCTGTGTCTGACCCCGGGAGTGTGTGATGGGACCGTGTAGTGGAATAATCACTCTGTGTCTGACCACGGGAGTATGTGAAGGGACGATGTGGATTGAGATTCACTCTGTGTCTGACACCGGGAGTATTTGATGGGACCGTGTAGAGGAATAATCACTCTGTGTCTAACTCAGGAGTGTGTGGTGGGACGGTGTGGTGTGAGATTCACTCTGTGTCTGACCGCGGGAGTGTTTGATGGTACCGTGTAGAGGAATAATCAGTCTGTGTCTGACCCCCGTAGTGCTTGATGGTACCGTGTAGAGGATTAATCACTCTGTGTCTGACCCCGGGAGTGTTTGATGGTACCGTGTAGAGGAATAATCTCTCTGTGTCTGACCGCGGGTGTGTTTGATGGGACCGTGTAGAGGAATAATCACTTTGTGTCTGAACCCCGGGAGTGTTTGATGGGACCGTGTAGAGGAATAATCACTCTGTGTCTGATCCCGGGAGTGTTTGATGGGACCGTGTAGAGGAATAATCTCTCTGTGTCTGACCCCGGGAGTGTTTGATGGGACCGTGAAGAGGAGTAATCACTTTGTGTCTGACCCCGGGAGTGTGTGATTGGACGGCGTTGAGGGAGATTCACTCTGTGTCTGACCCCTGGAGTATTTGATGGGACCGTGTAGAGGAATAATCACTCTGTGACTGACCCCGGGAGCGTGTGATGGGACGGTGTTGAGGGAGATACACTCTGTGTCTGATCCCGGGAGTGTTTGATGGGACCGTGTAGCGGAATAATCACTCTGTGTCTGACCCCGGGTGTGTTTGATGGGACCGTGTAGAGGAATAATCACTCTGTGCCTGACCCCGGGAGTGTTTGATGGGACGGTGTAGAGGAACAATCACTCTTTGTCTAACCTCGGGAGTGTTTGATGGTACCGTGTAGAGGAATAATCACTCTGTGTCTGACCCCTGGAATGTTTGATGGGTCAGGTAGAGGAATAATCACTCTGTGTCTGACCCCCGTAGTGCTTGATGGTACCGTGTAGGGGATTAATCACTCTGTGTCTGACCCCGGGAGTGTTTGATGGTACCGTGTAGAGGAATAATCACTCTGTGTCTGACCCCGGGAGTGTTTGATGGGACCGTGTAGAGGAATAATCACTTTGTGTCTGAACCCCGGGAGTGTTTGATGGGACCGTTTAGAGGAAGAATCACTCTGTGTCAGATCCCGGGAGTGTTTGATGGGACCGTGAAGTGGAATAATCACTTTGTGTCTGACCCCGGGAGTGTGTGATGGGACGGAGTGGAGGGAGATTCACTCTGTGTCTGACCCCGGGAGTGTGTGATGGGACCGTGTAGTGGAATAATCACTCTGTTGTCTGACCACGGGAGTATGTGAAGGGACGATGTGGATTGAGATTCACTCTATGTCTGACACCGGGAGTATTTGATGGGACCGTGTAGAGGAATAATCACTCTGTGTCTAACTCAGGAGTGTGTGATGGGACGGTGTGGTGTGAGTTTCACTCTGTGTCTCTCCCCCGGAGTGTTTGATGGTACCGTGCAGAGGAATAATCACTCTGTGTCTTACCCCCGGGAGTGTTTGATGGGACCGTGTAGCGGAATAATCACTCTGTGTCTGACTCCGGGAGTGTTTGATGACACCGTGTAGAGGAATAATCAGTCTGTGTCTGACCCCCGGGAGTGCTTGATGGGACCGTGTAGAGGAATAATCACTCTGTGTCTGATCCCGGGAGTGTTTGATGGGACCGTGTAGCGGAATAATCACTCTGTGTCTGACCCCGGGTGTGTTTGATGGGACCGTGAAGAGGAATAATCACTCTGTGTCTGACCCCGGGAGTGTTTGATGGGACCGTGAAGAGGAGTAATCACTTTGTGTCTGACCCCGGGAGTGTGTGATTGGACGGCGTTGAGGGAGATTCACTCTGTGTCTGACCCCGGGAGTATTTGATGGGACCGTGTAGAGGAATAATCACTCTGTGACTGACCCCGGGAGCGTGTGATGGGACGGTGTTGAGGGAGATTCACTCTGTGTCTGATCCCGGGAGTGTTTGATGGGACCGTGTAGCGGAATAATCACTCTGTGCCTGACCCCGGGAGTGTTTGATGGGACCGTGTAGAGGAACAATCACTCTTTGTCTAACCTCGGGAGTGTTTGATGGTACCGTGTAGAGGAATAATCACTCTGTGTCTGGCCCCTGGAATGTTTGATGGGTCAGGTAGAGGAATAATCACTCTGTGTCTGACCCCCGTAGTGCTTGATGGTACCGTGTAGAGGATTAATCACTCTGTGTCTGACCCCGGGAGTGTTTGATGGTACCGTGTAGAGGAATAATCACTCTGTGTCTGACCCCGGGAGTGTTTGATGGGACCGTGTAGAGGAATAATCACTTTGTGTCTGAACCCCGGGAGTGTTTGATGGGACCGTTTAGAGGAATAATCACTCTGTGTCTGATCCCGGGAGTGTTTGATGGGACGGAGTGGAGGGAGATTCACTCTGTGTCTGACCCCGGGAGTGTGTGATGGGACCGTGTAGTGGAATAATCACTCTGTTGTCTGACCACGGGAGTATGTGATGGGACGGTGTTGAGGGAGATTCACTCTGTGTCTGATCCCGGGAGTGTTTGATGGGACCGTGTAGCGGAATAATCACTCTGTGCCTGACCCCGGGAGTGTTTGATGGGACCGTGTAGAGGAATAATCACTCTGTGTCTGACCCCCGGGAGTGCTTGATGGGACCGTGTAGAGGAATAATCACTCTGTGTCTGATCCCGGGAGTGTTTGATGGGACCGGGTAGCGGAATAATCACTCTGTGTCTGACCCCGGGTGTGTTTGATGGGACCGTGAAGAGGAATAATCACACTGTGTCTGACCCCGGGAGTGTTTGATGGGACCGTGAAGAGGAGTAATCACTTTGTGTCTGACCCCGGGAGTGTGTGATTGGACGGCGTTGAGGGAGATTCACTCTGTGTCTGACCCCGGGAGTATTTGATGGGACCGTGTAGAGGAATAATCACTCTGTGACTGACCCAGGGAGCGTGTGATGGGACGGTTTTGAGGGAGATTCACTCTGTGTCTGATCCCGGGAGAGTTTGATGGGACCGTGTAGCGGAATAATCACTCTGTGCCTGACCCCGGGAGTGTTTGATGGGACCGTGTAGAGGAACAATCACTCTTTGTCTAACCTCGGGAGTGTTTGATGGTACCGTGTAGAGGAATAATCACTCTGCGTCTGGCCCCTGGAATGTTTGATGGGTCAGGTAGAGGAATAATCACTTTGTGTCTGAACCCCGGGAGTGTTTGATGGGACCGTTTAGAGGAATAATCACTCTGTGTCTGATCCCGGGAGTGTTTGATGGGACGGTGTGGAGGGAGATTCACTCTGTGTCTGACCCCGGGAGTGTGTGATGGGACCGTGTAGTGGAATAATCACTCTGTTGTCTGACCACGGGAGTATGTGAAGGGACGATGTGGATTGAGATTCACTCTATGTCTGACACCGGGAGTATTTGATGGGACCGTGTAGAGGAATAATCACTCTGTGTCTAACTCAGGAGTGTGTGATGGGACGGTGTGGTGTGAGTTTCACTCTGTGTCTGACCCCGGAGTGTTTGATGGTACCGTGTAGAGGAATAATCACTCTGTGTCTTACCCCCGGGAGTGTTTGATGGGACCGTGTAGCGGAATAATCACTCTGTGTCTGACTCCGGGAGTGTTTGATGACACCGTGTAGAGGAATAATCAGTCTGTGTCTGACCCCGGGACTGTTTGATGGTACCGTGTAGAGGAATAATCACTCTGTGTCTGACCCCGGGAGTGTTTGTTGGTACCGTGTAGAGGAATAATCACTCTGTGTCTGACCCCGGGAGTGTTTGATGGGACCGTGTAGAGGAATAATCACTCTGTGTCTGACCCCCGGGAGTGCTTGATGGGACCGTGTAGAGGAATAATCACTCTGTGTCTGATCCCGGGAGTGTTTGATGGGACCGTGTAGCGGAATAATCACTCTGCGTCTGACCCCGGGTGTGTTTGATGGGACCGTGAAGAGGAATAATCACTCTGTGTCTGACCCCGGGAGTGTTTGATGGGACCGTGAAGAGGAGTAATCACTTTGTGTCTGACCCCGGGAGTGTGTGATTGGACGGCGTTGAGGGAGATTCACTCTGTGTCTGACCCCGGGAGTATTTGATGGGACCGTGTAGAGGAATAATCACTCTGTGACTGACCCCGGGAGCGTGTGATGGGACGGTGTTGAGGGAGATTCACTCTGTGTCTGATCCCGGGAGTGTTTGATGGGACCGTGTAGCGGAATAATCACTCTGTGTCTGACCCCGGGAGTGTGTGATGGGACGGAGTTGAAGGAGATTCACACTGTGTCTGACACCGGGAGTGTATGATGGTACCGTGTAGAGGAATGATCTCACTGTGTCTGACCACGGAAGTGTTTGATGTGACCTTGTAGAAGAATAATGACTCTGTGTCTGACACCTGGAGTGTTTGACGGGACAGTGTAGAGGAATAAACACTCTGTGTCTGACCCCGGGAGTGTTTGGTGGTACCTTGTATAGGAATGATCTCTCTGTGTCTGACCCCGGGATTGTTTGATGGTACCGTGTAGAGGAATAATCTCTCTGTGTCTGACCCCGGGTTTGTGTGATGGGACGGTGTGGACGGAGATTCACTCTGTGTCTGACGCCGGGAGTGCTTGATGGTACCGTGTAGAGGAATAATCACTCTGTGTCTGACCCCCGGGAGTGTTTGTTGGGACCGTGTGGAGGAATAATCACACTGTGTCGGACCCCCGGGAGTGTTGAATGGGACCGTGTAGAAGAACAATCACTGTGTGTCTGACCCAGGGAAGTTTCGATGAGACAGTGTATAGGAATAATCACTCTGGGACTGACCCCTGGAGTGGTTGATTGGACCGTGCAGAGGAATAATCACTCTGTGTCTGACTTCGGGAGTGTGTGATGAGACGGTGTGGACGGAGATTCACTCTGTGTCTGACCCCGGGTGTGTTTGATGGGACCGTGAAGAGAAATAATCACTCTGTGTCTGACCCCCGTAGTGCTTGATGGTACCGTGTAGAGGATTAATCAATCTGTGTCTGACCCCGGGAGTGTTTGATGGTACCGTGTAGAGGAATAATCTCTCTGTGTCTGGCCCCGGGTGTGTTTGATGGGACCGTGTAGAGGAATAATCACTTTGTGTCTGAACCCCTGCAGTGTTTGATGGGACCGTGTAGAGGAATTATCACTCTGTGTCTGATCCCGGGAGTGTTTGATGGGACCGTCTAGAGGAATAATCACTCTGTGTCTGACCCCGGGAGTGTTTGATGGGACCGTGAAGATGAGTAATCACTTTGTGTCTGACCCCGGGAGTGTGTGATTGGACGGCGTTGAGGTAGATTCACTCTGTGTCTGACCCCGGGAGTATTTGATGGGACCGTGAAGAGAAATAATCAGTCTGTGTCTGACCCCCGTAGTGCTTGATGGTACCGTGTAGAGGATTAATCACTCTGTGTCTGACCCCGGGAGTGTTTGATGGTACCGTGTAGAGGAATAATCTCTCTGTGTCTGACCGCGGGTGTGTTTGATGGGACCGTGTAGAGGAATAATCACTTTGTGTCTGAACCCCGGGAGTGTTTGATGGGACCGTGTAGAGGAATAATCACTCTGTGTCTGATCCCGGGAGTGTTTGATGGGTCCGTGTAGAGGAATAATCTCTCTGTGTCTGACCCCGGGAGTGTTTGATGGGACCGTGAAGAGGAGTAATCACTTTGTGTCTGACCCCGGGAGTGTGTGATTGGACGGCGTTGAGGGAGATTCACTCTGTGTCTGACCCCTGGAGTATTTGATGGGACCGTGTAGAGGAATAATCACTCTGTGACTGACCCCGGGAGCGTGTGATGGGACGGTGTTGAGGGAGATTCACTCTGTGTCTGATCCCGGGAGTGTTTGATGGGACCGTGTAGCGGAATAATCACTCTGTGTCTGACCCCGGGTGTGTTTGATGGGACCGTGTAGAGGAATAATCACTCTGTGCCTGACCCCGGGAGTGTTTGATGGGACCGTGTAGAGGAACAATCACTCTTTGTCTAACCTCGGGAGTGTTTGATGGTACCGTGTAGAGGAATAATCACACTGTGTCTGACCCCTGGAATGTTTGATGGGTCAGGTAGAGGAATAATCACTCTGTGTCTGACCCCCGTAGTGCTTGATGGTACCGTGTAGAGGATTAATCACTCTGTGTCTGACCCCGGGAGTGTTTGATGGTACCGTGTAGAGGAATAATCACTCTGTGTCTGACCCCGGGAGTGTTTGATGGGACCGTGTAGAGGAATAATCACTTTGTGTCTGAACCCCGGGAGTGTTTGATGGGACCGTTTAGAGGAATAATCACTCTGTGTCAGATCCCGGGAGTGTTTGATGGGACCGTGCAGAGGAATAATCAGTCTGTGTCTGATCCCGGGAGTGTTTGATGGGACCGTGCAGAGGAATAATCACTCTGTGTCTGACCCCGGGTGTGTTTGATGGGACCGTGAAGTGGAATAATCACTTTGTGTCTGACCCCGGGAGTGTGTGATGGGACGGAGTGGAGGGAGATTCACTCTGTGTCTGACCCCGGGAGTGTGTGATGGGACCGTGTAGTGGAATAATCACTCTGTTGTCTGACCACGGGAGTATGTGAAGGGACGATGTGGATTGAGATTCACTCTATGTCTGACACCGGGAGTATTTGATGGGACCGTGTAGAGGAATAATCACTCTGTGTCTAACTCAGGAGTGTGTGATGGGACGGTGTGGTGTGAGTTTCACTCTGTGTCTGTCCCCCGGAGTGTTTGATGGTACCGTGTAGAGGAATAATCACTCTGTGTCTTACCCCCGGGAGTGTTTGATGGGACCGTGTAGCGGAATAATCACTCTGTGTCAGACTCCGGGAGTGTTTGATGACACCGTGTAGAGGAATAATCAGTCTGTGTCTGACCCCCGGGAGTGCTTGATGGGACCGTGTAGAGGAATAATCACTCTGTGTCTGACCCCC